>NC_091823.1:112170535-112470535 GCF_038994185.2 Dermacentor albipictus
CGGCGGCTGCTTTGTCGACAGACCCACTGGATCAACTCCACAGGTATTCTGATAGCGAGCGTTGCCTGTATGTGGGCTATGTAGAAAAACACTTTGGGACATTATAGCTCACTTTCTCAGTGACCCCGGCGCTGTTTCGCTGAGCACGTGGTTCCTAACAGTTTCCTAAGAAATTGCACTAATTGCTCGCGTATCGATCGGGCCTTTGGGGCACGTCAAGGAACACCGTGAAGCTGCATATAGCAAGTTTATCCGGATCCCTCCGCAACGGCATTTCTCGTGTGTTCAATGTGTTTCTTTTAGACGCCAAGCCCCAACAATATTCTTGTGTCTAATTCCTGGGGCCTGAGGCCGCGATGACCACGAAGACCACGAAGCTTTATAGTCATGCCATTTACATTTTTAAGTGCTCTTTCGCATTTATATACTTGAATTTCGTCTTTCAGCCTTTGCTATACTATTGAGAATGCTAATATTTCGTCGTACTTCTTTTTTTTTCCCAATTTTTGAAGCGTCTCAATTATCCGTATCGGAAGTATAGCGAGGCGTACATGTACCGGGTGCCCCACAGCTCCTGCTTTCGTTAAACGAACTTCCTCTGTTTTGACATCAATCAAGCAATCGATAAGTTTTTTACCTCGAAACGCATCTGAGACTATGCAGCCAAGCCTCGAAATAGACGTAAAACTTTAAGTTAAAGGCTTCGTTTATATTTCATCGCTTTAAACATTGTCTTCGCCACCGGTTTCGCGTCCATCATAACTTCTTTTACGGGCCCTGCACGCCACACGAATAGAACGGCAAATGTTCCGTGCGGCATGTATCCCCGTAGGAGGCGCTGTACGTAAAAAATGCGCGCGACCTCTGGCGGCGTTTACGCGAAATTTCTGTAGCGTGCGGGCCGAGATTGCTTTTTTGAAACCCGACGAAGCTGAATGCTTCACGGGCAAGAAACCTCGCGTCGCGGCCGTGCCATGGTGCACGCAGCCGCTGACGTCACGCAATCCGCGACATTGGCTGGGTGGGTGCGCGTGTTCCCGGCGCTGGAAATAACGCACGCCAAGGAAATTTTGCGGGACGTGATCGATCTGTTGTACGGTAACTGGAAACGGAAAGTTATTACGAGAGGCGCGCGCACACACACACACACACACACACACACACACACACACACACACACACACACACACACACACACATATATATATATATATATATATATATATATATATATATATATATATATATAAGACCTTCAATCGCAGCTTTTCCAATCTCGCTTTCATATGAGCTATTGGACTTATCGATAGTGCAGACTCTAACGTGTGACATTGGTTGCAAGCGTTATTATATCTACTCTTCAGCCACTGACACCACTGACCGGCTGAGAGAGAGAGAGAAAGAGAGAGAGATGCATCGAAAGTCAGGAAGATTAGCTAGATACGCTATCCTAGTACGAGGGGAACGGGGTACGCGGACATAAAGAGAGCTAGAGGAGAGCGGAAAACAAGTAAAGCGCTTGCATGATCCAGCAGTAGCAGGCTGCATCATTCACAACGTCTATTATGAAGACCCGCATATAGACCTCAGGAACTTCAGGCAGCGCGGACGTATACGTGTGGTCTTCTGCGCAGAGTTTGTTTGGGAACACTGGCCTATAACATTCTTGTTCTGGTATAGTGAACGATTCTCCAGTCTGTCAAGCGCAGATAACTGCATTTGTCTCTCGTCAGTATAGCGCAGGAAGACACAAAGGTAAGTATGAGCGTCTCCTCACAGCTGCATGTATTGTTGGAGGCGCTGTATATATAGTATGTCCGGCCTCGGCGTGTGATTCTGTTTGCTCCTGTAGCACAAGAAATATGTCTAATAAATAAATAAATAAATAAATAAATAAATAAATAAATAAATAAATAAATACTGAAGACCAGTCGTCCTGTCTGCCCCTCGATATGGCTCAGTGGACGTGGCTTTGGGCTGCTGAGCGCGAGGGTCGTAGGTGTTATCTCGAAGGTCACTGAACGTCAAGCCCCGTAATTTAAATACTGTACCATCGTGCTGTAGTGACGCGGCCGCCGCAACAGCGTACAGAAGTAACGTCGTCATAGCCACGGCCACCGGCGCAGAAGCTCGATCCAACCGCAGTATATGTATACTACAGTACCCTCTCGTTCGAAGCTTTCCAAGGCTGGTCGCATCACGAAATCACGGCAGCTGTATACGGGTACGACAGCGCGGCACACGGCCCAGCCACCGCGCGCCTGCTGCGTATACACCCACGAAGAGACGGCTGCAGGGCTCGGCGACGAAGAGGCAGGCGGGCTCGCGCAAGCCCCCGAATGTCAATCTTCAAAACGGATCTTATAAACACACGTTGCTCCCTCATATACCGAAGGAAAAAGACAAAGAGGGGACCAGGCCTCGCAATGAGGGAATCGCCGGGCCGGCGGGGAATCTGGTCAACGGAAGGAGGGGGAGGGCAGGCGAAGATTGAATAAGGAGATCCGAGAAAAGCAGGCGCGCAAGGCGAGGCAGGCTCGGAAGGAGCGGGCGCACAATCTGGACGCTGCTGCGGTTATACTGCACGCATGCGACCACCATGCGGGCAACGCGATGCGTACGCCGCGAAGAACAAGAGGGCGTGCGTATAAACGACGGCCGCGGAGACCGCAACGCTGGGCGCAAAAGAGTGACGAGCAGCCGTAGCCGCCCACCACCACCACCACAACCGGCAGACAGACAGAGGAAGAGCGGAGAGGTAGCAAGGACAAGACAAAGCAAGCTCGAGGTGATTTGCGGCCTCCCGAAGCAAAGAACGCCTCCTCCCCCTCCACCTTAGTGTGTAACGTGTGTGGAGAGACAAAGAAATTGGAGGCCTCGGACGGCAACAACCCGGTCTTTATCATTTCGACCGCGCGCGCCGTGCCAAGTCAACTCACCCGCGGTTGGTGTCCGTGTGTGTGTGTGTGTGTTTGTGTGTCCGCGCCTGAGCAGACGGACGGAACCTTCCTTGGACCAGGACCAGACGGCGATGTGTACGTACGGGGAGAGGTCGCTTGCTTTTGTTCCTCCGAACCGACGAATGACCAGTGCGTTTCTGTTTTGCTCGCGTCGGCGGCGATGCGAGCATATATGCGTACGCGCGCGTTGACTCTATACAGCGCTATACTATCCGCACCGCGATGGAGCCCTCATCTGCATATACTAACGAGCGCCCTCTTCTTTACCACTATATGCTTCGGAGCGAATGACATTCGCGTCGCTAAAGGAAAAGCAAGCGCTGCAGAAACGAATCCGCGGTGCCATTCGCGACCACTTATTCGCTTTCTGTTCCCCGTCCCCGCGGACTGCTGAAAGAAGTACCGTGCAGTGTGACTAAAGCGACAGCGAGGTCTGCAGCTAATAGTCGAAAGCCGGATGAGCGAAGTGACCGCACTTGATCGCCGTTAGCGATAGGCAGGCCGCTATAAGATGCGTCGCCGGGCCACCTATAACGTAACCCTAAACTTGGCTAAACCGATTGATCTTATACGCGCGAAAAGTCGTGTAAATTTCTTCCTGGCTCTTAACCGCGGCCATCAGCTCTAGCTTTCACAGCACCGCGCAGCTATTTTTAACGAGACCCCGAATACTTGTGTGTTCGCGCCTGCTTTAATAAGCGTCGTTTGTTTGCTTTTTTTTTTTCTTTCCGCGTGCATGTCTTCTTGTTAGGCGCTGTATACAGAGCGAGTGTCCACCTGCGCGGCGAAAGTGGGTCCGGTGCGCGCTTTTTCGCTGACGCTGCGGCGGCGGAGCGGAACTTCGACGACGGAGATAAGGGAGACGGACGGACGACCGATGCAGTCACGAGGAAGCTTTTTTTATACATATGCAAAACAGCGCGCGACTTCGTAATCTCGCGCTAATACTGCCGCGCGTCCTCGTTATCAGCGTAGTGTCCGCGCGAACACGCGCTTCAATTAATTACCCGTCCAATTATCTGGCGCTTTGTTCTCGACGCATTTGCGCGACTCCTCGAGTTGCGTTTGCGGAAGTCAGATAAGGACGGCGGTGCTCGCCGAGGCATTGAATTGCGTCCCGCGTCTCTCCGGGACGTGGCACTCCTGGATACGTTTCGTCCGGTTTGTCCACGGTCTGGCACGTTGAACGAACTTGCGCTTTTCGGTGCTGCAGTTATACACAGTAGCAGTCGAGTGTGTGCAGATGTGGGGAACGAAACAGTTGGCCACAGTATTTCGCTGCAGCGGCAGTTAAAACAATGGCCGGTTAAAACAACAGATCTGCATGCTATAGCGAGTGAATAGAGAGGAGGCAGTTTTGTGAACTATACAACGCTACAACCCAGAATGGCGCCGAAGCGTGCACTTAGCGCTGAGCAGACGAACGGGTGCTCTGGTCTGTCAATATATCACCGCCAAATAACGTCGATGAACGCTAACAGCAAACAAAGCTTCGCTTATACATCGATTCCCAGAGTGCGTGGGATCTGCATACATTTTTTTTTCTTTTTCGCGGGTTTACCGAAGCACGTCGGCATTAATTAAGAAGGAATCGGTGGCCGGAAATGTTTGCGATTGTAGATGATATGACTATGCGATGCAGATCCGCGCTTTTATTTCCCCCTTTACCGAACAAAGTCCGCGTATATACGGAGTACCTGTGTCTCCCTCGAATGTTTTATACCAGTGCCTCGTTTGCTATAAGTGCGTCGCTAATTTTAAAGGCCACATATATTTTATTTTCTTATTTCAGACTTGCTCTACTATCGCTTTCCATTTCTTTTTGTACTTTGTTTGCACTTTTTTTTACTATAGTTCTCGATGCCCCCCTCACCCAGTGCCCAGAACGGGGCCGGGAGGCATTTTCAAATACATAAATAAATAAATAAATAAATAAATAAATAAATAAATAAATAAATAAATAAATAAATAAATAAATGGCAGTGCCGGAATGTACCTTTCAGATGTTCTCCGCGATTGTACTTAAAGGTTTATTGGAGCGTTCGTGAGGTGTTATCAGACTGCAGACGCCCGTTCCCGAACTGCACATGCATACCTGCAGCACTAATAGCATCGCTCGTGAAGCAGCTAAAAGGAGAGACCCGATTCCGCACCTTCCCCCAGCGCTCATCACCGCCCTAAAGGGACGCCCGCCGCGCAGCCAAATCCACGCAGCGGGAAATCGGGAGAGTTGCTAAGGGAATGTGCGGCGGCAAGGCGGCTATTAAGCGACCGTGGCCTTCGCGCCGATCTTCTGCCCGCTATGGACGCTCGTCGGGGGCGGTTCCCGGGACACTCAAGTGCGAGCAGAGAGAGAACCGTCGACGTCGGAGCCTCCTGCGTTTCAGCGCGCTGTGTTAGTGCAGAGGCGCGTACGTGCGTGCGCGCGTAATAGTCTGCACTCCGTGCCCCCGGTGCCTCCCACGGTGCCCTCGGCATTCGCCCCCGTGACTCGGGCGCCAGAACCCGCGCGCCGCTCCCGTTCTGCGATAGCCGCTATAGTTCTCTCCTCCCATTACAGAAAACACACAAAAAAAAACCAAGAAAGAAGGGTCTGCAACCTCGAGAACGCCAGGACGTTATACGGCTTTGCGTATCCTCCGTGAAAAAGAGAGAAAGAACAAGGACGCCGGCGCATGGCGCCAGCCAGCCAGCAGACACGTGTTCGTTGTTACCCCGCCCCGCCCGCGACCACACCCCGACCAGAGGCGCGCAGGACACACCGAGGAGGCCCCAAGAAGCGCGGGACCGCGAAAACAAACGCCATCACACGCACTCCCTATCCCCCACGTGTGTCTGTACGCGTGTGCGCAAGTGCGAGTGCAGGACTGCCGCCACGGACACACACACTCTCTCTCTCTCTCTCTCTCTCTCTTACTTTCGGCTGTGTACGTATGTCTACGTAGCTACCAACCTACATGTGCGTTTGTGCGTGCAATGGCGGTGGTCGCGACGCGTTTTTCGGCTCCAGGTAGGCCCTCACGGGCGCATCCGTCTCCAAATTATAGACATGCGCCGTTCCTCTCCGGCACCGCTCCAGCTGCACCTCCTTTTCTCTTTTTGCTCTGGACGGTCTCCCGCCTGCCCGAGCCACGGCTTGGCTTGGCTTGCCGCCTCGATCACCGCCCTCTGCCGCCGACACGCTGCAGTGTTCCGCTCTCAAAACAGAAGTTCCACGAGATATAGTAAGTCAAAACGAAAGAAAAGAAAAAAATAGAGAGAGATGCAGAGCTAAACAAGAGCGAAAAGACGACGCGAAAGGGAGGGGCTTGACTTTTCCTGCGACCCGCGGCCGTATACCTGCTATACAATATATGCCGCCCGACGACCTCCGGCGCGCACACGCATTACGGCTGGAAGCGCAGCATCGTGTATATATATAGTGTGTAGAGAAATATGATGAAAGTGTCAAAAGCAAAGCGTAATAACGGCGTTGGAAAATATGCGAGAAAACGGACCGAAAGGAGAAGGCCTGGGAAGAAGGAGGGATATAGCGGGTGAGCACGCGAGCGAAGCTCCATCATTTCACGTTTTCCCGATTGGCGGGAAAAGGGGGGGCGGGGAGAGGGGGGGTATACATATTTTTGTTCATTCGTTGTCTCACGGCTTGCCTTCGTTATTTCCTTTCTTTATCACCTCACCCCCCCCCCCCCCACCCCCCCGCATATTAAAGCAGTCAACTTCGAAGAGGCAGCAGATCGCGAAGTATAAAAAGCGGATGGAAGAAACTAGGATCATCTCTTCGTTTTTGATTAAATGTTATTCAGAAGTATTGAACACATACCGCCACTAAAGTAAGAGGGCTTGGAAAGCTAGAAAGTCAAATAACATGAAACGGCCGCATAACCACACGCAACTATTCGTTACGGGTGGTAACAACTGCCAAGAAAAAGCCGCAAAATTTTGGAAGGCCCTCCTCAGAGCCAATTGCCGTTCTTCGTTTATTTAATTTTTTCCCTCCACGGTTCCGTTGTATTTACCAACTGCACATCACGTCTGCGAATTTCTGATGTGACGGTTGAGAATTATTATGGCGGTCTATAGGCTCGTTCCTTCTTAATGTGACCGGCAAACTTCATCAAACTGTTTGCTCTGTCAAAGAGGACTGACCCCCGAGATAACCGCGCTTCGCCTCATTCACCACTCGCCCTCCACTATAGATGTAAGAATAGTCAAGATCGGGTCTTGTTGATTAAGACGTTCAGCTGTAGGACTATAGACGCAACACTGCCGAAAGAAACTAAAAACAAAACTGATACTGGAATAAGTATAACAGCTATAAGCACACATTCCTTTGCGCACTTTCTACTTCTTCTAATGCGTATATTACAGGTATGTTTCTTTAATCCCCCCATCCGCCCTATATTTTTCGCTAAATTGGAAGTGATCACTTTTCCCCATTTATGTGTATGATCCATACGTTTCGCAAATTCTTTACATTTGTTGTTATCTTTTTTTTTAATTCATTCATTCATTCATTCATTCATTCATTCATTCATTCATTCATTCTTCGATATTGCTATGTAGTTAGCGTTCTATCGCTTCCGACGCTTCCTTTGATCATATTAGAGCTTGGATTGCGCAACATTTTGACGAGACACACATAAGAGAAACACACACCACAGAGCGCTCTCTAATATACTATACTAACACGCCCAGTCTTCAACCTTGGCAAGTTTCGTATCCTTTGATCAACCGCTATCTCTTTTGTGTTTTCTTTATTTTTTACGAAGATATTTGTTCATTTTGTGCTTAATTCTGCATGCACCACAAGACACCAGCTCACATGCCCGGATGAAATTTTTTGTTGTTGTTGCTCTTCGTCCTGTCGATATTCAAGCATGTATATACACAGCACTTTCGATCAAGTACCAAGCTGCAGAATCGAGCAAAAAAAAAAAAGACAGAAAACTCCTGCAGACACGACGTCGTCGGTTCCGCTGCTTCGGAATTGCCAGCGCAAAACAAACTCGTCCCATAACTGCCATTGCGCACGCGAACCCACCGCTCTCGCGTTGGAGTTTCGAAAGGCCCGGGTGAGCTGGCGACGTTGTTTTTGTCTTTATAGACAGCAGGCTTTAAAAAAAACATGGCGGTTGAAAAACCGCGGCATGCTATGGGCGAGAGGTTCCCGGGCGCATATACGTGCTGCTCCCTCCGCATTTCCGGTTAACGTTCTGCGAGGACTTCCGAAAATCGCGGACCTTAGAATATCGCGCTGCCCCTATACGAACTGAACACGCGTTCTCTCTCTTTTTTTTTCTTTTTTCTTACGGCGAGGAGCGCGCGTCCAAGTATGTGCGCGGGCATTCTAATAACACATTGCAGCTTTCTTTTGTTCGCTTCTTTGCTCCAGTTACCTCTGCCGCCTGCATGCGACGACGCTCCCTTTTCGCTTTCATCCCGAAAAACTTTTCTCGGACCAGCGCCGTTCGAGGCGCCAAGCCTACAATTAGACGCAAAAAAAAATCCTTCGACCAGACGTGCTCCGTTCAGTTCGGTCGCATATACGCGAGCCTAGGGGAGACGCGTTGCTAGCTGTAGGTTAGCAGGGGTTTTCGGGGGAGAGGGGCGAAAATTGGGGGAGGAGTCGGAGCCGTCCGCGGCTCGAAGACGACCCGGTAAAGGAGGGAGGGCGCGAAGAAAGAGAGAAAAATGTACCAAAACTAAAAGAAGGAAAGAAAGAACCCGAGCAAACGCCGAGGTGGAAGAAGAAAAGGCTGTGGCCGCGCGCGCGCCGTGCAAGCAGGCATCGGGTTTCGCGGTATACGCGCAATTATCACGCGGGCGCCGCTAAACCGTGAATTAGCGAGGAGCAAGATTAATTAGCCGACATAATCGGCCCTGAGTGAAAAGTTCGCCGGCGTGGCGCCCGTCTTCATGCATTTTTTCCCCCGAGAAAACAAACAAACAAAACAAAACAAGAAAACGCCCGCTCGGCGGCACAACATGGTGAGCTTCTTATGCGAGGTACGATATACCGCCGCCCGCGGGTCTATTTATAGCGCGTACTCGACTGTTTTCTGTCGTCTCTCGTCAGGCAGGAGAGCGGCCGGATGACCGACGGGGCTGCTGGGCTCGGAGTTGTACGTACCACGCCTCCCGCGTTTGCGCTCGCGCTAAAGCCAATGGATTGATCACCTCCGCCACGCCCTTTTTATTACTGTTTTCGCCGTGCACTATGCACTTAAAGTGGATTGGAAAAGTTTGCGGAGCGCGAGTTTCCCGGCAGACGTTAACTTCTGTTGTATTGAGGCGTGGCGCGTTTTAATTTCATGAACCGCTGTGCAGATCGCAAAAGCATGTTGGAACAAAAAAAGAAAACATATTGAAACTTCGAATTGGAAGTCATGTGCCCGGACGTCGCGCGCGGAAATTCAGCTTTTTCTCAAATCAGTGTCCTCCAACTTTTTTTATATATTTTCTTTCTCTCTTATTTTTTTTTGGGGGGGGGGGGGTGACTGGGAATAGTCGTGAAAAGGGACATTTGCAGTCGAATCAAAACGAGTATAACGGAAGTGGGTCGATCCTAAAAAAAAAGAAAATGCCCGATCACTGCATTCTGTCGGCGCTAGCTATTAACCTTACGGGGCTGACAGAGGGTAACACAAAACCTTGAGAAGAAGCCAAGAATTGCGCGACGACCGGTGCAACGAAAAACGATGGGCGTAATGTTGAGAGACAGGAAGACAGCGGTGTGGTTTAGAGCGCAAAGGGATAGCCAATATTCTATAGCCGATATCAAGAGGAAGAGGTGCAGTTGATCGATCAGGTCAGGTGATGCGTAGAGTAGACATGCAGCGGTTTATTGGGATAGAATGGGTGCCAAGAGGAGTAAGCGCAATCGAGTACGGTAGGTTAGTAGACGACGTGATGAAATGAGGAAATTTGCAGGTCTACGGTGGGTCAGCTGGCGCGACGCGAGGGTAATTTAAGCTGATGGGAGAGGTTTTCGTCATATAATGGACAGCAAAAGAAGGAGCATATTGTTACGATGATGACAGTGGCGTAGCCAGAAATTTTGTTCGGGAGGGGCTACGCCACTGGCCCCATGTATATATACATATATACGTATATATATATATAGGGCCAGTGGTGTAGCCAGAAATTTTGCTCGAGGAAGCTTTAGCTCGGGTGCTCCTATTTAAATACATGTATAATGGGAATTCGTATTTCCCTGCAACCACTTCACCAAATTTGAGGAGGTTTGTTGCATTTAAATGAAAAAGTTTAATTCTAGTGACTACTGGTTTCGAATTTTTCATTTAGGTGGTCAATTATTTATTAAAAATTGGCCAAATCGAAAATTTTCAGAAAACGAAACTATCAAGCGAAACGAAAACTAAAATCAAAACTCTCAAATCAAACGAAACTATCAAAACTCCGTGACTCAACAATGAAAAATGATATCACAATTTTGTGAATTGCATCTAATAGTACATCTACAGCGGAAAAAATGGATATGTTACACATGAATCTAAAAAAAAATTTAGTATTGTGGAAATGCGGCTTGTGCCGAACCCTTGTACACAACGTAACCAATTCACGTAAGATACAAATTGACATAGCAAACTTGTCCGCTTTGACTGTTATAATAGATGCCGTTTACAGAACCACAATGTCTGTTCTTCATGCATAGCTATTAGTTTGTAAACATCGTGCTTATATTTTTTCAAACTTTCGAATTTTTCAAAATATTTTAAACAAAAATTCAAGCCCTAAATCGCAGTTGTGTTTCCAACAGAACTAGGATTTAACTTTCTCTCACAAATGCAACGAATTTCAACAAAAGCGATTAGCAGGATTATCTAAGAAAAACGTTTCTGCGTTTTACAATTATTTGAATAGGCCGCGTCGGATTGGGCCCGAGCTAAAGCTTCCTCTTAAACAATTTGTCAAGGGATCAAATCCATGAATAATAACTGCATTGTCATTGCCAAAGATGCTGCAAACGAATTCTTGAACGCTACGCACAGTCAAAACAATAAAATATGTATTTTTTCATAAAAGAATATACTCGTATGTGCCAAAAATTTTGCCCAAAGTAACTGGTATCAATGCTTCCATATTTTCGTCTATCTAAGTAAAGAAAATATCACACGAACTTTAGAACTATATCAGTTCGAAACCAGAAAAGTAGTGCATGCCACTGATATGAAAAATTAAAAGGCAATGAACTGAACAAGTTGAGGACAAATATGTTAATGAAACTTTGTCATGCAAGAACCGTGCTTACATTCTTGTATATATGCAATGGCCAGTGAAAAATCTCAATGACGCTGTAATTTGTTTTAATGTATTACGCAGAAGCAGCTGTCACCGGTCCTGTATCGTGAGTAATTGCACCGAAATCAGTCGCAACAGAGGGCACGTATAAAAAGCAGGAATTCTGCAAGATATACGAGGGCAAGTCAAATAAATGTGAGCCAACAACGGGGTACATCTTTTAAAAGTAGTCTTCATGAGAATTTAGAAATTTGTCCCATTGACTAACGAGTCGCGTGATTCCCGTCTTATAAAACTCCTTGGGTTGCTGCTTCAAAAAGTCTGTATCTGGTTCCCTTGAGCGGTTTTTTCGGCTGCCCCAAAATGTAGAAGTCGAAATGTGACAGGTCTGAGCTGTATGGCGGATGCTGAAGCGTTTCCCACTTGAATTTTGCCAGTTTTGTATTAACCACATAAGCGACGTGGGGACAGGCATTGTCGTGGAACAAGATGACCCCATTCGTCAATTTTCCACGTTGTTCGTTCTTGATTGCGACACACTGCTGTTCTGGCGTTTCACAATATTGGAAACAATTGATAGCCTCTCAAGATTTAGTGAATTCTATCAGTAATGGACCCTGACGACCGAAAAAAAGTCAACAACACCTTTCCAGCGGAGATGATGGCCTTTGCGTTCTTTGGGCGTGGTAAATTCGAATGCTTCCACTGTAAGCTTTGCCGTCGTGTTTCAGGCTCGTAGTAGTGGCATCAAGGTTCGTCCCCGATCACAAATGCAAACAAGAAGTCGTCATCCTCATTGTGATACCCGATCAGATGAGTCAAGGCAGCGCGAAACTTCTCCGTCTTCTCGCGATGGATCAAAATCTTGGGGATCCATTGCGCACCAAAGAGCCGATAACCGCGAAGCTCATGAATTACGGCGTGAACCGAACCGTGACTAATGTTCAGACGGTCTGCCAGTTCATCGATGCTTATGCTCCCTTCTTGTTTCATCAGCTCATGAACCTTTGAAATTGTGTGGGGTGTGATTGCACGATGGTTTTGGCCCGGTCTTGGAATGTCTTTACAACGTCCTTTAAACCGTTTGCTCCAACGCTTCACAGTGGTCAATGAAATGCCGTGTTCAACGTAAACTGCAGCCATACGGCGATTAATTTCTGTTTTGGAAACACCTTTAGCTGTCAAAAACTTCGCGACACCGAGCTGTTCTTGAAGTGTCCATTATGCGACGCAACCATATTCAACCCAGTGTATGAGAGCATTAAAGAACAGTTATCTTCACACCTGCGTGTCACTTTTGTAAATGAGACATGCCGTTCTCCTACGCGCATGCCTCGCAGATAATGAACCAAACCATTATTGCGCGGTTAAGGTAGGCGCATTTTCATTTGACTCGCCCTCGTACATTATAAATGCAAAGATACAATGGGATATACAAATGCGAAAATACGGCTTGATAAAGGACAGAAAAGTGTCACTGGAAACAAAGTTCACTTCATGTATACACAAAACCTCGCAACAAGATATTTAAGTATACGTATACGTCTCCAATGAGTCTATGTATGTAAGAAAAAGTAACTGTATGTAATGCGTCAAACAAGGCAAATAAACATGTTGCACAATCATAGATTCACAGAATCCTAGATTCCGCCCCCATTCCATCCACTCCCCCCGATGTATTGCGCGCGACGGAAGGCGGCGCGCTTGCTCCCCGCTTTTCTCCTTTGCGCGCACAAGACTGAGCCACCATCGTCGGCTCACCCATTCCACCTCCCCTCCTGCGCATTCACTCGCACATACATCATGCAGCGCGTGGTCACGATTTTATCACCCTTGGACTTTATACGAAACATGAGGGCGACGGCGACGGCAGGAATGTGCCTGGAGTGTCCATATAATGGCTTTCGCAATAATGTAATAAACGTATCCGGAAACTGAAGCGTCCCATGGCCCATTACTTTCCGCAAAAGAAGTATCAAAATCGAACTTTCACCATGCGACAATTCGCTGCGCCACAACAATGTATTTTTTTTTTCTGTGGGGCGGAGGCACCGAAATGGAAAAAAGAACGCATAGGAAAGTATGTCGGCCAGAATCGAATGCCTACAACGGGCACCTAATGGGGCTACGGAATTAATACCGAAGAAAACATGGGATGATTTACCCACTGAGAACCATACGCATACTGCTCAGTATCCTACACCGGCGAAACAAGACTTTCCGGAAATGTTCCGCTCAAGGAACGCGGTGCAATCCTTCGAGTCCCCGCAGTGATGGCGGCGAGCGACCTTTTTTTTTTTTTTTTTCTCGTCTGCTAGCCAGAAAACTTCCAAAACTCTGTCAGGTGAAAATCCACTCGGCCAGAGCAAACCGAACGCCCACCGAAGTGCACCGCGCGGTGGTCGGGGCCATACGAGAAAAACAAATGCGCTATGGCTCGCTCTGGCAGCCCGCGGGTAGGGTAGCGAGAACAAAAAAAAATTGAAGAGGCTCAATGTGTCCTCGGCGAATAAAAGTCAAAGTAGAAAAAATAAATAAGAACGTAGTTACTTTGGCTGGCTTTAGTGTCTTGACATGGATGTCCTGACGTAGGTTAAAAAAAATGTTGATATTTTTTATGTGACATGACGGCACAAATGAACCACCCCAACGCATCGTCTCATTGGACCTCGCTGCGTGCTTTGTCAACTGGTCTGCTAGTGTGTTGATTTGGCTTGTCTCGTTGTATGTTCCGATGTAAGACTTTAGAAAAGTCAATGGACTTTTGGCGTCAAATGTTTATAACAACATTAATCCCACAAAGTTCCGCAATTGAAAATTTAAAGCACAACTTTGGAAATGTCAATGCACGTTTCACATCAAGAGCTTATGAGATTTATACCCATAAAGTTTCGCAATTGATATCCATGCGCTCCATAGATTCCGTGGCCTCAGTGAGATGCCGCGGCGAGCCCGCTCACCATCAAAGCGCCCTTGAAACTTTGTGCTCGGATGGGACTGCTTGGCGTTATATGACTGCCGGTGTACGGGCTTGCCACGAAATCCAGCCCGAGTTCGCAATCTTCGCTGTTAAATATCTTTTCGAGCGTCAAAAAGACATTCTAGACAAAATCCAGAGTGATTTCCGGCGCCGGGGGTCGCTTTGGTCGGCGGTGCAGGGACAGCACGAAAAATTTTCGGGGGGGGGGGGGGGCTGAAGCCCCATAAGCCCCCCCCCCCCCCCCCCGGCTACGCCCCTGGATTATGATTATGATCATGTATAGGCACCGGGCGGCCATCGTAAGGCGTCAGCAGCGCGCTCTGTCAGCGACGTGCTGGCGAACAGCGTCGCGAACGGCAGAAGTCTCAGCACTGGCGTGTTTACGAGGTATAGGCCACATACGAGGTATAGGCCACATACGAGGTATAGGCCACATACGAGGTAGGCCACATTCAGGGCGCCAAGTACTATATGAAGCAGAAAACTAGCGCGAATTTCGATGCAAATGCGCCGTAGTCAACAGAGCTCGCCGCGGTAAAAAGCTTCCAGCATTTGCATTCCAGACGTTATTTGCTGTGCACGCTAATATTGTCGCGTACTTAGTCATGTAACTATAGGGGAAGCGCACAAAAGAAATTCACCGATGATGCATGAAAAATGTGTAAAATACGTACCATTTGGTATGTATCACGACGCCGCGGCGTGTTTGCCACTGGGTATATGTGACCCCAGGAGCCAACGGGCATCTGCCGCTCATCAATTAAATTTTCTTGACGTCAAATTGGGTCGCTGCAAGTATCATAACAACATCACGCCTACGCGGTGACGTTCGGGTAATGCGGTTTTTCTTGCAAATGGGGGTCGGCGTCGACGTTGTGGCTTCCCCTCCCCCCCCCTCCGTCTCCCAAAAGGCGCGTTCTTGCCACATATGACCTCCAACATGGCGTTTGTGCTCTTTAAGTGCTTTATATGGGAGATTTTGAGATAAAAGGCTTTCGCTGCTACCGAAGTGGCGCACGAAGACTGCTCTGATTTTTTCGTTAATGAAATATAGACGAAATACTTATCAGAAGAGTACAAAGATTACCAGAGTGACTACAGTTGTTTTTAGCGATAACATGTTGGCTTGCGCATACATTGTTTGGCTCCAATGACGATGCTGGAAATACGGCAAACCGGTGCTGACGATCACTTTTTGTGTAACCATATGGTGTAACTGTGTATTAGTGAGTGAGGACTCGGACACTCGTTTGAAAACGTGCCGCGTGTACAGTACTTTGTACTTCGAATATCTGATCGTGTGCCGTGATTGTGACTCGGTGTTCGTATATCGTCTTTCGTTGAGTAAACTTTTTCTATACACATTGACGGTGCGATCGAAACCCTGACGCAACAGACAAAGCAAGCGCGATGTTCAAGCCTTACGCATGCTTCTCTCAAGCCGCCGCCAACTACACTCGAGTACCGCACGGAATTACTATATAGTTCTCACGTGTGCTGCGCGACCTGTACAATGAAGTGACCTGTATAACGAAGGACTTCGGACGCCCCAAGCTCTTCCCCGTAAGCAGAGTATGTACAAAGAACACTGGCAACTAGACATGACACAGTGTACGTAGACGCCGCTACCTACACTCAGGACAAAAACCACAAGAAAAGCAAAGTCGCAACGGTGATCAACTCGGACTTAAAAGAAATCACCAGCGCATCAATTCGGAACTGTACGGTAGTTGAGGCCGAAGAGGCAGCCGTGGCTCTAGCGGCAGCGGAGGGCTACCGATGCAACAGGTCCTTAACCATACTCACAGATTCACAAGCAGCATGCCGCAACTACCTAAACGGCAGAATCAGCCACAGCGCGCTCCGCATCCTCCGCTCAAGTGGCAAAACCGTCAACAACCAGGCCAAACACACGATAGTTTGGGTGCCGGGACATACCGACATTACGGGAAATCAGGAGGCCGATAGGATAGCTCGAGGGCACGCAACAAACCGAGCATCCAACATTCCCGACCCCACTGAGGAACCCGAGCCGGTAGCCCAAAGCTATTCTGAGATACTCAATTACTACAGAGGCATCAGACGAAAATACCCACCCCCTCACAAACAACTAAACAGAGAAGACGCCGTAGCATGGCGACAGCTACAAACGGGAACATTCCCGTGCCTAAACATGCTCAGCAAGATCTACCCCACGCAGTACGAGAGCAAGTGCCCATGGTGTGGAGACAAACCAACCCTATATCATACCACATGGGCTTGCCAGAAAACAGAAGGGCTAGCCATAATAAAAAACCCGAGTGCGGAACAGTGGGAGAGGATGCTATCCAGCGACACCCTGAAAGTCCAACAAGGACTAGTAAGGCGTGCACGCAGGGCAGCTACCCTCAGCGGAGCCCTGGACCAGGGGAACCGACCCTGGAGAGAAGATGGAAGACTCCATCTGATGCCGCAAAAATCACTGCAAAATAGAGAAAATAAACGTTATTCATCATCATCATCTTCTTCCCCGTAAAGGCGTCCTGTTGTATTCCACTTCTTTCACACGACTGGCCTCATGGCACGAGTCCACGTCCCTCATGGTACGAGCTGTCGAGCACTTGTGCGCGCTCTAGCTTCCGCTCGACCGCTATAGAAGTAATGAAGATCTTCCTTGCCTTTCCTTCTTCCCTTCTCTCTCTCTCTCTTCCTTGCGTCACGATCGGGAGCGTTGGCCTTGGCAACGAAGCCCAAGCTAAATAAATAAAATAAACAGGTGTTGGTCCGGCTCGGCCGTCACATGCCATTACATTTGTGGCACAGCCGCACGAAGCTGCCACCGCTCCAAACTCATCCGGTGCCCGGTGGCTATAATATTGAGAGTACCACGGGGCCTTCCGGAAGTTTCGTGTTACGAATTACCACCAGCCACAAACATTTTCGGAGCCTGCAATATCCGAAGTTTAATAATAATAATAATAATAATAATAATAATAATAATAATAATAATAATAATAATAATAATAACAATAATAATAATAATAATAATAATAATAATAATAATAATAATAATAATAATAATAATAATAATAACAATAATAATAATAATAATAATAATAATAATAATAATAATAATAATAATAATAATAATAATAAACTGCGACAAACTAAGGGCACATTCACACCGGCGACTTGAGGAGGTCGCGCGACCAAGTTGGTCGCTTTGCGACCAGTCGCAAATGGTCGCAAACGGTCGCCTTTCTCGAAAAGCGACCATTTTGGGCGAGTCGCTCTCTGCGCGATTTTTCAGTCGCGCGACCGTGGTCGCAAAACTGATAAACCAATCAGCGCCGCACCGGAAGTGAGCTTTCGTGTGTCTACATCCGGCCTCCTCCGGCGTCGCATTCAAATTCCGCGTAGATTCCGAGAGTTCTCGCTGAGTACGATAATCTCCGGGATTGCGACTTGCGGGTCGCGCTCAGCCGGGCTTGCCGGTGTGAACATCAGTCGCCTTCGGTCGCTTTTTGATTGCGAGTCGCAAATGGTCGCGCGACCTCCTCAAGTCGCTGGTGTGAATGTGCCCTAAATCCACCCTTAAACAAAAGAAGTGCAGTGGATACTTCCCTGTATAACCATTACATTGTTCACAGAAAGTGTAAGTAGAGCGATGAAGAATATCTATCTATATATATGTTCGCCAATTTCGTGCTCCGACAACTTCCCTTTCGGTTGACTGCATGTCGTAGATTCTGGGATGGTTGGGTTAACCTGACGAGAAGAGCTTTCAATTCACTGTCCTAGCACGATACTGCTCGCCAGACTGCAAACACAGCATGAAGACCGCGTCCTCTTATTCACTGCTGTTTCCTGACACACATAGAACACTGTCAGCTGTAATGGCGCCGGTGGCTTCAACAAAGTCCACGCTCCTGAGCGACCAGATGAAGCCGTATGTGTAACCTGTCTAGTTGCGTGCAACAGCAGGTACCCTGCGCGTTTCTGTTTTCGTCCTTTACATTGCGTACCTCCCGTTGGAAAAGCATTGCTGTGGCGGATACATCTCTCGAAAAATACTTTAAACTTAAGTAGCAGCTCGTTCAAGCCTCACCATATTCTTAGTTCTTATAGAGCTGCTAGGGCTGGCAGTGCTTTGTGCGCAACCATTAAGTCTTACTTCAGGACACGGGCCTGAACCGGACACTGTGTATGCCTGTTCAAGTGTGTACTTTTTACTCGTGTGTGTGATATGTGCGCGTGTATAATGTATGAATGTATCATTTCATGACGTACCTTCGGAGCGTAGCATGTTATAGGCGTGTAGCCGGGCAAACAACTCCGGCACCCTTTAAAGATCTCTCTTTCTCTCTCTCTCTCGAAAGAACTTCGGTGACGCGACGACTTTGAAGAAGCCATTCTCGAGCTTTCGTATGAGGTGCGAGGAGTCTGCCGCAAACTTATCGAAGAAAGTCAGCGACGAAGCCGGCAATGCGGCCAAGTTCTAACGCGTGCTCGCGCTATCTGACCGAGGCTACCGTGGCTGCGGCTATAACATCACGAACAACACTGCACGCAATTACGCACGCGCGGGCCCGCGCACCATCAATTATTCTACGTGACGTCGTCGGCGGACCCGGTCGCCTCCCCCCCCCCTCCTCCCCCAACGTCACTGCGGCGCAGTGGCGGTGCGCGGCCCGCAGTGCCAGAGGCCAACAAGTGCGTCCAATCAAAAAAAAAGGTCTGCGGTCCAATTAAACGGCACCGCGCGTTCTCCGCGCCGCTCATCACGACAAGGTAGTAGTAGTAGCGGCGCGGCGGAGAGAAAGAAGATGGAACGACGGAGGGCGAAAGGGAAATGGGGGCCGAAAGGCTTTCTTTTTCGCAGAGGAGAGAGAGAGGGAAGGGCTTTTCAATCACGCTCTGCAAGCGTGCGCACGCACGCGCGAGCGAACTCCCGTTCAGCGGCTGCGGCACAAAGTCCATTGACATGCCGAAGGGACCGTGGCGCGGCGCGGTCGGCCGCCGGTTCCTCTAATATATGCGTCGCTCGTCAAAAACGAATCTCAAAGCTGGAGAGGGGGGGGGGGGGGGGGGGAATTCGGCCGGCTCGAAGACCCTCGGGCAATTCCGCTAGAGCGCGCGGCTTTGCCGCAGCGACTATGTGGGGGCTTTAGCAGCGACGAAAATGGGATTGTTCATTTACTTATTGCTCTTCCCCGTGCTTTCCTGTTCGCGCATCGTGTTGGGCTCGGTTCGGTCCTTCCGAGCGTGTCCTCTGCTCGCCTCTTGTATGTCGGTGGTTTGCTCTCGTTGTTTCAGTGGATCGGGGCGCGGACTCGCATTGTCTTCACCGCGCGCGGCAAATTAAACGTACGCGTAGCGTTCTTTAATTACAGTGTTGGCACTGATTACAGTATGGTCCCAAGTTTTTTCGACAGAAGCGGGGGTGCACGTTACCCGACGGCGCGCCTAATTCATCGCCACAGCAGCAGGATGTCTAGCCAATGGTTTCGTTGTTTGCGAAACATAATTTGCAATGGGCACGTTGAAAGGCACGCAATGCCTTGCCGTACCTGCATGCATTCGGCACGGAGGGAGGCTACGAACACACCTTCGAACGTCGCAACTTCCGGTTATGACATCTCGCCAAATAACTATAGGTCGCGCGCCCTCTCCGCAGCTAACTCGTAGAAACCTTACGCAACTGTAATTAACTGATATATCAGTTCAGGGAAGCGAGCGAAACGACGAGCAACAGCGCTGCAGCTTCGGTTCCGTTTCTATGTCATTTTTTCTCCGAATGTTTTCAAAGAGGTGCTCGGGGAGAATTCCTGCCTCAGGAACGGAGCTCAGAAATTAAACAACAGTTACAACCCGCGAGCTTCTGGCGTTCGAACTGGTGACCTATATAGTGATCAGCGGCTGAACGTGATTGCCGCTACAGCCGTGTATTCTATCGGGCCGTCAATCTAACTCGCCCGCGCGGTGGCTACATATACAGTAAGTGCATGTTTTGTTTTTTTTTTCCCCCTTTGCAAGAACTTCACCGCGGCTATGTGTGTGCATATATACACGAATCTGCACGCACTGTACTTCGGCGTACTCCCTAATGGAACCTTCTTCCAATCTGCAAATTGTCTACCAATGGCGTTCGTGCATGCGCGCGCACCCTGGCGGTGTTCGTGACGCACACGTGACGCTCCTACCACGCCTCCCTCGCAGCCACGTCCTTCGCCATACTGTAGGCTCCAATATTCTAGGGAACATAGCCATACAGGCGCTTCGGTTCCTCTGGATTCCCGCATCCTTGCAATGCGAGCGCTCGGAGCGCCTTATGTGTGCGCGCACTATTTACAGGTTCGCGAAGAGTGCCTCTGCCTTGCGGGGCCATTTCGGACCCCGGGCAAACGATAGTCATCAGCTCGTATATATATCGCCTCCCTGCGTGCACCCCCCCCTCTCCCCCCTTCTTACCCACTCCCTTCCTTGTATATAATCGTCTTGGCCGCACGTACGTACACGCGGAGATACAGCGCTCTCAGCGCGGCCGCATTGCGGAGCTCATAAAGAGCCGCCATTAGACAGACAAGGCCAAACAAAAACCAAAAAAAAAGAGGAACGCTGAGGTACGTATACGGTGCGGCGCAATGCCGCTAAAGAGGCAAAAAAGAAAATCGTGGCAAGCTTCGAGCGAGCTCGGCCAGCTCTCTCTTTATATTAAGCGGTCACTCCGATTTTATTGCCTCCTTATCAGCGGCGCTGCGTACGACTTCGCGAGCGCGACCACTATACGAACTATCTGAACGACTGCAAACTGAAGGAGCGGGGGAAGAGAAGGAACAAGAGGAGGAGGAGGAGGAAAGGGAAGGCAAGCGAGGCGATATAGAGCGGGCGTCGACAACGACGCCGTGCACACCACCGTTCGCAGTACAACGCCGCCGGCCGGTGCATGGTGCCGTGTGGACGAGCGGTGCGGGCCGTTCGGCGAATCGCCCGGGAGTCTTGTACCCATCGCGGAGCCGACGCTCGGCGAACGAGACACGTCTCAATCGAGTTCCTCCTTTCTTTTTTTTTGGGGGGGGGGGGGGGAGGCAGTGCGGCGGCGGCGGCCATTAGAGCTGCGCTGTTCCCGCTAATATTGCAATAGCGTCGATGTCGATGCGGGCAGGAAGGAGTGCGGGTATATACGTGGCCCCAAAGCCTTCGCCGGGGCGAGGTTGTAGTACAAGAGAAAAAAAAAACGAGATTTCTTCTATACTCGGCGAGTGTGCCAAAGCGCGGAATTACAGGGTATGCGCGCGTCATTCGTGTCGCCATTAGGAAAACGAGCTATGGGTCTGCCGGTGGTGCTGTTTTGTCCGGACGTCTCGCTTACGCTGGGAAGCTTCTGCAAGCCACGGACTGTAAATGTGGATTCCCTCTCGTACGCATTTTGCGGGGCCGCAGCGATCGCATGTACAGTACAGTTAGGAAGTGCACTGCGCGAACCATGCTGTTAGCAGGTGAATCAAAGATTGGCCTATAGAGAAGGAGAGAAGGTGGGAACGACCCGCAAAGCTTGAACCTGATGAACGAGAGGGAGAGAAACGGGTGGAAAAGTAGACAGGTCAATCGAGGTCGTGCCCTGTTGACTACCCTACACACTCGGGGAAAGCGAAACGGGGAAATAAAGATAAGAGTGTTGTCAGTGTGCGCATAATCCTGGACGTACTTTGGAAAATGGTCATAGGGTGGTTGTTTGGTCCAGTCACCTGCAAGAAGTGCATAAGCCGAATAGTGGCCTTGTGCAAACAAGGTCACTTCAGCCACGGCATCATTGTCTTTAATTCTGTATAGCGGTCTCTCGTCTGAGTGGCTGAGTCTACACAGCAAACGCAGAGCGAATCAAGCACAGCACAAGAAGGGATTGAGGACACCAAATTCGTACTGATCAAAGCGGGAGCAACGCGAGGCATTCAGCTGTTGTCCTGTAGGTGACGCGATATTAGGTGGCGTTGTATACCGCGTTTCCTATTACGTAATTTTATTTGCGTAATAAACCACTAATTTATTTTAAACGTAAGTGAGCCACACTTTATTTGCGTAACAACCCACTCCTTCCGTTTCTTGTTTGGCGTGAATTCAGTTGTGACTCAGCCTCTCCCCTCAAGGTGCGCCCTCTCCCTTCCCTTTCGTGCTGTGCCGTGTTCCGTTATATTCAGCTTTTAATTCTGTCAGCACTTCGGGAATCAGGTTTCAGCGATGTGCGGGAACGCGGCGTTACCGGCGTGCAGCGTTGAATGTTCTGCGTGCATGGTTGAGTCGGTGTTTGATGGCCAACAAACGAACAGAAAACTTGGTCTGTGTGTACACGCAGCTCAACAAATCGCGCACTTTACCATGGAGTCGTTTCTCAAGCATAATTACGGGTATCATTACGCGTACACGAAACACTGGGAAGCGAGGCGTGCTATGTGCACGAACGACAATTGGCATACGCTTTCAGCTTAACGATTTTAACCTGCTGCTAAAACTGGTCGATATGCAAATTAAGTCATGGCATGAAGGCAATAGTTTCCTGCTAAAATTACCAGAGGCAACTCTTCAGCGTTGCTATAGTTCAGTTGCCATGGCAATGATTGTTAGTGCGTACATTTGTCTGACCTTCGGTCTTAATTGTGGATCCATACGTCCTTGTGGCTTTGTTTTCTTTGCTTTACCTGGCCTTATTGAACTAAATTTCGAAGCAATCTTATTTCTCAGTACCCAGAGGACAATAAGCCCGGGTACACATGCATACTCACTGCGAATTGTGGCATTTGGAATGCAATATTTTGTTAAAAATTACCATTTTGCAAAGTCACAAAAAGCCGTTTGAAGCCTTAAAGACGAAGTTTAGACAGGTCCACACCCTAACCATCGCGGACTGAGTCGCCCTGTTTGCAGAATCCCGTATATAGATTCTAGCGCCAGAGTTCCCCCCATTAACTTTTTTTTTTTTTTTTTGCGGGAGACTGTGCGATAAACGCTCAACTTAGTTGAAGGATACAACGACTACGCTAGTCCGCTTTTTTCCGTTCTTGCTCCTTGCACTGAATACAGAACTCGGGAAAGGCAGGAATCGAGTCTCTCGTATACACACCGCGATGAATAACGCATTTGTGTCGGCAGATACGCTGTCCCATGCAAACGAAGACACGACCACCGCTGCAGCGACACGCCGTCGGTTAGATCGTCCCGCCCTTTCTCTGTTGCCTATGCGCGTATCGAGGCCAGCGATGCGTACGGGCTCGCGCGCTCCTCACCGCAGGACGTCCCGGCCGTGAGATCAAGGTCTGCGCTGATCTGCCCACTCGTTCCTCGCAGCTGCGCGCCTGTGTCCCAGCGAGACGGGCACGTCGTATACGCGGACACAGAGAGAACCAGAAAGAAAAATGTGGCCTGCCGATGCCAAGGCCGCGCATCGAAGAGACGTCACGGCGAACATAAAACAGAGGCAGGTGTGCTCTTCGGCGGGACAAGCCAAGGCCTTGCGGCTAAAAAGTCCCGCGCAGGCGTTGGCTTTAGCGACAGTGTCCACGGCCTATATATACAGCAGCGGTGGCACGAGGCTCGCACGCGGTCCCCGTGGGCACAGCGCAGCGATCGCCGTCAATCGTGGCAGGGCGGTCAGTTGACCGTGGTGGCGGCTCTGCGATTGTTCGGTGCAGCGTGGTGAGGCGGGCGACCTTCAAAAGTTTACGTGGTGACCAGGCTATAATGGTTTGGAGCGGCGTGTCACCTCTGCCATAGCATTACTCTGCCTTCGATTGCGCCGCCCCTGTTTCCATTTTATCGTAAAGCGAGGTCTGGTGCAGTAATTGTTCGTCACACTATGACACCATTTTTCTTTCGGGCCGCGATCACAGGGATGGCTGAGCGGGAAATACGGTCTTGGCTTTCTACGCCAGTGCTTGCATCATCACTGGGACGAGATTCCTTAAACGATAACATAACAAATAGTCGTCTTTATATCATCATCACCACAACCGTCATCAAAATCAACATCATCATCAACATCATCGTCAACAACAACAGCAGCAACAGCAGCAGCAACAACAATTGTGACTGCGTGTCGAATTACATAGAAGGTAGTCGCGTCACTAACTGGAGTTGCATTCTGTGTACTTCCACTTCGACACTCGGCAATGGATAAGTGTCTGCTCGTCGGCCCTAACGCTTCAGACGAGATGACCTCACCAGATGTCAACATTGTCAGAATACTCGTATTTTGGTCGCGCGTTCTCGATTTCAACATGGCTTAGATCATCGGGCGTGTTAAGTTGCTTCCTTTTCATAATCTCCTCCTCCTCTTATCAGATTGGATCAATCATAAGTGTCGCCTCTTCGTGACAGTCTCTTGCGCTGTCTTTTTACGCGTCACGGCGTAAAACCATGAGTTACGGAGTCAGTCTGTTCACATTTCCTCTACATCTGCTGTATCTACTACGTGTGTCTTCTCTTTCGTTGTGCTTCCCTCGTGCAATTAACCAGCACAATCCAACTGGACCCCGACTTGAAGTGCGCGTCAATACGTTTTACCTAGACGCCCTATATGAAACACGTCAAAGTAGTATATTTTGGAGGCTGGCGCTAAGAAATCTGAAGTTTCGCTTCGTTATAACACTAGCAGTGCAACCTCGGCGCGCGGACGTGTTTGCGGCGCACCATTGTAGAGCGCGTTCTGTCAGCAGTGCACGCAACTATATAGCACTGCGGCGAGACCAGCGCGGTGGTAAGCGCGCGCGCGCTCGCTCGCCTGAGCAAGAGCGTGCAGGAAAGGAGGTGGAGCGATGGGTCTCCGGCCGCCGCTCTCGCTATCATCTCGGTCGAAAGCCGAAGGCTGTCGCGGGGGTGAAAAAATATGCGCAGGTGGAACCGAATGGGGCGACGTTCGTCCACGTGGACTGCCCCGGGGCGGCCGATCGCCCCGTCGTCGCCATCTTGGCGGCGTCACGTGGTCGTCGGTGCCGATCGCCGATTTTTCACCTGCCCCCCTGCTAGCTTCGCCCCGGGGTGGTGGCCACCAGACGGCTTCGCCGGTGAGCGCACTTGTGCTATGCGCTGGCAAAGCTCTCTGTCTCTCCTTCCTTCCTTATTTTTTTCTTTCTTTCTTTTTTTGTCGCTTTCTTGAAAGAAGTATCGCGTGGAGGTCGCGCTCTTGGGGTATCAGCTACACATATACGTACCGCACGAATGACGTGAAGAAGGTATCAGGTATACGTCGATAGGCAGCATGCTAGTCCCTTCGGCCGAAAGGGAGATGATAGAGGCGTTATTGCATCCGATGAGATTGGCGAAGCACCTGCTCTCTCGCTGTTTCTTTTGCTGTTTTTCTTTCTTCTTTTTTTCGTGTTGCAAGGTTATGCGGCAGATGCGCGGAATCCTGTCAGGTAGAATGGAGCAGGCGCTGTTAATCTTCGCTCGTATTTCGCGGTTCAGCTGGTCCTCTGTATACTGATCTACAGCCAGAGAAAATTGTAATTTATAGCTTTGATTCACTTCGTCGTATGAAGGACGCGGGGTGAGCCAAGAAAGAGCGGCGCTATCAACGAGCGATTGCCGAAACCCTGAAAGTCACGTCTTTGTTCGCGGTTTCCGCGGAGATATCGTGGCGCCGCCATTCATATCTGCCGCGACAGCGAAATAGATGCGTATCTACGTGGAGACAAATAAATCCTCCGCGATTATCATACTGCTCGAGCTGGATATCACGCACGACTGGCGAATCTGATAACGTTGAAGTCGTTGAGGCAACATGTAAATCGATACCTTTGACAACCGTCTCGCTTACTGTTTTCGTGAGCATTTAAGAGGAGCAAGTGTAGCATATTTGATTCGTTGTTTTTAGGAATAAACATTTTTGGCGAATTTCTGCATAAACTTTGTACACTGAAGCTGGTCTAATCGATTCATTAGCTCGAATACTTTATTAAATTAACTTAGTTAAATTGTAGGGGACAACGTCCCGAAACTGCACAGTCGCTTATGAAGGAAGTCGTTGCGTTTCCACATTCTGCCCCCAACGAAATGCGGCCGCCGTGGCCAGGAATCGAGCCCGCGACCTGTTGCTGTGCAGCGCAACGCCTAAGCCACCGTGGCGGATTAGACAGACGTCGTCGACGGCACGCAGTCGGATCAGCGAGGAATACATCAGGAAAATAATTTTTAAACGTAAGCGCCATGTTTTGTTTTTTAGACGAGTTTTTTCGCCGTCGCCGTGAAATTCCGTATAAAGTCCAAGTGCGATAAGATACAGTTTCACGCCGCATGCTGTGGATGCGAGGGAAAGCGTGCGAGTTACGCCGAGAAGAATGCGGGGCTTGATACGCTCCTAATGTTATTGGAAGTCACGTGATAAAGCGCGCTAGGGGACTGGGGGTGGGGGGAGGGGGGCAAGTGAGTCTTCTCCGCTAGCTCGCCCGCGGCTGTCCACGCGTATACGCCAGCCGAGCACTATCTTGGCGGTGTGGTCTCCGGCTAGTGCAAAGATTGGGCGAGCCGGGACGGCTGGTGGCTGCATGTGGGCTCTCTTGCCGCGCACGCCTAATGCTGAAGGTCGCGTAGTCTGAATCCTATAGGCGCATTGGAGCGAGCGACAGAAGAAGCGTCCGCTCCCCACTGTTTGCGCTCTTCATCGCGCCATTGTTGTGACAGCGAGCGTATCTCGATCACCGACTGAGGCCCGCTCATGTTTGCCTGTGCGCGCATGATACCGTGCTTGTTAGTTTAAACAGTACGCGAATGTTTACTGCAATTTATGCAGCCAATAAAACTACGAACCTTGCTTCGTGTAGTTGTCTAATGCTTTGCTATCGCTATCAATGCTTGGCGTTTCAACTTTTCTTATTGTTGGTGTAGTGTTTTTATTTTAATTTCGCTTAAAATAATAATTGCTTCAGGGTCTCATGCGAATACTTCCGAGGTGCAGCTTCTGCGTTCACTTACAGTAACTGGAAAAGAAAAAGAAAATTTTCTGTTCGTAAAAGGAAAGGAAGATATTCACAATAAGCATGCGAGCTTGCTAATTTAATCCTGTGTAATGCAAAGTGCGAGTTTAATTCTCCGGTCGGTGACTAATCTCTATGCAAATAGCTCATGCTCAAACCGTCATCGGTTAGAACTCTCAGCATTTTTTTTTTTTATGCGCGACTGTTCGTCATCGGTTTCACAACGCAGCCGCAAACAAAGGAAACGCAAACCCATGACACTTGCGTCTGCGAGCCGCTTTCGGCCTCCTCCTTTCGATGAGCTCGGCGTTTTCCCAATAAACACAATAAACGTTTTTATCGGCTCCATTAAGGAATACGGAAAGCGCTATGCAATATGACACTCGCTCCACACACACCACTTCCATCGCGAGGATGCATGCTTAGCGTAAACACGCGTGGTATAATAAACGAGCGCATAGATCTTCGCGTCAAACGACGCGGGCATCCCGCGCCGACGCGTCTCATAAAACACGTCAACGAGAACGCCCGCGGCGAGCGGGCGCATATAGCCATACAGACCCGTGCTTTCATCAGATACGGCCGCGCGCGCACACACACACACGCTCAGAAGACACCTCCGTCCATCACGCGTGCCTGGCATGACACGACTTGCGGCTGAACGACGCGTATTTCCGTCGCATTTGTCTCCTTAAAGAGGTATAGCCCCCCCCCCCCCCCCCCCCCTGTTTAGCTATACAGACCTTCTTTCTTTTTTTTTTTTCTCTCACTCTCTCTTCGCTTTCTGCTCGCTCGTCGCTGAATTCATCTCTTCGTATCTTCATTCTTTTTTTTTTCTTCGGCTATTCCCACTGCGATGGGAGAGACGATATCGGCAGTTTTTCAGCGGGAAAACCCGAACTCTATCGAAATGTACGCGTTCCGCGAAATCTCCTTCCCGATGTGAGACACGCCGTCGCGACTCGTCCAACCCGACCTGTTGTTTCGTTCTTCTTTATCTAACATAGATTTTTAATTTTCACTCCGTTTCCTGCAGTTGTTTGTTCCAATTCCGCTTCCTCATCTTTTGCCGTCCATCCTGTCTTTTTAGGATTTGCTTTAGCGCGGTAACGAAAGGCTATAAGTATGTGAGCGGGACGTGCAAGCCGCGCGTGTCCTTCGCTTTGAAGTCCTCTAGGCGATGACTCGCCGTCCAACAATCCGCTCCCGTCTGGCCGAGCGCGGGAAACCTGCGGTGACTCTGTCGTACAGCTCAGCGTGTTGCACCGCGCTCAGCGGGTGAGCTGCGAGGTCGCTTGGCTGTCCTACACAAGCCCCGGACAGATATATAGAGAGAGGTGAGCTCAGTTGTGCTCTGAGCGGCACATCGAACGGGGGAAGGGGTGGGGGGAGAAGATGACGGGCTTGAGCCCCCCCACTGGAAAACAATTCCCGGGAAACACCGACAACTTCCTTTCTTCTCCCCCTTCCCATACAGGCATTTTCTGGCGGATTCTGAACTGCTTGCAGAGTCCTCAAAGGAATCCAAACGGGAAGGCCGTTTTAGAAGGGTGAAACGGTGGTCGAAAGCAGGATGTTTAAGAAGAAAGAACGAAGCAAAACGCAACAGGTTCCAATCGAAAACGAAGGTAGGAGTTTATAAAAATCAACTAACAATAATAAAGCTAGCGAGGGGATAAATAGTCGAGGAGAAACAAACAATAATATCAACAACGGAAACCACTCAAGCACACGAAGCAAGAGCAACTCGACGATGTCTTTTCAGTTGCGCTTGGAAGTTCCCCGGCGAACAAACGAAATCAGTACGAAACAGTGCAGGAGGGAAGCGACGTGGGAGGGTAAGCTTGCCGGAGAGTGGGGGGTGGGGGAGGGGGGAGTGTGGAAGGAGAATGCGAAACGGAGGTGACTACACGCGAAGAGCATGCAATCCGCGCGTCCAAATCCCCGCGCGCGCGCAACATTTCGGACTCGCTGCAGTCGCCCCGGAGGAACACAGCCGAGAGGATTATAGAATCACGACAACGGCGTTGGTGTGTACGCCGCCGCGCGAAATGCGCGATGAAAAGAAAGACAAACTGCGCCGCTGCCAAAGAGAAAACAATTGCAAGGGAGAGAGGGAGAGTGCGCGCCGAGAGTAACCCGTGCCTGCGCTAAACAGATTCGGGCGCAGTGGGTGCCACTCAGCCCCCCCCCCCCCCCGAGCCGCCGCCGCTTGCGGCTGAAGAGTGAGCCACGCCTAAATCCGGTTGTCAATTCCGGGGCCTCTTTTCTGCCGACTTCGCGGTAGATCTCGTCTCGGGGCCGCCCGCTTTTTCTTCGTCAGTGTGTATACTGTGTGTACACCCTCGTCGACGGGTGTCTGTCTGTCCATTTGTCTGGATGGGGGTTGTGTTGTGGCATTCTACTCTGCGTTGTCCTTACACTGGCGTCCTTTCGAAGCTACTTCCAGCATAGAAGTACCGCCAAGCGTATATACGGGATTATTGTTATTTTTTTTCCCCGTGACTTGCGTTATCAGTTGGCCACCTTTCTCGGAATGAACCGGGACGTTGACTCTTTCGTCTTCTGTTTCGCCGGCCTGCGTATTTTCCCATCGTGCTCACATCGGCTGCCGTAATGCGTGAGCGACATCGCATGCGTGCTGACGTATATGGACAAGCGCGCGCGCGGTGGGCTTCTGTGGCGCATTTTATTCCTCCTCGTTTCTTTCTCGCGCATACGCGGCTTCTCAATAGATGCGTTGGTGCTCTTTCTCTCCCCCTACTTTCATTCCCTACCCCCCTATGCAGCGCGGTTGAGGTGTCCTCTGCTGAGAGACAATTACTGTGTGTGAAGTGATTTTTAAAGAGAAATGGAAGAGATAAGTGCAGTGCCGTAACTGTCTCTCACAGGAGGACACCTCAACAGCACTGCACGGGGAAAGGGGTGTGGGGAGAAAAAGATGGAGATAGTGACCGGAAGTAAAAAAGAGAGACAGAGCGGAATAGCAAAAAAGAAAAGACGACAATGTAGCTAAGCGTTTGCGGGGCCTACAGCCGCGCTCTGAGGTGTGTTGCTTCGCAGAATTCGATCAATGCCGAAAATGCACCCTTAGTAATGGAACTGTGAGCATTGGGGAAGAGTAGGCTCTGCAGGGTGGTGGATGGCAAGCCACATCGGCGGTAGGAGGCGTACAGAGCCTCCCTCTCTGTCCCGAAGGCCGGGCAGTGAAGCAGAAGGTGTTCCAGTGTCTCCACGTCATCGCAGTTACCACACACGGGGCTGCCGGTTCCCGTGAGCCTGTGTGTGCGCGCCGCTGTTTTGTAGCAGCCGACACGCAGGCGGAGAAGGAAGGCGCAGTCAGCCCGAGAGAGGCCCGCACGCGGGAGCAGGCGCGGGGGCGTTCCCGCCGCGACGCGCCGATCGGGATGTTGCGCAGTGAGGCTGCGCAGAACAGCTGTCTTGGCCGCGTCGAAGCTGGTCACCAAGTGGGTGAGGGGAAAGCGCTCACCAGACAATTACTGCGCTGCACTTTACCCCAACCTTTCCCAACCTTTCCTTCCCATCATCAAGAATCTCCTTCTCAATAGATGCGAGCTCGCTGGCTAACGCGGGGGACGCGAGCGCTTTCTTTTGTCGCGTACGAGGGGTGATTCGTAAGTGCTGTTGTTGCCGCCCGAGCATGCACGCAGGCAGGTGCAACACACCATCACAACCACCATGTGGTCTTGGTCGGAGCGAGTATTTTGCGCGTTCATTCCACGCGCGACAGTGGCCGACTGGCGAGGAAAAAGCGCGAGAAATGTTACAGTTGGCTCCAGCCACTCACACTAAACCAATTTGTAGCCTTAATGGTGCTTTCTGTCTACTACGCGCACCCTTAATTACGTCCTTTACGTGTGTAAGAGTGTGCGAGATGGGCTTGCATTTGTTTACATTGTGAAGAAGGCGACAAGATCAGAATTCAGTGGCAAATACTCGATAGTATACGTCGCTTTCCAACTGTCCAACACAAATATACCTTGTGTAGATGCGCCCGTCGGGTTATATATATATAGGTTCGCTCATTTAAGTGACGTCACGGCGGAGGTTGGGAGCGCGGGGACACAAGCGCTGTGCATGCGCTTTTGCGGGCGAAGTGGCACTCATTCCCACCTGTGTATGCGTGCCTTGTAGCCGATATCCTGCCACCGAAAGCGAGGCCGCACTGTAAAGGAATACAAAAAGAAAAGAGAGAGAGAGAGAAGAAGCGAGAGTGGCGGCCGCCAAAACCGATGCAACAAACATGCGACGGTCCATCACGTCCGCACGCATCACGACATCTCGCTCGCACGACTCATGTCCGGAGGTGTTCAGCGTGGGACGACCATTACAAATTGCAACACAGACCTCTCACGATCTCTATGTCGCCGTCTCGGCTTCATAAACGCGCCTTCTGCAGATACGTCCTTCCATTAGCAACAAAGTGGTCGCTACCGTGTATATACACGCGGAGGGGACAAAAAGACAAAAAAAATGCGTCGCGCTTTAATTTACCTCCCGCTACAATGCCACGTATACGCAATTGAGCAACCGCAGTCCAGCACTCCCCTCGCGCATGGGGCATTGCGTCACCGGCTTCTCTTCTGGCCCGCCAGCATCATCGCTGCATTTTGAAAGAAAACTGCCGAGGCCGTTAGACCGGGGAGAGCTTCAGTGTATCAAATCGCGCGGCGACCTCCCGTGGAGATCTCGAATGCACGCGCGCACAGAACATCCGAGTGAGGCGCGTGACGTGAGGAAAGAATAAGTAGAGACGAGAGCGGGGGATGGGGGGGAGGAAGCTCGAGAGGGCGCAGAAGTGCGAGATGGGACGCAGGAGCCCGGTCGTGCATCGCCTGCGGTGCTTCGCCAAGAGAGCTCGGACAGATATGAGCGAAGGAACGAAAATGTGGACGCGAACTGCCTGCATACGCACGCGCAGCCGAAATCTCATCTCGCCTTGACACACAGTTCAACCGGTTTCCTCTCATCACGTACGCGTATACGCGCGTCTCGGTGCTCGCAGTGCGCGAAACGCAGCCGCTCGTGCGCGTTCATTCTGCGTTGTTTCTTTTTTATTTTTACTTTGTTTCTTTTTATTCTTTTCGTGCGGGCGCATTTGCGGAGGGACGTTTGTTCGCCGGTCCAGCAGGCCCGGCAGAGTCGACACGTCAGGGAGGCGAGGTCGAGGCGGAGATGCAGCGAGGGAAGTTTTCCGGCGGTCGGTGCCACAAAAGCGCGCATGACTCGCTCGATCTCGGCATGACGTGTGCGACGAAGTCGGCGATTGCAGCCGAGAAGCCGTTCCGACTCACCCGCGGCGTCAACGCACCGTGGTATGGCGCCTCCGTCGTGCAGCGATATGTGCAGGATGCAACGCGCGCGCACACGCACACACACACGCGCGCATACGTACACATTCCCATGCGCCCAGACACAAACACCGTCGCACGAATGAGAGATTGTGTGCGCATGCCGGTCGAGATCGAAGCAGCAGCAAGTTGCGATTATGGCCCGCGCTGATAACAACGACGGAGATTGCACTTCGAGTGTATACCCCCTAATGCGAGCCTGCATCACTCTATTCACCGCGTCCGGAACGCCGCAACAACGGGTGTATATGCGAACTCGCGTCCACGGCGCGCATTGGCTCTCTTTTGTTTCTTTCTTTCTTTCCCCACTCCGACGACGTTATCGCAACCCGTTCCGAAAGCCAAACAAAAGGACCACTCTACTCCACACACTTGTGTGCCGTGTGGGCGGGACCACGCGTCGGCCCCGCTGTCCGTTCGCTTTGGTTCGAAGAATTGTGCGCGCGCTTTTCAGAACACGCGCACGTAGATGCGTGCATGTAGCCCTACAGGAGGATGAGGAGGCGGTGACTCTGCTGCATCGGAATCGCTGAAAGGCGTGCGCGTCACACGTTGACGTGCAGACAAATGCCCGGAGTTGGTTCGGGTACGCGTCACGCTCAGCGCAACTCCCATATCCCCCTAACCACTACACTTATCTCTTCTTTCGGAGTCTCGTGCTGAGGGAATAATTGACAACGCCGCGACCCGCCGCGACCCGCCTTCCGCGCGCCGTTTTTTCTCCGACCGGGGTTTCGCGTCTCGCGATTTCGACGGCGGTGGCCGCCAAGCGAGCCTCGGGGACGCGATAAGCGGCTTTGTCGTTTTCCACGTGAATCCGATTGTTTCTTCGCGCGTCCTCCTGTACCCCGCGTCGCAGGGGCCTGAGAGACACGGCTAAACTCCGCAACAAGCAGGCAGGTGCGGGTTTCCGCAGCCTCCACACACGTGTGGAGGGTGGGGGGTGTTGAACAATAGACGCGTTTACCGCTTGCGAGCCCCCGGTCGTGTCCCCGAACCCGCGTGTTGTTCCTCTCCCGATGGAAACCTGCGCGCACCGTTCGCACGTATACCCCGGGCGGCTGATACCACGATCCGTTTTGGACCGCGCGAGCGAGCGGATAATCGCGTATCTTCCGCTCGTGTGAGGTCTCTATCATCGAAACCGCCGCCCGAGGGGATGACGGGGTGCGCTTGTGGAAGTCCGGGAAAGCGGTTCTCGGTAGGCGCACCCCGGGCGATAAGTTTGGAAAAGCGCGGCGAACGATGATGTGCTGTGTTATTTTGACTGTCAGCCGTCCGTCCCCGAGGCAGCGACCAAGCCGGACGCCGGAGCGGATTTTTCGTGGGAAGTAGAATTTTTTTCAAAGGGACTTCGAAACCGGCTCTTATTGTGGAGGCTTTTGTCGACGAGTTGTAAACAGTGCGAACTTCTCCATTATTGGAGTACAAAGCAGAAGCAGGTTGTCTCCTTTGTGAAGTTTCGGACTCGAGACAGCGCTCAAACTTTAGCGCGGGCAGAGAGGTCGGGGGGGTATTACATCCGGCATTTCGGGGCGACAAAACGTGGCCTCCTGCAGGTGTAGCGCTCTTCAAATGCCGGACTTTTTCCGGGGCGGGAATTAGCGACGCGGGACACTTTTCAATGTAGAACTTTCGGACGCAGATATTTTTTGTGCGACACCGTGTCCTTTCAGTGGCTTATCGCGCGGGGGGCTTTCCAAATTACAGGACTTTTCATGCTTAATACCGTTTGCTACAGGAACTTGTACTTTTCAGTGTAAGACCTTCTGCGGCTGGTATTCCCACCGTGAGTCTGTGCAGTATATAGTACAGGTCATTGTATAATACAGAGGCGACCCGTCGCGGTAGGTTGCAGTGGTTCTGGCGTTGATCTGCTGAACTCGGATGTCGCGGGATCGACCCAGGAGGCGACCGCCGCCGCGTTTGGATAAAGGGCGCTGGAAGGGGGGGTGAGGGGGGGGGGACTGCAAGAATACGCTCGTGTACTTATATGTAGGTTCACGTTACGGAACCACAGGTGGTCAAAATTAATTCCGAGTCACCTATACCACGGCGTGACTCATAGTGGGACCGTTGTTCTAGCACGTGAAACATCATAATCCATTTATTTGTTTTTGTAACACGTGGGTTCTCAGCGCAAACCTACGAGGGCCGTTTTTTTTTCAACCTCCGATAGGCTGTAAAAAAAAGACAAGTTCATCTAAAACAATAATTTTATTACCAAAAGATTAGTACAGTTACGGTTACTTTTCGACATAATCACCGAAGAGATTGAGGCATTTGTCATATCTGTGGACAAGCTTTGCAATACCCTCTTCAAAAAAAGTTGCCGCCAGTGAATTTAAGTAGTCCTTGACTTTGGTTTGAAGGTCGCCATTGGTTTGAAAGCGCTTCCCACCAAGCCACATCTTCAGTCCAGGAAAAAGATGAAAGTCACAGGGTGCTAAGTCTGGACTGTATGGCGGATGATCGAAAATGTCCCACCCAAATTGTTCGAGAATCCGTTGAGTTGCTCCAGCAGTGTGTGGACGGGCATTGTCATGGATCAGAACAACTCCAGCGGTCAGCTTTCCTCTTCGTTTGTTCTGAATGGCTCTACGCAAACGTCGTAAAGTTTCACAATAAACAGCTGCAGTGATTGTGGTTCCGGGCTCCATAAACTCCACAAGCAACACACCTTGTTGATCCCAAAACACAGTAGCCATGGTCTTTCTGTTGTTGAAGGTTTTTTTGAATTTCTTTGGTTTGTTTGGTGAATTTGAATGCAGCCATTGTTGTGATTGTCGTTTTGTTTCCGGTGTGCCGTATTTAATCCAGGTTTCAACCCCAGTCACGATTGATTTCAAAAGGTTGTCTCCTTCATCTTGATAACGCTCAAGGAACTCCAAAGCTGACGCCATTCGTCGAGTTTTGTGGCCGTCCGTCAACATTTTTGGGACCGAACGTGCACAAAGTTTTTTTGTAGCGTAACCGTTCAGTAACAATAGAGTACAAAACAGACTTTGAAGCTTCTGGAAATTCCGTAGATAAAGCAGTAATGGTGAATCTGCGGTTTTCTTTAACCATTCTGTCAACTCGTTGAACCAGGTCATTTGCGTCCTTGGCCCCCTTCATCATGCACATCATTACGTCCATCTTTAAAGTTTCGACACCATTCACGCACAACACCATCACTCATGAAGTTTTCCCCATACACTCGACTAATTCTCCGATGGATTTCTGCACCACCATGGCCTTCAGCCTGTAGAAAACGAATAACACTTCGCAATTCACACTTGGCGGGAGCAACAATAATGGCAGCCATGTTTACGTGGCTGTAGCAAAATGCCGACTGACGCCTGAATGTCAACAATGGCGGAGTGTGTAGTGCGAGAGCTGCGCAGTTGCCTACAGCGCATGTCCGGTTTCTGCTGCCCGCGTAGCACCTGCACGGAGCGATCGGAGGTTGAAAAAAAAACGGCCCTCGTACAACGTTTGTGGCCACGGTCGCTTCGGTACATAGAGATGCACTTCGGCGTGGACGCTGCGACGTCGGCAGAAAAGCGGCCACCGTGGAACCCACATGGATTGATGGATGAAAAAACTTCGTTGAGGTCCATCGGAACGCGCACTAGCACGGGTTTGTGGAGCCCACATGTTAGTCCGAAATTATTAGTTTGGGGTTTCGCATCAGTGCACGCTTGTCGAGTAGTGGCCGCTCACCGGAAAGTCGCGTTGCCGAGATGCATCAGCTGGTCAATAAAAAACTGGAACCGAGGGCATTAAAAGAACTGCGCACTTGCAGTTTCATATCTCCGTAAGTGGTTACACATAGGTGTAGTCGCTGTGTGGGATCTCTGAGTAGTTGCTTTTTCGCAAAAGCTCAGGCGAGGAATGCGCTTCGTTTCCTACATAAAGAAAAAGAAGCATAGAACTGGCGGTCCCATCCAAACATCAGAATACAGAGATTAGCTCTCACGGTTATGCGGGATTTTTCGTGGACAGTGAGCAGATAAATTATTTGTGGGCAATTGGTTTATACGTATATATACGTTTTGTTATTTTATGTGTTCCTATGGCCTGTTCATGTCTGTGTGGCACGTTGTTATAGTGCTATAACATTTTTCGTTATTTTTCTCTATTTTCCTCTCTGTAATACACGGACTCGCTCTGTTAGTGTTATTTCATTATAGAGTCTCGACGGTTTTTTGAAATTTCATTAACTTACTTTTCCCCCGCTTAGTTCGAATTTTCGGATTTTTTTTTCATTGCAATTGAAATAAAATAGAGATTTAGTCACGTATAATCGTGAAAGCTGTGCGCCTCTATAACGTAATAGTAAAAATAATAAGAAAATTATTGCAGAATAAGAAGTCACATCACAGGTTCAAAAAATCTTGGGTGGAATTGCACTTACAGTATAGTAGACAAACGTGGACATGCAAAGACCAAAGGCAAGAAGAATAGTTCCTATACACATTATATACTGAGTCTTGAAGCATCCGCGTATTTTGAGATAGCCGGTCCTATCTGTGGCCCAGCTTCGTATGCTTCGCATCGAATAAAGAAGAGCGGAAATAAAAAGAACAGGCGGTCATGGGCTGACTAGAACAAAAGCGGTCGCCTGTCACCAGCTTCGCCGACAGCTATTCCTGCAGATCTATCCGGCTCTGAAGTTTAAAAGCCACCAACGTCCACTAAACGTCAAGGAAAAAAAATAACGAGAAGGAAATTTGACGATATGGGTTTATGGTCGTGGAGACAAGCCGAAACAATATAGGAATAGCGCGTTCGCTATAAAGAGAGGTTAGTATACAGCGCAGACGTCACAGGAAGGTGTCTCGGTGCCCTCTCTATATAAACGCCTCGAGCAGGCACAAACCTTACCGTCCGGTATAGCCGTGATGGTCAGGGCAAAATATACTTCGGATTTCGAAGCGTGTGTATATATGGACTCCTTCCCAGCATGCTCTCGAAATCGTGTGAGACAGGGAGAAAAACGCCGAACCCGGAAAAGCCTCCCAGGGGACTATCTAGGACCTGCGGGCTGTCGCTTTGACAGGTGGACAGGACAGATACAAGCTGAGGCGCGAGAAGCGGCCCCTATTTCGCGCGTTCCGCTTCGTCAGAGCTCTACCGATAGTACACGTGATCTGCGCTCTTGACGTCTTTCTCTTCTTTCTTTCTTTCTTTCTTTCTTTCTTTCTTTCTTTCTTTCTTTCTTTCTTTCTTTCTTTCTTTCTTTCTTTCTTTCTTTCTTTCTTATTTTCGTAGCAAAAGGTTCAGCGGCGCCAGCAGCGTAGAACGATACGAGATACGAAAAGTCCGCATAGTCCGTTCCGGTATGGCGAGCTGTTTCCCGACACAACAGCAGCAATCTCGAATGTCTTCATTTCGAGGCCGAGCTGTCCTCTCGGCGAGCCGGTTATGTGCGACACCGGATACTGCGTGTAAAAGAGCTCGTTCGGAACTTCTGACTCTCTCCTATCGTCGTGGGTGGCTGTCTCAAATTCCAGATGGTCCTCCCGGTGATTTCCTATACGGTGAGAACATTTGTGCGTTTGTGACGGGCTCAGATTGTGCAGCGCTTGTCATTTTTTTCCCCTTTTCTTTTCCCGCTTTCGTTGAAATCTTATAAAGCCTATAAATTACCGTGTTCAACATGTAAATCAAGAATAATGAATTGAGAAAGCCGTGTATATATAGCGCGTGTGTGTGGGCATCATTTTTTTTTCTTTATTTAGGTGTGTGGCGACAAAGATAGCGAATTTCGTTGAGGACAGTGCACAAAGAGATGACGCCCTAGAAACTTCGTTTATATGTATACATGGTCTCGACGCGAGCTGGTCGAGCGTTAATTTAATCTTCTGAAGTGTACTTCGCGTGTCAATCCACCCCTTACAGACGAGTTGTTCGAACTTGCTTCGATGTTCGATCGGCCCGATTCACCCGATACATAGAGTTTACACGTGACCGACGACCGCATTCAGCCTGACAAGCCGACTCCACCCGACTTTATCGGATTCGTGTGAACCACAAGTCACATTGTCTGAACTATCTGCTGTCTAACCTTTTTTTTTTTTTTTGATAGCATTGGCGTGGTGCTTTCTGCAAGCTAGGGTGTCGCACGTACTTACCACTTTTTCTTTCTTTTCTTTTCTAAGTTTTAAAGCGTACCTGGTGCTTGCTTTCATTTCTTTCGCTTCGAAAGCAAGCATATTTTTTTCGACTACTTCAAGCACTGTTCCATTTTGTACCGCACAAGTTCACACCTGTTATGGCTCTTAAGAAGTCGACATTTGAACGAGTTGGTACTGGTTGAACACCTTGAAGGGGCGGCGCAAGACGACGAAGACAGGAGCGAGGACTATAGAGAGGATACTTTGAATAGCTGTCAGGATGCACCACTATAGATCAGACAGGCAGCTTATACGCGTTGTATCGAAAGCAGCAAGTTCGCTGAGCCACTACTGCAATTTCTACACAAGGAGGACATTCATGCGCCTTTAAAGCGAATAGCTTTCTTTGGATCCTTCGGCCGTTTTCGTGGCTGGTGGTCCAGGTCGGAGTCGTCAAGAAAAACGTTCGCTCGCTCTCTCTCTCTCGCTTGCTCCACTAGTTCGTTCGTTCGTTCGTTTTATTCGCTTACATTGATTGATAATCATCGTCGATAGATTCTGCACATATTGTTTTGAATGCACATCTATGTCACAGGGTGAGCTGCGTAAAAGGAAAAAAGGAGAGAGAGAGAGAGAGAGAGAGAGAGAGAGAGAGAGAGAGAGAGAGAGAGAGAGAGCACTGAGTGAACCTGAGCGAACACTGGGCGCTTAACCACTTAAAACTATAAGGATTAAAAAATAAGAAGAAGTAAACCGTGTGAAAACACGTGACGTTCGCGTAACATTAGCCCGAGACAAGCAGCATTATGTACCGGAGTCAAGAAATCCTTTATCCCAGCATCTCGCACTGTAGGGTGAACGAACACACACACGCGACGCGTAGTCCGAGTCGGAAGCGGAGAGGGAAAGATGACTGTCTGCGAGGCAAAAATGCAGACCACCGGGACGGTGGTTCTGCAAGTGTGTGTGTGTGTGTGTGTGTGTGTGTGTGTGTGTGTGTGTGTGTGTGTGCGTGCGTGTCAGCGATGCCCTACGTGAAGGTGAAGGAAGGCAAACTTTGGGAGAGAGACCAGCGAGCGGATAAAGCGACGGGCGGACGAAAAGCGCGCGCGGTCAGTGTGTATGCGTATGCGTTCCCGCGGCGATAGGCTCTAGCCACCCTACAGCGGCCGCTCATACGCCTGGCAGTAGTGCTCTTCTGGCGTCGACGGCGGCGTCAGGGTTAAGTGGGAAACAGACGCGAGATGAAGACGCCAACGGCGATCTACCGGTGCCTTTTCTCCTCTCTCTCTCTCTCTCGATAGCTTTCCTGGTATGCCTTCTTGAAGAGGCGAACGAGAAGTCAAGAGAATCGGGGTTGACAGATTTACGAGCTTCGAGGAGAAGAAGAAGGCCGGGACGCGCATCTCACAGGCGAGCGCAATCTTTGGTTCTAGTGCGAGCTTGCTTGCACGGGTCGTAAAGAGGAAAGCGCGGTCAGGTGACGTATTTACTGGCCCCGTAGACGAGGCAGCCGATGAAGGGGGCAGATTGGAGTCGGCCGAGCGCCCGGGCAAACTAAACGCAGAGTACAGACGCGGCAAAAAGTGCGTCCGTGCCCGGTCCGGCATGCCCCGCGGCTGACTGACTGACCCGGTCTTCTTCAAAGCCTTCGTTCGCCCTGCGGCGTGAGACATTCCCGGTATTGCTTTCAGAAGGATGTTTGTTTTTTCTCTCTCGGTCGCGTGCCGCCATGGGGTTCAGTGTTTTCGAGAAATAAGAAAAGAAAAAGTAAAAAAGCTGTTGTATTTTTCGCTTCAACATCATGCAGCAAAAAGAAAGTATCATCTGTAACCATTAGCGCGAAAAGATAGTGACAGGGCCCTCTAGAGAGAAGCAAAAAATGTGGGAATCGGACCCCCCGACGACAGCGTTGGGACGGACGCACGTGCAAAAAAAAAAAACACCGCTACATCCTTCTCCCTCCCTCCCGCCAGCCTTCGCGAGATAAATGTAGTAAGAGAGAATTCTAAGCGCGTGGCACCAGGGTCACCCGGTTTTGTTTGACGACAGCGTCTTCATTTTTTTTTTTCCCGCTCCTTAAAACGTTTTCTTTTGTCGTAAAAGCTCGAAAGAACTAGCCACACGCGTTTTAAGGGTTGAAGCTCTTAAGAGCAACAAGTATCCCGTCCTTTTTTTTTTTTTCCTTCCCCTATTGTCCTTGCTCTGAGAAGCCCGCGACATTATTCGCTTGGCAAAAGAGACGACACGCTGTGAGGCGCCAAAAAAGCCTCTTTTTCCATTAACTCTCGCAGAGAGAGAGAGAGAAAGAGAGAGAGGAACGAACCTTAGCTTCGTTGACTACGCTCTCCCCACCTCGGTTCCGCTCCTTTTTTTCTCTTGTGCCAGGACGCCTGGAGCGTGCATGTGTCGCGGCAGTTTAAGCCTGCAGGTCCGCGGAAGGTTTCAATAAAGGGTTCTGCGAAACAAAAGACCACATCCGACCGAGTAAAAGAAAACAAAATAGAAAACAGAGGGACAGGAAGAACAGAAACTGGAAGAAATTTCTCGGAGAGCACCAGAAAACGGGTGGGTGTTGCAAATGACACGTTCGGTTCGAAGCGTGTATAGACTCGAGCGACGTCTGCAACAATGGGGCTTAAAAAAAAAGGAAAAAAAAAGGCGAGGGTGTGCGTGTACGACGGACACAGTTGGCGTAGCGAAAAAAAGACGTCGTCGTCGTCGCGGGAAGTGCTTGGCTCTCGATTTTTTTTTTTTCTTTCTTTCGAGGAAACCCACTCACGTCCCAAACTGCCGACGCGCGGGAGGGGGGCGTTCTCGTCTACGACCGCAAACTCCGGAAAGACGCGCCGTGTAAAGAATCGTCCAGAGGCGGGACGTCCGGCAAAAAACGTCGTCGGGCTGGTGACTCGATGCCGTCTGCGCTCCGCGTGTCGTCCGCTCGCCTGGCTTCTCAACTTATACGGCTTGCGCGCCCGAAAAGGCGCCTGCGGGGGCATCTGGTACTGCGGTCACACTTTTTTTTTTTTTACGCTCCGCTTCAGTTCCGGCGCGCGCGGTCGTCGAAATAACAAGAAACGGACGAAGCTGGACGCCACCGACGCACGTGTTTTTGGACGGGGCTTCGCGTGACCGAAGTGTCCCTGGAAGAAAAAGAAGAAACATTAGAATTCACGCTTTTCGTCTCCTTATGGCGGTTCGTACGGCTTTCTATACGTGTGTCTTAGCCATGGTGGCAATCTTCAAGGAGCAGACGTCCCGTAGAGCGTTGTTCGCGGTTCTTTTTTTTTTGCTTTTTTTTTCTTCAGAGGCTCAGCGTGAATAAGCCTTTCCGGTGCGCGACCGTCTTTCGTTAAGCTGAAGGCGAAGAAACAAAATTAATAATTCAAACAGTCTGGTTCAAGAAAATGCTTGCAGGCAGTCCATGAGTCCCGAGTGTGTAGCATTTGACCTGCCACCTTTCTCGTTTCCTTCGTGTTGACGTCACGGTTATTACTTCAAGTCCATCTAATCCGGCATTTCTTTCTTCGTTCGCAAGACCAAATAAAGATATCTTTGGGGGTGGGTGCGGCGGGGGAGGGGGGGGGGGAGGCGCTGCAGCCCGCGAGCGTTTCTGGGACGATGTTCGGTCACACGAAAGCCGATGCGAGTCGAGTCAAAAGTCGGTTGACCTGGATTGACCCGGACGCGTTTAATGGCACTTCGCTGCCCCGATGTGTGCGTCTCAACACAATCCTCGCACCTTTCGTATATAGGCGGGCTGGCGGTACATTGTACTAGCGCAAAACAGACAGAAAAATAAATCACCAACTGGTTAAGAAAGCGTAAGTTTGGGCATGTTGGTCGAAAGACGAAAAAGAAAGGGACGAAAGACAGAGGTGCAACAGACGTAGCGTTGTGTCCGCGTCGTACTTCTGTCTTTCGTGCCTTTTCGAGCGCTAAAAACGTTATAGTTAAGAGAGGACGACACATTTCTTTTTTTCCCGCTGGTATACAATGTTTAGTCTCAGCTAGAATATAGTTTTTCTCCTCTTATTCCCTTTACTCCTTTCCCCAGCACAGGGTAACCAGTTGGTACTTACATTGGATAAGCTCCCTGTTTTTGCTCCCCTTTTGTCTTTCTCTCTCTCTCAACTAGAATTAACTACAGCGCAGTTTTTCAATCTGACCTCACTCAAGCAGACGTTTCGTTATGTCTTCCCGACTATCTAGCACTTACATGAGCCCAACGAGCGGGTTTCGTCACTGAAGTCCACCTCAACCGGACTGAGTCGGGTTCGCGCGTACGTTGCGATAGATCCGCACGTTGCCTCGCTTTCTTGTTGTTTCGTTTATTTTTCCTTTCGTCGTTGAGCCCCCGAATTTGTTGAAGTCAAGCAGTATAGTAGCAGTAGTAGTAGTAGAGAGACAGAGAAAGCTCTTTATTGAAAAGGCTGATTAGCCAGCGTATTTTCACCTACATGCTATTCTGCAGGGAATGAGACCAAGTAGAAGAAGGGCCCTAGAAGACAGTGGGCATGAGAAAAAATATTTTAAAGAACGCAGGTCGTGTGATGTTATCAGCAGTAGAGTAAGTGTCCGATGAGATTAAGGCAGACCTTAAATATAAAATAAGATAAAATCGCAGTTTCGACGAGACGATGTGCTATAGTCGTAGTTTAAACAGCAAATCAAGTGACTCAATATATAAAAACAAGAGGTTCAGGGCTTTGGGCTGTTTTGATGCGCAAGGCCAGGGACTCAGCATCCGTGTCAATGTCAAGGGGCCATTGTCGAGCTTTTCCATGTTTATTTTACATCGATGTCGTCCGTCTCTGTAAGCTGGGCTCTCAAGTAAGATGTGCTCTAGAGCGTCCACGGCGCCACAGTTGTCGCATATAGTTAATGAAGTCGTTCGTGATTCACACCTGCATTTCTTCTTTCGCTTTGTATCACCGCAAAGTTTATAGTTCGTGCGATCACAAGCGCAAGCTTGCCAGGCACGATGTCGTATGCGTCGTAGCTAGGGACCACTTTTGTATAAACACAGGTTGCCTGCGGAAGTTGCGGTCTGATTCTCCATTGTCACCATGCGTTGACCAGGTTGTCATACTTAAATAGAGCTGTTCGAATTTCTGCACGTCGTACACGAAGCGAGCGACCTCTGAACACTTTTGCATATATAGCCGTCATTTGCATGTGCCTACTTCCCTTTCCCCCCTCCTTCTTTTTCTTCCTTAAGCGTGGCTTCCTTTCCAGTCGCCGTTACCACTTGCAAAGTAAGTGCCGCAAAACTGTCAGTCCTTGACGAGAAATTACCAAAAAAAAAGGAGAAAGAAATCGGAGCTAAGGTCAGAAGTGCTTTATCGCGGAGCGAAATTCGCGTACGAAAGCAGAGACAACCCCCTGGAGAGATGGTCGCGCAGCGTATCAAGACGCGATGTCGTGAGCCGAATGTGAAGAAACGAGGAAAAAGAAAAGAGAAGAAGTCTTCGTGTGGAAGAGGACGGGAGAGAAGGCGTCATCATGTGCTGCGCTAGGGCATTTACTCGCTACAACCCCCCCTCCCCCCCCACCCCCCCTGCCGCCGTCAGAGTGACACTCGGTCAGGACGGACAGAGTGGCCATCCGACCCCGAGCAGCCGTCACCCGCAAAGACAAAGGACGACCGGGTGTTCGTGAGGGCGGTATCAGAGGCGCATGCGCCCGTTGAAACAGCAGGAATAAGAGTGGAGAGAGGATAGCATGTACATGGGAACACGAGTTGGAGAAAGAGGAAGAAGGTATGCGGGCGAGAAGGAGGCGATGCGCCCTCATCTCTCATCTCGTTGCTTTTTTATTTATGTCTTTCTGATTTAGCAATGTAGCGAAGGTGATCACTTTCCGCCGATCCCTCCTTCGTTCAGCTTAGCAACGTACACAGACAGGATGAGACCCGTGCGGACGGACAAGACAACGGTATCGGGGAGCGGATAAGACAGCATATAGAATTGACGGATGGATGTGTCGGTGGCCGATCGTGCTGCATAATGTGTGAAACACGAAACTGCATAAAACGGGCTGACGAAAGCAGGTGGACACGCAGATGACCTCGAAAGAAATTTTTTCTTCAAGAAGAGCTGCTTATGTAATACAAGGAAAAAAAAAATTACGGGACACTATTTCTTTAGACATTTCTACTCCTATATATGTATCATATTTTGTTCTTAGTATATAAAATATAAGCAGTTTTTTTCAACAAAATTTTAGACAGAAGGGATGGCCTGTCCACTTCCCTTTCGTCAATATGTTCATATAGTTTCGAATTCGACAGTATCCTTGCTAAAAAAATGGAGGACACTTAGGCTTCGCCTTTAAGAGTGGAACGCGATAGCATTCAAAGACCCCTGAGTGATTCTCACGCTTCCCGGCAACTGGAGCGCATGTAACCGTAATGCTTACCGGGAAACGCGGTCCGCAAACGCTATGCACGAAGACGGGCTTTCTGGTAGAAGCACAGCCTCTTCCGTATGTCGCGATTCGACGGAGGCGAGTGCCAGCTGGAGGTATTGCGAGGAACCGGGCGTGCCGCTGCGTGGCCTCCGAGACACCCGCGCGCCGGCGCGGGCAAATGGCGGACGCCGCGGCTGGTTTGTGAATGGCAGAAACGTTAGAAAACGGGTTTCTTTGAGTTTTCGCGTAACATAATTGTGTTTTCTCGTATAGACAAATTACAGTCTGAGAGATAGCATGCCGGTAGGTTGTGTGTAGGTCAGAGTTTGTGATTTTTCCACGTATCTTAGCTCGAGAAATTCAAATATTTAAGTAAATTCCTTGCGTCACATGGAGGGCCTGTGTATGGGTGGTTCGCAAATCTTTTCGCCTGAATGATGTCCGTCGCCGACACCGGACTTTCTGCGACACGGGCTCCCTAACGCTGTCGCGTTGGGTGTCCATTATAATCACTGTGAGCATCCTACGCCCCCTCTTCTGATACATTCCGAAAAGCTTTCCCGCAACGCACGCTCTGCATTGTGTGTCAGTTCTTTGCTCACGAAGAAGCTATTGGAGAAACACAATGAGAAGGTCAGACATAAAGAACAAATCTGCTGCAGATAAAGAAGAAGCAGAGACGAAAATGATAACGACGAAGAGAAAAGTGGAAAGGCCACGCGGCCGACGATGGTCTTTCCTTTGTATCTCCTTCTCTCTCTCTCTCTCTCTCCGCCCCGTTTCCACCTTCTTGAGGACCGGTCGCATCTGTGTAGAGCCTTGAGGGAGAGAGAGAGAGAGGAGGAAGGCAGGTGCTCGGGACTGCATCGATATTCGGAGCTCGTACATATCCGCGCATCTTTCCGAACAGGGCGGCGTATAATTGCCCTCCGCAGCGCCCCGGGCAGCGCGCTCCATTGCGCGCGGATGCAGCTGCCGATGCCGAACTTGCGTGGAGCAGCCCTCGAAGGCGACGTAGCGGTGCGTGAGCGCGGGCAGTGGGTCGCGGGCCCGCTTCTTTGTTTTTCTCTTCATACATAGAGTATAGTCGGGAAGCGCGACCATTCAGTAAGGAAAAGAGAGAGAGAGAGACTGTCTGCAAATTTATGCATAATTTAGAAGAACGCCGTCAGCTGGTTAGGAGTTGGCCCCTAAATACCCGGCAACGAACACAATGTGCGAAGAGAATGGTCAGCTGATGTTAGAAACCGGGATCGAATTCACCAAGCTTTTCTTTCGAATTGCTATTTCTATTGGCCTAATACATGGGACATCGCAAACAATACATGCAACATCGTGATTGGCTGACAGTTTCTCTAACGAACAATGAAACCGGCGGAAGTTTACGTGAAGACCGTTAGCGACCTGTAATCCGTCTCAATAACTCCCTACAGGTGTAACGTATACGAATGCTATATGGCTCATTTTCGCCAATCAGTAACAAGAGCGGGCTGTGTGTCCCGAGATGGGAGGGGGCTTGCTCTCTCGGGCCATTCCAGATGGATCAGCACGCCACTGCTCCACGAAACTTCCATTCAGACGGAACCGAGAGCTCTGAGAAGAACGATGACGTAGCCTTCGTTGATCGGAAAGAAAGTCACAAAAGGCAAAAGACAAAAAGAGAGGTTCACACCACAGCGATTTCCACCCTTCTGCAGGGCCTTCTTCAGGTGGCCGAATTCACAAAGGTTTTTCGTTAGTAAGTGTTCTTTTTTTTTTGCCATTGGCCAGTCACTATCGGTTATGATATGTCCAGCACCGGGATTGGCTAGAACTTTCTCTTACGAACAATTCTAGCGTAACAGTTTCCTTCTTTTTTTAGATACGATTCCTGGTTCTCTTCTGGTTGGCTGGCACGACAATGCAGCTTTCGCAGCACTCCATGGAGTTGGTGAGGCTGTTCTGTCGGCTACCGTGGCCTTGTTTTCACTGACGACTTTATATAGTGTTCGCCCTTATGCAATGAGATCTCGCTGTTCTTCCAAGTCCACAACGGCTTCTTCATGATCTTACCTCGGTGCCAGCCCGCAGAATCTCTTGTCATAATCGGTCGTCGACCCCTCCATCTATCGCTGTTCTGGGTGGCACATAAAATTTTATTGCAGCAACCGGCCAAGCACTCTATTATTTATTTACGAAGCACTGACTCCCGAAGCTGACAAAACTATCTTCGGTTTCGTTCACAGTGACTAACCAATGAACTCTGTAAAAGAGGAGGTTTCGAAAGAAAGTCGACCTCTCTCTCTTTCTTTCCGTGAAAGTGAGGTAGAATGACAAGCTTCATAGATTTCTCTACGCAAGAAGGCATCGGCGGCTCGTTTGCCCCACCAGCGACGTCACACGGACACTATAGTAAGCTCGCTGTAGGAAGTCGCACCACGCGAGAAGCTAGGCTTTTACAAAGCCACGCATCTGTCACACGCGAGATAAGTTCTACAATGCCGCGCGCTTATGTAGCCGCTCCGAATCTATACGAGACGTCCTTGAGAGTCCTGGAACGCGTTATTTCGTCGCCGCAGTGGCACCGCGCCGCACGATAGCTGTAATAGACCGTCCGAGGCCGCGGCCCGGCCGCAAATCCTCGAGTAAAGAGAGAGCTCGGCGCAGGCAGCATTGTCGAGTCGCACCGGTTTCGCCATCTACAGCTACAAAGCCGCTTTCGCGTGCCCCCCGTCGGCCGGCGCTCTCGTAAACTCTCACGCGAGCTGCGAATCAGAAGCTCGCCGCCGCAAATCCATCACCCGGGAAACCGTCCCGAGCCGTCCCATGCTCACCGCCGTCGCCTCCGCCCCTGGCACCTGCGCGCTGAGTTAACTCATCGCGTGGGGCGATGAGTTTCTTTCTTCTAATCCCGCGCCTCGCAACTCGAGGCCTCCACCACCTTTGTTCTCATTCTCCGCATCAGCCTCGGGCCTGGTGTTATTGCATTAAAAAAATACTAACGATTCGAAGACGGATAACACCAGTCGCTACCCAGTAGCTAACGTGCGAAATCGAAGCGAAAAAATAAAGAACCGATTGTTTCTAGAGTCCTTTAGCATGTAGCGTTACCATTCTGCGGTTATTCATACCGCCTTCCGCCAGCCGCGCATGTACTTGCAATATTGCGATGCTTAATATTGAAAAGGGAGTTACAGAGGCGATGAGTGCAGCTATGTGGAACGAGCTATAGCAACGAAAGATTTCTCTTCCTTTTTCCGCCTTCCGAAAGCCGTGCACTGTCGTACATTGTGTGATTTCCTGTCGTTATTATTATTTTTTTTTCATCAGCTCCCTGGCGCCATCCTAATAGACTCTGAAGTGCTCTCCGGCAGTTTCACAACAGGCGTGTTTTCTTTACTGCGGATGAATAAATCAAGTTCACGTGCCTCACGCAAGAACGAGCCCCCGTTCCAAGCTTATATAGGCAGGCAGACGCTAACCGACGGCGACACATTCTGTTGGGCTCCGCCCCACCCGAATTTATTGGCTGGATTAGAACGCTTTTCCGACGCTTAGCAGGCCTCTTATCTCCGTTTTGCTTATCGGTCTCATCAAAGGACTTCAATCTCGACAAACGTGCTGCCTTCGGGCGCGGCTTCTCCAAGCAGAACCGGCGGAACACCACAGGCCTTTGTATATACCTCGCGCGCAGTTCCTTTTTTCCAGTGAGGTTGATAAACGTCACGAAATTGAAAACACCCCGGACGAGCGACAAAAGGGCTGGGAGTGACTGAATATCGCCGGGCGCATCTCTCCTGCCGGCCTCCTTCTTCTCTGGCTCGCGCGTCTGAATGGGACGAGATTTAACAAAGATACGCAGGAACCGACGGAGCAGAAAAGGTCGAGGTTTTACGACTTCAGTCGTCGGGGAGTGAGCGACGCCTGGCGCGGAGCCCTCGCGGTAACCCCCCTCCACCCCCCCTTCCACGCTTTCCCCAAGCCACCACTTCCCATTCTTCCCAGATGTTCCTGCTCCACTTTCCCGAACGTGTATTATTTCGCTTTTCTAGTTGCATGTTCGGGCGGCGTCTGTTCTTCCGCGGACACGACACACCTCCTCCTCCTTCTTTCCTTTTTTTGCAAACGGCACGGGTCTGCGTTGCCTGCCCCATTCCGTCTCAAATCGCAACTTCATAGACGCAGCCGCGAGCTTTCTTCGTCACCTCCCCCTCCCCCACCCGATACCCTGGTTCATTGCTTCAGCCCTCCCAAGAGCCAGGCGCTCGCACTGCTCTTCCTACCCCATAAAAAAAAGAGAGAGAAAGAAAGAAACTCGGGGTTTCCGGGAACTGCAGCAACACGAAGTCAAACCTCGAATTCGCGGCAAATATATATATATGTAAGGAACGAAAGAAGCAACGAGAGAAAAAGCGGAAAGTAAAACAGGAAAGAAGTGGGCAGGAGCTGAACGAAACTGGTCGCCTCCCATCCCGTTTACACGCGTCGTACCGCTAGTAAACCCGGGCTCCCCGTCCGTGCGCGCGCACAAACGCATGGGGCGAGCCTCCCCGAAATTCGACACACGGCAGCGCAGAGACAGCGCAGCGCATACAAGCGCAAGCAGCCAGCAGCCGCCGCTTGCCTTCTTCGTTGCCGAGCGCCGGTGCGCACCTCGGTGCCTCGAAATTCCGACGGCGTCCCCACAGCTCCGCGCGGTTTTTACGTGTTGCGTTTACCTGCACCCCAACGCTGCGCTCTACCGAGACGAAGGAAGCAACGAAAAGTGCAAAGAGGCAGCGAACGCCGACAAGGTAAGGGAAACCCTCGGAAGCAAGGAGAAGAATGCAAACAAGGAATGAATAAACGGAGGAGGAGGGTCTGCTGCGTGGAACACGGGGTCGGGGCAGGGGAGAGGGCGTGGGGGACCGGGGAAAGGCTCCCGGTCCGAACACCGGTGCTTGGGAGAAGGGGGAGAGAGGAACAAACACGGCGGTGGCGGCGGGGCACACGCTTTGCTTTCACGCGAGCTCGCGCAAAAGTGGGAGAGTGGGATGTGGCTGGAGAGAGTTGGGAGATGGCAGAGGCGAGGGTACAGCGAGCTGCAGCGAGGGGGCGCGCGTGCAACCCGCACAAAGGACGGCTGCAGCATTGAAAATTAGAGCCTTCAAACTTGGTTCTCCCCTCCGTCCTGCACCCCGCGAATCTCTATATACGAGACCGCTATTGCTACTCTGCGTCTCCTCGGTTGCACCTTGGCTTAGAACCAACTTTTCCTTTTTCTGACGTATTTTTGTAATAGTAGCCCCCCGGTTTGTGCTCCGTGCGAGGCACCCAACCCCCTCTGAAATGCGAAACAGCCGTGCTTGCTCGGCGGTCTGTGCGTGCGAGTCAGAGGGCGACAGCGGCTGGAGAGGCGGGAGCACAAGCAGGAACGGTTACATGTCTAGAAAAGAAGAACGTTTCAAGGATCAGAGAAGCTGCGGAGCGCTTCCGCACCCTCCCGAACTATCGCACCCCTCTCCCTGCAAACAAAACGACCCACATGCGGAGCAAGGTAAGATTGAAGCAATGACAAAAAGCGGCGCCGCCGCCTCACCGAAGATGGATTCCGACACCTGGGAGCGAAAGAAGTAACCGCGGGCGTGAAAGGTGCGAGAGAAAGAGAGAAGGCAGGAGGAATAGAAGCGACCCGGGCTGGGACTGCGATGAGCAGGGTTGCGATAGGCAACGAAGGCAGCAAAAACAAAGGGACTGTGCTGGTGTAGGCAGGAAGGAACGAAGACGTTGTGGTACTGGCAATGCTCCCGAAAGACTGTTCCGTTTGGGAAAGCCGAGAGGGCATCGGGCGGAGATGTATACGTGCGCAGACCCTGCTCAACCAGCCCGACGACCGAGAAAGAACGACCGCCGATCAAATCGCTTACCCGTCCAAAAGAAGGGCGAAAGACGGACACGAGGTATTGCGGGGAGCCGATCATCTGCATTTGTAAAGAAAACAATGGCCGAGAGATCGAACGAAGGATACAACGAAAAACGAGATAACTGGGGCTCCCTCGCCCTCTCCTTTATGCTCTGGAAAAGATAGACAGATAAACTCCAGCCATCCAGCGCGCCGCTGACACGCGATAAGACAAAAGGTGCAGACGAAAATAAAGAGATCGCGCGCCGCATCGCACGGCGCACGTGCGCGTTCTAACAAAGAGAGAAAAGAGAAGCGAAGGAAGCGGCGTCCGCAGTGTTCAAAGGTGAAGGCGAGAGATGCCCGCCGTCCCGCCCTCCCCTGTTTATTCCCGCCCACCCTCTCTCTCTCCTTTTGTTATGCTGCACGGCCGCACCCGTTGTTTGGCTTCTCTTTATTTTACGCTCGGTGCGTCGCGCGGCTCTGGCCGGGCGGGCAGGTGGTAGGAAAAGAATTCCGAAGGCGACACGCACACGCACGCACGCACAATCTACGGAGATGGCTGAGGGGAAAGGGCAGTCTTACCGAGGAGGAGAGCAGAAAGAAGCGCCGGTCTCGAGCTCAGCTTGCTGAGCCGTGCGCGCGACAAGCGAGATTGCCCTCCGAGGATTGAGAGAGAGAGAGGGAGAGCCGGCAGAGAGAGAAGGAGAAATGCCGGGCACGCCTTCTTCTCAGCCTCTTCCTCTTTCCCGTCCTATTCGGAGGAGAGTTTTCCCAACTCCGTGTGCGGCGGCGGCGGCACACAGTCAACAACACCGCAGCAGTCGCGCCGTGTGCGAGGCGATGGCCAGACCTGTGCGCGCATGCATTGAGTCAGTTGTAGCCGTGCGGCGGAGGAGCGTCGTCGTCACAAGCACGCGCGTGCTGCCGTTGCGACTCTGCTGAACCGGCGACTCCGCGCGTCGCGGAAGTCGATCGCGCTCGCCGAGTCCCCGTGTTTATTGTTATTTGTGGTGCATCTTCGATTTGCTTTTTTTTCGTCATCGAACGAGTGTCTCACGTTGTGTCCGTGACCAATGGAGTGAACGAGAGACCTCGGTCTCTTCGCCGCCTACCGCCATGCCGAGGGACAGGACGGACGAGAAGCGGGCCATGGCGAAGATGTGCGATTGGATGTACGTCGCCGACCCGAGGTTCATGGGTCGGAACGGGCCGACCACCGTCCGCCTGGATATCATGGTAAGCAGTTGAAACGCTGGCCGTTCGAACGGAGTGGCAGGAGCGACAGCTCGGGCACGACGCAGCGTGCCCGGTCGGCCGTCGCGTGGATTGCCGCGTCGAACCTTGCATTCTGTCTGACGTCATGGCGCCAGCACTTGATTCATTTGTCTTTTCTCCAAATTCTTTAAAAAATTTGGTGTGGCTGGTGATCGCGGCCGTATTTCAGCATAAAGAGGCTGTCACTTCTCAGTTGCACTGGGCGATCACAGTCGATGCTGATAGCCTGAATTACTATAAATTTTGTTTCGTTTCTTCTTCCTCTTTTAATTTTCGCTTTCCATGCCAGTCGCGTTGCTTGCGGTTGCCTTCGGGTCGTGTGTTATCGCTCGGTAATGTCAGTTCTGCATCCGAGGGCTTCTGTCGAAAGATGCCTGCGCTGCTTAATCGCGCAACACGTCACTAGTCGGCACCGCAAATATGCCATGTTATCTATGGAGGAGCGTTACCGCGTCTTTCTAATCGCTGAAGCTCAATTGATGTAATGCCGTTTACATATGTCACCTGTTAGACATGCAGGGAAGCCGGTTACAAGTCCTGTCGGCGCTCGCTAAACGAACGTGGGAAGCGTAAATTATCGCTCCTCCGCTCACCTCCAGCATTTCAACGGTTCATTTAAACTTGTTCAACAAACTCGTTCATGTATGCGACGTGTAATCTTGACGGGGAAACTTTGACCGTGTTCGTAAGGATCAAATCCAACTCGTAAAAGGAAGCGCACGCAAAAACAAAAAACAGAAGAAGAAATCCTTGTCAGTCCTGATTCCGAGCACTGACCCCTCCCCGAAAGCTCATGTCCGAGGCAGCTCTCACAGGCGCCCACGGAGGGCCGAATGGGCGAACGTTGCCGAGACCTTGCTGGTGTGCGCCGCCATCGGAACAGGCGTCAGGCAATTCGCGCGTGCGAAGAGGGTCGCGACCCTTTCGCCACCAGGGCCTCTCGCTGCTCCGTCGATTAATGCAAACGCGCGAACGAGTCTTTAACAGCCGCGAAAGAGAGTGAGCGAGAAGGTGTGGAGAACGCAGAGGGCAGCGAGCCTTTCAGCGTTTCGCCGACGATTGGTGCTCCCCCCCTCATCGACACCTCGAGCGGGCCTGGCCGGCCGTTTGCGGCGTTTCCGATATGTGCGCGGGACGTTCCGAATCGCCTCGGGAGGGAGTCGTGACGTACGCTGAATAAGCGTCATGCATGCCTCGTCGATCGCGGTTAACCCCTCGGCTTGCGTTTATTGCGGGTGCGCCGCAGGGATCATATAATCCGCATGGTATATAGATGCGTGCATGCATCGGCCCGCGCTGCATTACTCACCCAACAACAACGCATTCCGCGCTGGAGAGGAGAATGGCTTGAAGGGACGGTAGTTATTCGAGGCTGGGCTGTTTATAGAGTGGACTGCCCCCCTGCCGTCACGCGCACAATGAATGCCGTCGTTGACAATTGCCGGGTCGCAACACGGCGTTCAGAAAGGCGGTGAACGGTCGATGCTGCGCCGCGGATAAGCCTACCTTTACCTCGAGGGTTTGTACGTACGTCCGAACTGATCCAGGCGAATAGGTGACAGGCGTTCCGGCTTGTACGATCCAATCGTCGTAAACGGTCTGTGTCCGCTGCAGGACGAAGGTGCCTCCCTAAACTACATCCGTAAACTTCGTCGACCAGGGATGAAGCGTTTCGGCACACCGTTATCTCATTAATGAGGTGTCAGCAGTACGAGCTTGCCGTACCCATATACAGAGCGCAGCTGGCAGGGTGCCGCAGTGAAGCGCTTGCCAGAAACGTCTGCTGATTGGGTATAGATGTGTCCTCTACGTAAACTGCGCACCTTTTAGCATCTTTGTTTAGCAGCCCCCACAGAGGGGCCGCAAGATAAAGAAAGGATGCTCACTTTGAGCAGATGCTTACATGCCGGCTGCGGAAAAAAATCATCATTTGCATAACGGCTCCTGTTTTAACCCCTTTGATGTCACGCCCGGTTAATTCCGCGCTCAGTAATTCTCCCAACCCTTTTGGAGGCCGGCGTTCGTACACCGGGTGCAGTCATCCGTGGCTTAACTTATCGAATTGGGATCCATTGAATGGTCGCCTTTATTTCGCAGAGGGCCAAGGCATAAGTATAACCAAGGCAAGGTCGCGTACAAATGATTCAACAGCGAAACAAGACCCTGATCGCTGTCTCACGTCTTGCCCACTTGAAGCGCTTGCGAGCATGAACAGCCACGCAGAGAGGGAAAAAAAAGAAAAAGAATAGGTAAGCAGCGTGGTTTGGGAAAGAAAAAGAAAAAAAATAACTTAGAAGTCCACTTAACTACTTATCCGAGTCTGTGGTCTATGAAAAACACATTATGCAAGACCAACAGTGCCACTTTCTTTGCGACTTCATTAAGCAGCGCGCGTTTGCATTCCACCATTAGCTTTCCTCAAGTCTGCAGGGTGAGCATTTAAAATGAAAAAAAAAAAAATATCCTTCCCCTTTCAGTGATCGGCAAGTGTATTGAAGAAAGCCATAAAACAGATTATAGAGCGACTGCAGCTGCACGACGCGCCCTCTACATTCTTTCGTTGTTTTTCTTTGCGTCGAGTTCGCAAGAGCCGTCGCAGCACGCTGCAGGACCGGCTCTGACGCACGGTCGTTTTTTTTTTTTTTTTTTGCCTGGTATTTTGCGGTATACGCGCACTGCCGTGCGACCGTATTTGTGCATGTTTTCAGCCGCAAACTACGGCGGTGGTTCAGTAACGGAAAACGGCCTCTAGCCAAAGGCGGAACAAAAATAATTATAAAGAGAAACGTTGAATGAAACAAACAAGCTTGGTGTTGTAGCGATGACGTTGTTATTTTCTTTTTTTCCATGTCGTCGTGAGCAGCTGCTACCGTCTCAGTGCCATATACGCTCGCGCTCTGTTTTTTCTTTTTTTTTCTTCTTCTTTTTATTTTGCCATCTCTCTTCGTCAGAAATTAATTGATTCGACTCCAGCCCGCTGCTGAATAGGAAGCAGCAACAGCAGCAGCCAGATCTATGCGCCCGTTGCCCCAGGAACCTACCCTGTGTGTCGGGGAAAACAACTTTGCTTGCAGTCGTGACGGCAGCTCATGTCAAGGCCTCGAATGCAGCCACGCACTACGTTTAACCCCTCCCTCCTTCCCTTTGTCGTTACTGCTTCCACGTCGTGGTTAAGGTTAACTATACGGTGACTTACCAGAGCACGAATACGAATCACTGTGCGTGTGGGCGGGGAAAAAGGGAGGGTCGATTGAGCTCCCACATAAGACGTCAGCGATTCGCCGTGGTATCTCGCATATATGCACAGAAACACCGTTTCGCGGCGTTGCCAAATGGTTCCATTCGCTCTGGCATGACTAGCTTGATTTACTTATGCAGACTTGATTGACTTATGCGGCGCTTTCTTTTATTCTTTGCTCCCCCCGCTCCGTCCGCCTCTTGACCAATCAATTCTGTGCTGGGGAATCTGAGAATGGTATGTGCAGGTGGACGCCAATCACTAACTGGTGATATCTTTCGCGTGACGGCGCGCCGTGAATATTAAACTACCTTATCGAGAAATGAGAGGGGTGGAGCATCTTTTATTGAGCGCCTTGTCCGTTATGGCTCCAAGAGAGCTCTGATATGGGATATCGGGGTCTCCCGGCAGATTACTGGAATAACATAAGCGAAGCCAGCGGGCGTCGCAACAAGGGGTAACGTACGTTTGGAGGTCAGCCTCACCAATCCTTTGGACCGTAGTGCTAGTTATATAGCTACTGTTCTCCAGATACGGCGACAGATTTCGCAGACGCAATCTCAGTGCTGGGCGAATAAATTTGCCGAAGGGACGCTGGAAAGGAACGACTAATTAAATCAGTGCTTTGGAGCTCTCTTGCATTTATTATGTGCGAATGAAGGCCGGATTTCTTCTTATCAAAATTTGCCCGCGAACCGGACCGCCGATTACGTCGTCGCGAGACTGTGAATTCATGTTATTTTCACCTGTTCGATCTCCCACGGCCATGTCGTACCTTATACGCGGCGGAAGTGGTTCCCCCTCGACCTTTATGTCGGTGGATGTTGCACCCCCTGTGCTTTCCTCATTTTATATGTGCCCTCCTGGTATAACCCCAGTCAGAATTGGCAGCAGGTAATAATAATAATAATAATAATAATAATAATAATAATAATAATAATAATAATAATAATAATACGAACTTCAGCATATACAGCCGCTGCGTCCGAACTGCTCTTGCATTCGGAGACCGGCTGGCCCTCATTTGTCGACATTGCATGCTCTGTAGACGAAAGCTACGAGAGTGTGGCGCAGGATCCTGGGCTATTTACACGTGCGGCTTCCTTCCCGTGCCTGGGTCAACGAGTCGCGCACTGATTACTCGTCGCGTACACGAGTACGCGCTGTCCTTTTCGAGGACGCTGCATATTCAGCTGAAACGAGGCATACACGTCGAGGCCGGCGGTTCCATTGTGTAACGCGGACGAGGGACTCTCACAGTAGGCCGCGGGAGCAACAGCACGCCACCCACATAGGGGGCGCTTATGCGAGGGCGCACGTTTTAGGTGGACGCGGTGCGCCTATTTTGTTGCCCGTTTGTTGGGAACGGAAAAGTCGATGGGAGGCCGGACGCTCATTCGTCAGGCTGATATAAAAGAATTCTGGGCGACTCGGGGCAACAGCTATGGGGTGGGACCTTTTTTCTTTTTTGGAAATTGATATATACGATGACGCAAATATGTTATATAGACCCCTTATTTGCATATTTCCGTCTCGCGCCCACGCTGCACGTTGCAGACTGTAATTGCCTAACTCACAGTGGGTGACAGGAAAAAAGAAAAGAAAGAGAAGCTAATAACGCACACGGTTAACCTTGCTGCGCGGTTGCGTTATCGGCGAGTCAGGCTAGTCGGGGTAAGCTGGGACGCTGGTGATAGAGGAGAAAACTAACGGCGATTGCATGCTTGCCAAAAGCCATTTACGCTGAATGCAGCGGGAGCGGTGGTTTCGTGCGGAGGAGGGGGAGAGTGATTGATAATCCTGTGAACGATGCGTCCGAATGAACGGGAGAGCAAATACAGGCGTCCTGCGGCACGAGGATTTCCGGCGCAGCCGGCGCTCTTCTCCGTGAGGCACCGCCACCACTTTAGCTCCCCCGTGCTATTGACGTCGAGCGCCATTGGGTTTCTAGAAGGCCGCGCCCGCGACCGCCACGAAAAACCGCGGAGTCACGCGGTCACGGACCCATCTGCCGCGTCCGTATAGAGGGGGGTGGTTGTGGGGCGGGGAGAATCTGCGTGTCATGGCGCGCCCCCTGGCGCGCATACTTTCCATACGCGCAGTGTGCGGCGACCACAGTAGCGAAGGTCTGCGGTGGCATATCGCGCTTCCCTCCTTTATCCTCGTGCGAAAACACCGAATATATCCTAGTGTGTGTGTAGGGCGATGTCAGGACGCCCTATCGATGTCTGAGCAATTTAGATTAGGAAATTATACAGGCAGTCTGGGCAAACACTCGTCGCAAACAGCGATTGCGAGCGAAAGTGGGTCACAGCGGGTAAAGGAGATTGCAGGACGGGTGTCGGCTGCTTGTCGAAGAGTCGGCGAGTTGTGATTTTGCACATTGAAGGAAACTTCCTTCGTCACCTCCTTCTCTCAGCCGGCTTGGAGGCGATTTCGCGAGATATTCTTCGAGAGTCAAGTTGAGCGCGCCGCACATATCCTAAAGGAGGTGCCATTTGCACTGCCCGAACTGGGCCCCCGTACACGCGCCATCGGGACCACTCGTGTGTAGCGTGTTTATTCCCCGGCCGTTGTACTCCACTTCTGAAGTATCCACGCAGGACCGACCGCAACGCGGTACTATATCCTCAACAGCGGTGCCTACAGAAGGTATGCCACCGTCAGCGGATGCCTCCGCATACGTTATTCAGAGCGATCTCGCTAGATAGACGTACGAATCGCGGGGGGGGGGGGGGGGGAGGAGTTTCGAAAGAGCCGAGCGCTCACACGCACGCATACTATAGCAAACACATGCACGATGCTCGACTCTGGAAACGCTTTTTCCCCGACACGACGGCAAGCCGTGGATCAACGGCGACAACACCGGGGCGTTGACACGGCGTACATGCTGCCATCTAGCTGCACACACACGCACACACCTATATCTTCATTGCTCCCTCTCCAGCGCTGCTCCTCCATGGCTGCTCGCTTTCTCGACCGATGTTTCTCCTTTCGCCGTTCGGCTTTCTTTCTTTTCCGCGCGCAGTCAACTTTTCGCATTACGAGCCCGCGTACACTATGTACCGCCCGTTGCCATACCGCGCGTACCTTCCGCACGCCCTTCGCTCGCACCCAGCCCATCGGCTGTTTTATGTAAATCCTCGATAGGCGCGCGCGGCCGGCGCGGCGGAACACGATCAAAGCGAGGCAGCGTGCCGAGCGAATATGTCACCCGGGCGACGCTTCGTGTGGCGCGGCCCGTTTCATGTTCGCCGGCGAAGGGAGCTCGCCACTTTTTCTTTCACTTTCTTTTTTTTTCTCCAATCTCGCTTCGGCACTGGCCGTTTCGCATACTCCGCCTGTTCTTGCCGGGCCTCGCGCGCTGGGCGCAGCGGGCGAGGGGCGTTCTCCCATGCTGCCGCCCAAGAAAAACTGAAGTCATCTCCTCCTCGCCTGCAGCTGCGTGCATCGGCAGTGAGAAACGCCCCACAGCTGGCCACAGCGCGTGCGACTTCGACGCATCATCTTCCACGCGGTGCTGACGGAAAGAAAGTGACGTATGCGCGTGTCGTATGCGCGGCACGAGTTCCCTCTTGTGTATGCACCACGGCGCGCCCGCGTTATGTGGTGCAAAAAGGTCCCGAGGTGTTGCTGTGCCGTCATGCGCGTCGCGTAAGAAAAGTGCGCCTCGTCTCCCCCGTGCGCCCTCGCCGTCTTCTCGTCTTGCAGTGTGCCGCGCCGGAAAGGAGGGAGGGGGAAGGGGAAGTACGAGATTCCCGTTCTCGTTGCGTTTTCAGCGTTGAAGCCCCCCTGCTCCCGCCGTCGAAACCGAGAGCGCCAATGTGCACTCGTGTGTACGTGCGTATATGTGCGTACGCGCGGGAACCTCTCTGAAAATGCGTCGCATTTCAGACTGAAGAAGAGAATGTCCTTCGAGCCGGCAGGTTGAGATTTGAAGCGGACAAGAAAACAAATAGTAGTAACAAAATAAAAATAAAAGAACTTACGGAATTTCTGTCGACGGCCTGAGCGGTAGATGCGCGAGAATGCTTTGTTTATTAAACTTCCCGTCGGATTTCTTTTGTTGCATGCTAGGTAGTTTCGAGAACTACGTCAGACTGCGAAGCTTGAGTTGTACTTTTTGGCTGGTACGTGACGTACACGTGCACTATTTGGCCATATAAAAAGGAGAGGGAGGAGAGTCGAGATGGAGGAAAGGCTAAAGTGCAACCATAGTGCCAGCAAGCTACGGTGAGAGCGTTGAGCTCAACGTTGTGGAATACGTCACGATCAGAAAGAAAGTAAGGCTTAGAAGTCCACCCGTAAATTGACACGAAGCAGGAATGTTACAGTCTGTGTGAGTAAAACGGGCCACCCTCGCCCAGAAAAGAAGCTTAGTAAACGACCAGAAAAAAAAAAAAAACGCATAAACGATTGGCGACGGCGCCCTGAAGTTTTCGCACCTGCTGCTCCCAGTGACGACAGGAAATTTTGGCAGCGTTTACTATGAGAGCATGCGAAAGGAATAGGATACTCAAACTAGCATGTTTAGACTTTTTTTTTCTGTTTCTAAACAGTTCTAACACGTGAAAATAGTTTAAACTCCTCGACGTCACGTTGATGCATACCGACAATGAGGTGTTGGCACGAAAAAAAGAAAAAAAAAGTGGGAGAGAAAAAGAGTTGTTTGGCCTTCATTTCATGCCAGTATTCATCAACCTTTCCTCACCAAATGAATGAAAAAAATAATAATACATAGCTTGAAAGAACACGTTGCTAGTCTAGGCCGATTCATTTAGTCTTTTTATTATATCGCTTAATCACCGCAGTTTGCTTCGTAATAGTTCAAATTTCAAGTCTTACGACTTCATGTCTTCAAGCTCGCCGTTGCCCCCCTATATCCCGCCGCTCCTCCTCAGTGCCACGTTGCCCTGCGGAGCGCCGTCAAATTGGGGCCCCGCTAACGGGTCGCGTTTGCCAACAAGGCGATCGGCATCAGTCCGCGCTGCATCTGAGCTTCTCAGCTGACACACCCAAACGACGCCGCTCGCGCGAGCTCCGTAGTTCTCTTTCTTTCTTTCTTTCTTTCTTTCTTTCTTTCTTTCTTTCTTTCTTTCTTTCTTTCTTTCTTTCTTTCTTTCTTTTTCCCTCAAATTCTAAGCCAATCTCTGGCGGGACGTCTCTTAGGGCCCTGACGAGATACTCAGCGGGAAGAAGAGGATGAGCTGTGTCTAGGCTGGGTCCTCTTCGTTCTGTAGCAATCGCCGCGCGTGCTCCCGCTCTGGAACCCAACCGCGCGAGATCATCCGAGCCGAGAGAAGCCGAAACGACACCCCGTCTCGCAGTTAAGATATCGCGATCGATCTCTTTTTTTTTTTTTTTTTTCTGTCGGGCGGCGGCGAGGCCTTTGCCTCTGCTGCGCGCCACCTTCTTCCTCTCCCGCTCTTCGTCGCAGCACACACCCAATTCCTCGCGGCTACTTTCGTTTTGTTTTTGCTCGCGTTGTCATTCCGCGCAGATTTCTCAGTCGTCGTCGGTGCGCAGAGACAGCTTAATAGGACATCGAGGAGGCTACTGCTCAGAGAAAGAGCAAAAAATAAAAGAGAGAGAGAGAGAGAGAGAGAGAGAGAGGAAGAAGTTGAAGATCAAGAACAAAAGAGGAGGAAGCGAAACCGAACTGGGGTCCTGCTCTCTCCGCTTCCGTTTTAGAGTCGGCTGGCTGCTCTCGCGGTATCTTCTCGAGCGAGAGCCGGTGCTTGTGCCGTTCACTTTTCTTTTTGTTGTTGTTATCGCTGACTCTTCTCCTTCTTCATCCCACCCTGCGATGGGCGGTTCCTCAGTCAGCAGAGGGCTTGAGCTGGACCTCTACTATGGTGTGACCCCCTCCCTCTCACGCTCTTGGGGCAGTCGTCGTGCCCCCCCCCCCCCCCCCTCCTCCCTTTCGTTCACGGACCCCTCCCTGGACTATCCGAACGCCCATGTACTGCCTTGCCTCCAGAGGTCCGCCGCCGCCGGCCTCGCCCGTCCAGTCCCCGACCTCCACCTCCTCCGAGCGGCTTATCCTACCTCCTCACTGCAGCTCTCTCGGTGGATAATACAGCACCCGCATGGCGCCCTCCGGTTTGTGTGTGCACGTGTTCCACTTCTCGAACACGCACGACGAGCTCTGCGCGTCGTGCGCGGAACGCTGGTTTGCTGCCATCCGAGCTGGTAGTAGTGTACGTTCATCCTAAGCAAGCGCACGAACCACGTAGACCTCGGATGGATTTTGGGCGTGCCGTGTCTCTTTTCATGCCGCATGGTGCCTGCACGCGCCCCGCAATCATGGCGGAAGGGTGCTTCGCGTGAACTTCATTCAAAGCGACAACCTCACAGAGACCGTGTATGCAAATCTGGGCGTAGCGTGTAAAGCTTAAAACAACAGACGCGGTGACGCCGCGCCAGGAATGCGTTTCAATGTCGTTGCCACTTTAAACGGATCTTGCCTAATACCTCAGTGCAGCCTGTCGCCTGTGGTGAACTTTAACCACCACCACCTTTCTCTCTCTCTCTCTGTTCTGTCACCGGTAAACGCCAAGCGCGCCTGCTCATTTAGTATCAACGCGTGTTCCACTAATGGAAAACGACGAGCAGAGCGCACGACGCCAAAACGCTTCACTGCCCTGTGTGTGTCGGCGCAGGGAATGCCCCCATGCAGGCGATATTGTGGTGGTGCCCCTCTTTCGGTCGAGGCGAGGCTGCCACATCGTGCCAAGGTCCTCCTATACGGCGATCCATATTCATAGATGGGAGCAGCGTGTTTGGAACAACGACTCGCTTGCACGCATACCTTCGTTTGGTGGAACAGTATATAGCCGAGCGGCGGGAATTCTATCTGTTTCTTTTGTGTCGTTTTTATTTATTTTTATTTTTTTTGGTCAGTACCGTTGCTCTGCGGACGAACAAGCCCGTGGGAAACTTCCCTGCGAACGTGCGTCTACATTTCAACAGATAGTGTTATGTGTTGGTAGACACGCAAGGAACAGTCTTCTGGGCGCACCGAAAACACGGAGACACACGTTTTTATTTGGACAAGCGAGGACACTAAAACTCCTCTCCCAATCGGTCTGAGAAGATATACTTTCCCGACTTTGGAAGAACGATGACAACGTTGCCGCAATTTGGTTCGTAACACTGGGCTATAACACACTTTCCGTAAGCGCTTGCGTTGGGATATGTTAGGTGTAGCATGGCTTCGCAACGAGTCCTGCCTTGGTTTAGGTACGGGACTAGTGCCACGTAAGAGAAATAGTAACTGCCGGCGTTTCTTAATCTACTAAAATGGATGAAAGTTTCGCACTACATAGGGTATTGTTTTGTGGCATTGTCATCGTTCACAAAGCGAATGTGACGAGCGTATGTCCCTTTCCCAAGGACACACGTACACACAAAGAGAGAGAGAGAGAGAGACCAGAATTTGTGCGGTAGAGTCAACGTCGGTAAAGTCTATCCTCTATGAAAAGCCAACAACAGATATGTGCACAGTGTCGAGCAACGGGGGTCCCGCTCTGTTGGGCCTGGGGAAGGTACTCTGTAAGTGTCCACCTAGTGCACGTCCATTTCGTCTGCTGATGAAGCCGTGATTGAGTGGGCTGGGGTATATGTCAGAAGGACACAGGCGCCCCCAGCCAATGAGCACTTCAGTAGCAGACGAAATGGACCTGTCCACTGTGTGAAAACTTGCGAAATACCACCCCCCCCTCCCCCTCCTTACCGTCTTTGAGTATTGCATGTTATTCTTCAGTCGGAAAATTGCGTTCGAGTGATGTTGGTCAAGGTTGAAGTACTTTCCGGCTTTTGTCTGGAAAACTTACAAAAAATTTCTTACGGTGTAACTGGGCTCTGAATTAGCGCAGCGACTAATCAGGTGGCTTCCACACTTGTTGCAATAACGCCCGTGAGGTCGCGAGCTCTAAACGTGGCGTTCAGTATACGAAGCGACATGCGTTGCAGTGACCTCAGCAGGACCACAATATATATCTCATCGTCCGAAAAATGACTCCTGCTGGTCCGCATCCTCCATTGTCCGCGATGTTCTCCTGCCGGCAATTCCATGACAATGGAAAAGGAAGCAGAAAAAAAAAAAGAGGGAACAAGTCAGCTAAACAAGGTACGCCGGGCATTTTTCTTTCTACGTATGTATATAGAGGCGGGAGAGGGGGGAGGTTTGTCTGGCCATCGTAACCTGAGCTAAAGCATCGCCGAATTCGTCGAAGTCGTGCTGCCCCACGTTGCCCTCCCGCAACCAAGAGGGGGAAGGAAGGGGGGGGGGAGTTGTCTATGGATAGCGAGGGGGAGTGAAAGTGGTGGGGGTGGCTGTACCTAGCGCCGACTTCGGAGGAAAGCAGGCGCGTCGGTGGGGGGGCCGGCCCTCCCGGCGCGTCACCGGCCACCATTAGAGAGAGGCGGCGGGGATGCCACACATGACCGAACCCGGGACGGACGCCGCCGAAAGAGACGCAAGAAAGCGACCCCGCGCTCCAGTGGCGGCCATTATTTCCGGCCTTATGAATTTCTAATCAGCTCTTTCTCTCTGCGGTCGGTCGGGTCGCCGCGCCGTACCGGAGGAGACGAACGAGACCGCTCGAGCGGCGACAAGCGCAGACTACGATGGCGAGACATGCAACAAGAGCCTCTCTCTCTTTCCCTCGAGCCCCCTCTCTTTCTTGTCTCCCTCCTTCCTCTTTCCTTTATGGTTCAACATACCAGTGAAGAAAACAAAACGAAAAAAAGAAAAAAGGAAAGCGTTGAAGGGGAGTGGATGCCGGTAAAGCCCCTCAATCTCCCAAAGTAGCGCCATTCACTTCTCTCCTCCTCCGCTCGGCGCGGCCTCGACGGTGGCGCCGCCGGCAGTGGGCCTGCCGTAGCAGACGACGGCTAACACGCTACGGGAGGAAATCCGCGGAAAAGTTCGTTCGAGTCCTGCGGAGCAGTTTTTTCAATCTAGATCTTGCTTTGTCAGTCGGTAACTGGCCTTAAGAATGTCGTGTCGGATTTGCGGAAGAAATAGAGAAAAGCACGATTATTCAAGGCGTATTTAAGGCGTAAAGCGCGCGCACGTTGAAAGTTCGTGTTGCTGAAACACGACACAAGCACGCGGTGTGCTCAGACACGCGAGTAATTACCAGAGTTTCAGGTTTTGACAGCGCGAAAGTATGTGCACGTGGTTTCGTAGGTTAATTTACGTACCTGCAGGATGCTTTTGTTCGGCCGGCGCGTGAGAGATTCCGACTGTCTGCGGTCAGCAATGCCTGGCAGCAGGGCCGTTTCTGTTCCGCGCCTTTTACAGATGTACGTAGCTCATGCACAGGTTGTGGTGGCCATGAGCAACGTTTTCACACATAGGCGGTATAGATAATTTTAACAACTTACCAGCATATGAAATCGTTATTTATTTATTACAGTGCAAATGGTTAGAATTTGATAGAAAAGAAAGAAGGAACTTGATGGGACAACTGGAAAGAGGTTCAGAAAATAATTATCCCCCTCCCTCATTGGCACCAGCAACACTTTTGTTGAAGTGCTAATTTTATCTCTGTATACTACGTGCGTCTGTATTCTTTTGCGTTGTAAGTTTTCACAAGGAAGCAGTGTTGCGTTAACTGGAACAGTCAAGGCACACAAGACAGAAGAAAAGTTGATTCTTGGGTTTTACATCCCAACACCACGATCTCATAAGGCACGCCATAATGGGGGCTCTGGATTAATTTTTTTTGCAGCTGGGGTTCTTTAACGCACCCCCAATGCACTGGACACGGGCCCGTTTTGACACGGGCGTCAAAAGAAGAGGTTGGAGGAGCCGTGTCACTTAACAAAGCCGCGCGTTCTTTGCCACTTGCTCGAAGTCAGCCCGCCCGATCTTGTGAATCCACACTTTTCTTCGTTTTGCGTTGCGCCCGGCGGATGGTAAAAAAAAGCTTTTTGCCGTCACTGGGTCTGTTGTGGCAACCGTAGGCGCAGCAGCACGGCATCGCAATTAAGCACTCGGCCCTAACACATTGTATAAAACTACCGCGCTCCTTCAAACCGCCTGCCGTACTTCGTCGCGGAGGCCCAAAAATGGGGGTCGCAGGCCCAAGATTGGGGGTCGCAGCGCGCTGGAAAGAAAAGATATACAAAAGCGCGGCGCCTGCTCTGCGCCGGAAAGAAAAAAATATACAAAAGCGCGGGGCCCGCTTTCACGTGACACAGATTGGCCAATGGGGGAGCGGAGGAGGCTGGGGCGACAGGAGGAGTGGAGGAGGAAGCGCCTGGGTGAGCGGGGTGGCGGAAAGATCTAAGAATGGCGCTACTTTTGGAAAATTGAGGGGCTTTAGATGCCGGGCACGGTGATGCCGGGGTCTGACCTTGGCCGCGGAGGACCCTCACGCGCGCGCGCCTTCGTCATCGTGTCGATCGCGCCGAGTTTGAACCCGCTTTCGAGAACGCGGTGGCCCGCATGCGGTGCGGCGGCGCGTTGTTGTTGGACGGCGGTGAGCGTTCGGCTCGCACCCATAACACGTGCTACTTTGCATCTCTGAGAGGAGCCGGTGCGTCCCACGTTTCATCGGCCGCGCGTCGCCCCCCGTTGCTATGTGTGTGGAACGGTCCCGTTCCTCGCGACTTCCAGCTGCGCGGGGCATGCAACAAGGAAGGCAGGGGCGTGCGAACGAACGAGCGGAGAGACCCGGGGTTTGGAGCTCGGATTCGAGGGCCCCCTGGGGTCGCGATTTTTGTATTGAAATGCTAAACGAGCGAGAAGGGGCTGTGAGCGCGGCCGGTTGGACACTCGGGAACGCGAGCTGGACCGGGGTGTATAGAGCCATGTTCGTCCGCCTCCTTCCACAGTGGACGCAGGGACATAAGGGACATGAATGAAGGGCGAGGTTCATTTGGTATTCCGAGTGTCGGGTGTAAGTCGCCGCATAAAATGCGTGTAAGTGGGTGTGTTTTACGTGGAAACCATTTACATGCCGAGTGCCGGTGCTTGTGGATATCACTGTACCGGTGCATGTACGTGATGTTTTGGTTCGAACTCGACCCGAATACAGGAGCGTCAAACAAACGAGACCTACGCCTCGGAGTGTCTTCGAAGGTCGGCTGTTCGACTACTTCAGTGCCGTGTGACAACTGCGTGGGACCCTGAATATTATTCACTCTGCGCGTCGCCCTGTTCGCGCGCTTCGCTGTCCTGCTGTTGGTTCATAAAGGAGCGATGAAACATTATACCTGCTATACAACTTTTGAAGTTATTCTTAAAAAATTTATTTGAGTACATACTTCGGCTTTCTTCGTCCGCATGCTGTATATGTAGCTTGCGCTCAGGTTCTGCGCTTTCAAATTTACAGTATCAAAAGACTCCGACCCTCAGCCTTCACCTAGTGTATACGTCCTGCCTCTACCCATCTGGCTTGTCACCAGCTACGACAGCACCACGAGGGGAGAAAGAGGGCGCGGGAGGGATCTGTTCTGCGTGACTCATATATGTATACACGGCCACGAAACGAGTCATCCGGATAGCCGCGCAGTTCGCCTCGCATATATTTTCCCTACCACCCTGTATACCATGTATACCATGCACGATGATCATGGTGGTCCTCGATATCGTTACTGGGGCCCCCGTGCACGCACTCTTCTGTTTCTTCGTCTCCCCGCACGCGTGCTTGGCTGGGATCCCGCGAGGTAAAACGTCGATACTGTCGAGCGCATGCATGCGTCGTACACTCCTGATCCGTTTGTTTCTCCACATCTCCGCACCGCACTGTTTACACAACCCCGAAAATTAGCGTTCCAGCGTTCTCCGATGCGCGTATATATGCAAGCACGCACACATGCTTGCCCTCGTTCCGCGTGCATCTCGTCGATCCATCTATGCTTCTCGTCGCGCACCTCGTCACGCTATGTAAGCTAGAGCACGCAACGATCACGACGAACATCACGCGCATTGTGCTTGATCTCCACGGCATGCACGGTGCACGTATAATGCGGCGCAGGATAGGAGGAGGAGGAGGAGGAGGAGGAGGAGATTTTAATGAAGAAAAAGGAGGAGACGTTGGCCTGGAGAGCGTAAAGGAGAGCGTGTCTCTAGCTTGTTACTCCTCACTGAGGAAAGGGGAAGTGGTAAACACAGGGAAAGGTAGGTGGCGGGTGATTATGTTATGGTACAATGAGATACTATATACACGTTGTCCAATATGCGGATGCGCACTGTAGACCCAACACACGTAAGGGTATTGCGTAAGAACCCAGGATAGGATATAGGAGAAGGGCAGTGGCAATGTCCCTCCCCTCCCCCCACCCCCCCCCCCCCCCGTGGCACCCGGTTTTCATTATCGCTCGTTCCTCAAATTCCAACGCTCGTGAACGAAGGAAATAAGCGCGCGTATACACGCGGGCTAGTGTGTTCCCCCCCGAGTGAAAGTGCAAAGAGGTCAGCGAAGAAGGGGCGCACGGATGAGGCCGGAGAGAAAGGTCGGTCCGCGTGTACAGTCTGTCCGCTGCGCGCTTGCATGTGCGCAGTATACACGACGGGAAGCTGGCGAACACGCCGGCATCGCGGCGCCTTGTATTCATTCGTGTTTGTGCTTTGCGCAGCCGGGCGTCAGGGAGGGGGGGGGGGGGGGGGGTGCGTGATCCGAGCGTGCCTCGCGTGATCGAAAACGGAACCCGGCGGCCGCTTTTGCCTTCGCGCTTTCTTTCCTCCCTGGGATATGTCCGTACATGCGCACACGTGAGACCGCGTCCTTCGTGAAGTTCGAGGCCGTGCGGAGTATATATATATCTATATTGTATACCTTCACGGCGCTCCAGCCGCCAGGAAGGTATTGTATAGATGAGCTTCCGCGGCGCTCTCCCTTCCTCTCCTTTTTCACGGCCTCTTCCCCCTCTCCTTTCTTTTATGATGCCACGTAGTTAGCTGAGCACGCGTGAATGAATGGACAGCCGCTTACGCTGGAAGGCGCATATACTGGTTTGAGACTTGTGTTTAGACGGTAATTCGTGTAACGTTGGCGTGGTGGCTTCGAGAAAAAAAAAAAAAAAACTGTACAGCGCGTGCAACGCTAATAGCAAGCATTAGAAACAGAGGGCTTAACTGATAGTTAGCGAGTGCTATCGGGCCCTGCGTGGACCATAGAACCAATGCGTATATATAGGAGTTCCAGTTCTTCGCATGAGCTGCAATGCTGCTGACGCTATATCTGCTTCGTATGTGAAGTTGCATACGTGCGAATTATTTCCAAACGTCTATTTGGCCACATCTTGACAATCCTATTGATTGTCAGGGATATGTAACCATATGAAATCGAATAACCGGTTGTGCGCGCGCGCGCGTGCGTGAGTGTTCTAGCACTCCGCCGACTTGCATGAAGAAATGGTAAAGCTTCTCGTTTGTGTCACTCATGTTGCTTATACGTGTTGCGGCGTGCGCAATTGCGACGAAAAAGAAACGCATTAACGCGGAGTTGCAGTGCAACTGGCTGCATGTGTAAGCGCGAAGGCTTCCACGAATTTCCCCTTCACTGTTAACCACTGTTAAAGAATACAGGCGAGCCGCTTCAATGGTGCTTTGGCGTTGCGGGCGAATTCGTGCTCTTCAGAAATGTCGCTATTGGTGCACCGCGCCGCATTCCGTTCTTTCGATCGACGCAGTGTATCGCCCGCTATATTTCTACACGCGTCAACTGCGGTGTCAGCGAGGGCGGTGCTGCATCGAGTCATAGATCACCCTTTCCATCAGATCGATGGCCAAAGGAAGGCAGTGAATACGAGAAAATATCAGATCGAAGCGTTGCATGTCGCAAGCGCTCTTCCGATGGAAGAGTCGAACTACATAGACGCAATAACGAAAAAAGTTATCTCGCAATCTCGTCAACTGCGAGCCAATGTTTGAAACCGATTCTGTTCCCCTGGGCGCGTGTATATAGTCTGATAAGAACTGTCCCATCGCAGTGCTTCATTAAGGGAGATGTATAGTTGCTGCATCGGTGTGTACCTTATGCAAGGATTTTGTCAATAAACTCTAGCGCCATTTCCGCGTGAGACGATAACCACGCGCTACGCTCTGACAATACCAGAACGGCGATATGACATACAGTTACAATGCATTATGAAACGCTTTAAAAACCACGCAAGATGTGTTCTCGAACAGCAGAAAGGCATGAGCCTAGCATTACAGCACGGCTATCAAACGAAAAGCAAGCACACCCGATCAAAAACTTTCAGAGCGGAATATGTGTACGTCGATCCGTTCTCAAAGAAAAAAAAAATGCCGCCGTCTGCGCTATGCATATACCAACGATAACCAACTATACCGTATAACAATGGTGAGCCATATACATATGTAGTAGACTTATAGGCCACGTAATATTGCCGCAAAGCATATAACAATGCGCCGTCACAAAGCGTCAGAAATATATGCGCGAAAGAGCACGAAAAAAAAAAGAAGAAAAGTTGGCCCTGCACGTGTGAGTTTGGCTGCACAGCTCTTACTGCACTTGCAACGCCAACGGCACCTGTTCACACAAACATTCCTGACTATGTCCGCGTGTCACGTCGGCGCACACTTTCTTTTTTTTTTCTTTTTCACGAAAGCCACGCAATGCGGCTCGACACTCGTTGCACGAACGACGTCTGCTCATGGTTACGTTGGCGAGCGGTATATAAACAGTCAAGATGCGTGCGACCGAGGCATTGTGAAAAAAAAAAAATGCCGACGGGGAGCGCGAGATCCAGAAACAGCGCCGGGAAAGAAACAACGCGAATCGCAGCGCTATATTGTAGTTTGTGTTTCCAGTTCCATTCCGTGCGCCGAGGCTTATGCGTAGCTTATATACACGAGCTTGCGTGGCTTTACGCGCGAACAAAGCCGGTCTCCTACGAAGTAGGTTTCTTTTTCTCCTTCTTTTATTTTTCTTTTTTTTTACTCTTCATCGGAATGCCCGAGTTGCACACCCGCGCTGCACCGGGAGACTCCGGGAACGTCTGCAGCCGAAGATAACGCGGTCGCACGTAAACCGCGCTACACAGAAAGGAACTCCGAAAGCCGCGGGGCCGTATATTTATTATACGGGGCCAGCGGCGCGCGCTGTGTAGCCCCCCTTCCAGGCCGCGTGCGCCGTTTCGTGCATAATGCGACGATTCGGGAACACGCAGCGCGTCGTTGCAGCACGCAGTGCGGCATTCGTGTTCTGTATAAGTGAAACAAACCCCCCGTGGCATTGTGCCCCCCCCCCCCCCCAACTCCCCTCACACACACTGTCTTCACCCCCGTTCCATGCATAAGTAAGGTTCAGCGAATGAGAATGGGGGGGGGGGGGGGGAAAGGGATAGTTCTTTCATCTGTGCACACATGGCATATATACCGCCTATATACCCATATACACGCAGCTAGACACGATGGAAGGAGTATAAAAGAGAATATAAATAAAAAAAACACTTAATACGGTGGCACATACAACTGGGAGAGCTTCTATTTCATTTTTTTTTTCATGACATATAGGTTCGAAGACAACGGTGCGGCTTTGTAATCGTGAAAAGTATACATAATGCATTTACTAGGTCACGCTCTGACGCACCCGTGGCACTATTTTGCTGTCCTGATTAATTATTGGACGGCCTACAAAACGGTTTCCCTCCGCCGTATATATACGCTTTTGATCGCCGCTTGTCACGCGATCCAGGCACGGGAGAATGCTTACGGAAGCATTACGGAAGCGGCGGGCGTCCGGCTCATATCGTGTAGCTAGCTGGCAAGGCTTGTTGAAGGCGGCGAGACGCGAAGCCTGACGCGCCGTCGCCGTAACAAACCATCACCGGTGTTTGTGTCACGTGAGTACAGGAGGAAAAGTAGGAGCTACCCCGCGTAAAAAAATCATGTTCGCGTGCACATCTCCGGATCCAGAAACAACATCCTCCGCGGGGGAGACACACGTCGCGGCACCTGCGTGCGACGGTATTCTTTATTACGCGTCGCGGGACAAGTAATCTCGCTTGAACTTACAAGCTGTGCGTGCGTGCGCCTGACACGCACTGCCTTCTTTCGCGTCTGCGAGGGTGAACACGCTACCCGCCAGGTGAAGGTCAAACTTGCCTCGCACGCATGCTGCTTTCACGTTGCGTCCACGCCACATGCCGTCTCGGGAGGGTATAGAAGCGTGCAGTGTTTGCCGAGCCGGTGCACCGGATAATCGTGGGCGGGGGACGGATCTTACGCCAAGCTGCACGTTACTGGCGCGTGGGAAAAAGGGGGGGAGGGGGGGTAGGGGACAAGGTCTGTGATTGGCCGGAGGTCCGTGGCTCTGGCTATAGTCACGCGACCAACGGATCTGTCTGTGGACAATTCACTGCCGTGGGCCGCGGGCCACCGCTGCACGTCCCGCAATATTAGATTAGATTTTAGATTAGGGGACGCAAGCGGCTTTCGTCCCCTAATCTAAAACTCTCTGTTGGTATGGCCAGCTGCTGTGCCGTGGCCGTTCCGCAGTCCATTCTCAACAGACATTTTGCTGAAGTGGAGTTCTGTATAGCTCACGCATCCGGCGTATTCGCCAGATTTGACTCCTCCGTACTACGTACCATATTTCCCAAATTTCAAGAAACATTCGAAGTGTGCCACTGGTGGTTATACTGTGCGCGGTGGCTTTGGTGAACTACTATTCACAATGAATCCATTCACGTACGTTTATTTCACTGCTGCGATTAACTGTTGATATACTATATGGTCAGCTACCATACCGTGACCAATCTACTATTCCGTACCGCTACTGTGGCTGTTCAGCTGCTATGTCGGAGTAAACGCACTATGCTGTGGCCGACGTGTAGCTGTCCGATTTCTTTACGCATATTGTGACCAGTTTGACTGCACTTCCGTGTCCTGTACAGCCGCGCGCGATAACCGTTAGTATACGTGGGTAGATCACCACCTCTGTGAATTGCACTGTATAGATGAGACGAAATCTTATCTGCAGTCCTTAGCTTCAGAAGCGCTGCACGGTTATAAGACTAGCATGCGAACATATATGTGCGCTGTACACTGCGCATATACGCAGCTCCGGGTGCAGCGATGCGTGAATACGCGTTCCTACGAAGCGAGCGGACGCCATCCGTGGGCGGGCGTCGTGGTTCTCGCGCCTATAAACGCGATTTATGGGATGTAGACGAGCGAAGTTGCTTCGCGTGCACGCTGCTTGGAGCGCAGCGAGGGTGCCCGTATATACGACGAAGTCGTATTTTGGTGTTTGTGTGTGTGTGTCTTCTCGGTGAGGGACGACATGTTCCGAGCGGTGGGCTTCTCCGCGTGGTCAGCTATATATATACGCAACACGCCTCGTAAAGCAAGAAGGTGCACGCGCGCGGCTGCGATTCTCTCGCTTTCTTTTCGTCGCGTTTCGCTTCTGCCGTGTGAACCGTTTCCCACTCTCGCGGGAGGCCCGAGTCTCGAATGCGCGTTCCCGTATACGTTGTGAGTCTCGGGTGATATAGGGGTTCGAAAAAAAAAAATGCGTATACCTCCAGGTAAACGCCTAGCTTTTCATTGTAATACAATGCACACAAGTCAACAATGCAGTGATTCATGAACTTTGTACTCCCCAGATGCAAATGCTTCTTGTTTAAGGTTGTTGTTTTTCTCTTTTCCTTTTCTTTTTCCCCCGGGGTGTTCAGTCGGTTGTGTGTGTGTGTGTGCGAGAGAGAAAGAGAGAGAGAGAGAGGAGGGAGGGAAAGCAGGGAGGTTAACCAGATGGTTAGATCCGGTTTGCTAACTTACGCTGGGGAGAGAGGGGAGGTTGAGGTAAAGTGATAGTAAAGTAGAGATAAAGAAAGCAAGGAGCATTTCAGTCGGTTGAATGTACGGATATCTGCTGAGCTACTCATACCTAATTAACAGGTGTCATGTTCTCTATTACTGTCTAATTTTTCTCACTGAGTCAGTCACAACTTTCAGATATACTTATTCATAGGCGTAGACGTGCTCGCTGTGGTAGTTTTTCCACCGGTCGACCTGCCCTCCCCCATCCTCCCTCTCCCCTCTGAGCGTCGGCATCACGTCATAGTCCACGTAATAACTGTGGTAGCTGCGGTACCCTCTCGCGCATTAATTGTAGCGACCGGTATGCCTCGGGCTGAATTACGGAAAAATGCGATTAATCAACGAACATCCGTAATATTACAAAAAGGAACGAACTGGAGCCACCGACGTGATCATATTATGCATTAGAGCATGTCAGCTTGGAAGAATATTAGGCCCTCAGCCTCTTCCGATAATTAATCGATGAATTATTACGCCCATACCCATCTCGCGTACGTAACGAAAAAAAAAAAACGCTGGGCGGAAGTGAAGCGAGGTGAGGCGATGGGTAAAGAAAGCGGAAAAGCATGCGCTACCATTAAGCAAAATATGCGCCGGCACTCTTCACCCACGGCGGTGTGTTCTACTTGGACGAGTTAAAAAGAGATATCGGGTTGACAGAAAAGAAAACAACAAGCTCGTAGCGCGGGATCCTCCCTGTCAATACGCAATTATTTTTTTTTTCTTTCCCCTTGCTCCTGCTGCGTTTATAGATGTTCTTACCCGCCGGCCAGCTTCGTGGGCTCAAGTTGTTTCTCTGTATAGGTATAGGTACCCGAGAGCCCGGCATGTCTTCATTACTCGGCGCAGTACATAAATGATTAAGTGCACAGGTGAGCTCAGAAAAAAAAAATAGAAAAGGTAGGAAATGTAGAGACGCGTATACGGCGTCCAACATTAGAGGTGCATGCCTGTACATGTGCGTGCGTGTGTGTCCGCATAATACCTTAAACGCGGCACGCGTGCACGGAAGGTCCCTGTCAATCTCCCGCAGGCATGTACGTATAGGAAGGGTGGGGGTATGGGGAGTACGTTTCATTACTGCATCGGGCTTAGAACGCGGCTGCTCGGACTGGCCTTCTTCACCTCCCCGGCTCTCATCCCCTATAGCTCTCCGGCCGCGAAATTAAATGCGCCGTGGCCCTCATTAATACACGTCGGAGCTGCCCGGAGAAGCCGCGGCGACCGTGCGTGTATAGCGTGGCTGCATAGTTGATGATGCGCGTGCAGACGAGATGAGCCTCCCGATCGGCCCGTTATTTATTATTATCTTTTGTTGTTGTTTCTTGCCCTCCATTGCGGCGCCGCTATGTGTACTAAGAGTTGGGCAACGAAAGGTTCTGCATTATAAAACGAAACGTCGCTCCCAAAGTCTTCTCCGTTCGTTTATATATGCAGGTGCCGTTTGGCTTTGGCGCTGTCGGAGGAAGACGTTGCAATGTATAGTTAAAACGATGACTGTGGTGAACGAGTGTGAAGTAGGGGCTTGATGATAGCGTTTTCGTTGTTAGTCGAGGGACAGCGGTAGTCAGGGTGGCGGTGGTGGTGATCGATGGCTGTAGCGATGGGCGCTACGCGTCCGAAAAAAAGCTCGACGATTGAATTTTGGCGCCAATCAGTAGCGAAATCGGCCGTGGGGCGAAATCGCGAGACTTTATTCACGAACCATCTCAACGGCGAGAGGCTGAGAGAGGAGTGGGCGACGTTGCTAAGCAGGAAGAAACGGAATGAATCGTTTGTTGACTTGAATGAACGTAAACGAACTGTATGGAAGAGCTTACTCGCCCAAGAAAAAACTTGTTCAGATTATACATACGTTCTACCGAATGTTCAGCTGTATACTGCAGCGGATTATAAAATTTCGTTGAACTATAACGCATTAGTTGTATACAGCAATCATCATCATCATCAGCCTGGTCACGCCCACTGCAGGGCAAAGGCCTCTCCCATATTTCTCCAACAACCCCGGTCATGTACTAATTGTGGCCATGCCGTCCCTGCAAACTTCTTAATCTCATCCGCCCACCTAACTTTCTGCCGCCCCCTGCTACGCTTCCCTTCCCTTGGAATCCAGTCCGTAACCCTTAATGACCATCGGTTATCTTCCCTCCTCATTACATGTCCTGCCCATGCCCATTTCTTTTTCTTGATTTCAACTAAGATGTCATTAACTCGCGTTACAGCATACAGCAATACTTGATGGTGAAATGACGTTCTCTCTTCTCTCTGTAACAACTTGTAGAGATTCCAAATGTGAGCTGCAACTCCATATGGCGCAGCGCCAAAAAAATGCGGCAACCGCAAGCTGCCTTGCCTTGCGGAAACGACTTCTCAACGTCCCAACATTGACGCTGTTTCAGCCAACACTGTTATTTCTCCGCATTGGCGCGCACTGTAGCAAAACTCCGTGGCGTTGCAAGCAGGGTTCCGCAACAAGCGTACGTAGCCGCGTCACCGAGTCCTTTCCTGCTGCGTTGCGGAAGTAAAAGGAGAGAGAGAGAGAGAGCGAGAGAGAGGGGAGGGGGGGTGCTAGCGCGCCCACGTGCCATGTGCGCGCTCTATTTTGAGGGCTTTTGAGCGAAGCAGGCACGCAGACATCGCCGCTTCATCTTTCGCTGTCGCGTGATGCTCCATCCTTTTGCCGCGCTCACTGCCAGGCTAATGACGGACGCACCTGCGAACGCGTGTTTCTGTCCGAATGCCTCTCCTAACGCTGCTCAGGCGACAGCCGCCTTTGTCGTCACCGCCTCCGTAGTGTTTACTTGGGTCTTGGCAAGCCACCGGTGTTAGGGCGACAAGGTAAACAAAGCTGCAGCCTTTATGTAAGAACGCTGGAAATAGAAAGCGATCACCGCTTCGCGGTAGCTTCCACCCCCTCCCCCCTCCCCCGCAGTGTGACTACCACCCGAAGGTGTCGCGCTGCAGCTTGCCTCTAGCGTGGCTAAAAGAAACGCTTCCTTTGTATCAGTGAGTTGACACAATGCGTGACAATGACGTGCCGCATTCAAGGCTTGGGCAGTCTCTAGGTTAGAATAGATCGTCCGCGGATTTGATTTCCGAGATTTGCTCCTCCCTCTGTGTGTGTGGGTGTGGGTGTGTGCGTGCGTACTTGACCCTTGGCATTTGCATGAGCGTGTATGAAGTCAATGGATTCCACACATTTCCTTGACCACACATTTGACCTAGAAACGTTTCGAATGCTTGCAAGACTCCAAAGGGGTCAAAGTGCCTGGTCCGTGCGACGAAGTACATATACCAGGCGGAGCTACTTTTAGAATCCTCTCGTGGAACTCGCGCAAGCTCATTTACCTTTTGCATCACTGTCTCGAAACATCGTGTGTCATGGAATGCACACAGCCCCTCTTAGACATGGCAGTAAGCAGTCAGGGCTCAGACGAGACTGTTGTCCGGAACGTGTTATGGGCACATAGCAGCCAAATGCCACCGCACTCCTGCAACCGGGGTAATGTATCAACGCGGGCCAACTTGACGTTCCGTGCGCACATGCGCGCGTTGGACGAACGGAGCAGCGTGGGAGTTGCGTAAGGGGAGGGGGGTGTCAGAGCGGGCCGTAGACGCACGTGTCGCCTATACTCGCAAGGCGCGCACGCTCCTCACCGAGAACTGCACCAGAGGCGTGGCGAAAGCGCGTCAAGCAGCTCCGCGAGCAACTTTCGTGACTGCCTGTCTGGCACTGTGCGCTCCCCCCCCCCCCCTCTCCGTCCCTCTACAGACACCGATGTGTTCTAAGACAGACGCACACATCCACACGCCCCTAACTCATTCCCCCCCCCCCCCCCCCCCCGCCAGCTCAATCTACACGCATACACGCACGCACCGCGCTCACGTCTCCCGAACGTGTTCGCATGCTAAAGTTCGGCGCATACAGCACTCCGCCAACCGCAGAAACAGCGAGCCACCGGTTTATTTATACGCCGCACGGGTTGTTCCGCGGTCTCGGGGTTGTCGGAGAATGTGGCGGCGGCGGGCGCAACATGTCGCCGCGCGGGACAAATCGCGCCCACTATTCTCGGCGCTCAGAGAGAAAGAGAGAGAGACGCGGGGGTGAGAGGCGCGAGCGCTGTTGCGACGCGTCGTTACGCTGCGACAGCTGCGCGCGCGAGAGAGAGGCGACCGCTCGCTACTACCGCACTCCTACTACACTCGAAGGAGGCGCACGACACAAGTCCCCGCCGCTGTTCTCCCCCGGCGCAACTGCCGTAGTTTCGGTCGGCGGCTCCGGCTCGAGCACTCCCGCATCGCGGGCGACGCATTCTTCCAGAGATCGGAGCGTCGGCAGGCGCTTGTGCCGCCTGCCGCTTGTTTCGCTAATCTTTCGCTCCCTCTCTAATGGCTGCGGTCGAGACGTCGCTCGCTTCGAGCTCCAGTTGCGCTCAGCCTCGGGTCTTGCCTGCCGGCATGCGCGCCGTGGAAGCGAGGGTTAAGAAAGCGCAATCGCGGTGCGTAATCGCCGCGCTGGAGACGCAAATTAGCGGCGGGGGAATTGTCCGCGGAGAGAGGGTGCACCTTGATTTGCTTAAGTGCGGCGGGGCACACTTAGTCGAACCACGTCGCTAATCAGTTCTTCTCGCTCTTGCTATTTGCGCGTTGTGCGGTCGCCAGTGTGGAGGCGGGTAGTGCGATGTAAACGGCTTTTTTACACTCAGTCCTACCACTTCGGTTTCAGTGCGAGGTTCGCGAGAGGTGACAGAATGCTACATGCGCAGGCATATGTCGCATACAGGGGTCCATTTCCCCACAATTCTGTCAGGGTAAGTGCGTCCATGTATGTATGTATGTATGTATGTATGTATGTATGTATGTATGTATGTATGTATGTATGTATGTATGTATGTATGTATGTATGTATGTATGTATGTATGTATGTATGTATGTATGTATGTATGTATGTATGTATGTAGGCACAATTTGGGCATTTTACGTGCCAAATGTGTGTGTGTCGTGCTTATTTGGCTCCGGCTAAAGTAAGATCCTCGCCACGTCAGGTCAAGCCTCATTTTCTCACTCTTTCAATTACAACATAAACCGAAAAAAAAAAAGTGAAAACGAATAATGTCGTGTGACGTCTTGGCTAGAACACGCTTTTCTTCTCTCTCGCTATCTCTTACTTTATTATTCTTCCTTTTTTTTTTGCAAGCGTCGATCTACGCCGGATACGTCGGCGAGTCGTTTAGGCGGGGCCATTCGCCAGCGGACCACACAACAAAAGGCCAATCTCGCATTCTTCATCGATCCGACACTCCACACCGGACCGGGCCGATTTGCGCGCACCCATGTATATAAAGGTGAACCCATCTGTCAAGGAATGCGCGTCTACATATGACGACGCGCGATGTCCTTTCACCTCTCGCATAACTGTCACGAAGCCTATCGCTCTTCAGGCGCACGTGACGCGTTCTGCACAACAGGGCGTGAGGCATGTCCGTAAGCCTCGCGAGGTCGTTCTCTCTCTCTCTCTCACATACACACACGCACGAGCACGAGCACCTCGCGCTGTTCGATCGTCATGCACAGCGCAACTACTCTGCGTCGCGAAGTGTTGCCACTCAGCCATGGAGGCAGAAAGGAGATCGCATAGCGCTTCTCTCGTATATTGCCGAGATGCCACCTGGTGTCAACAGCTGTGCGCTTCTGCGCGAAGCCCGTCATTGAGAGCGAGCGCATGGCACCGCCGACGAGCTCTCGTGCCATCCGGCATCGCCTTCCGGCTGCGGCAGTCGATCGAGTCGCTGTAGCCTCTGGCAGTCCTTGAAGGACGTGCATGTACGGTGAGAGAGCGTCTCCGATGTCGGTAAGTCGCCTCGCAGAAATTAATATTTTCACAGCTCTGCGCGCTCCCTCTGTGCGACTTGTCTGTATGGCGGGCCGGAGAAGCATAGCAATTTGACAACCAGAGCCGCCACTTGGCGAATGGACTTAACCGGCTTGCAGGGGGAACGCGGTGGCCGCAGATACTTGCAAGTGCACAGTTGCTTGTGTAAACATTCTTTCAGTCGCAAGACTGGGATTGCTAGGTCACGTAAAGGACATTGCCGGGGAGATGCTCAGCGCGGTTATTGAATGCCGAGACTACGAAATATTTGGCTATGTGCGCACACATGATCTGCAGACACCGATAGACTTTAAAATCATTGAATTACTCTAGTGTCCGCATGTACTGTGGCCGAATACGAAGTTAAAGTCCGTATATGATAGCTGATTGAAGAACTGACTATATAGACGCTGCGGATAAACGCCTAAAGATCATCGATGCTTGACGAAACAAGTTGTTGTCAACGTCACGCTGTAGGAGAACGTATGACTCACGCGTGCCACGCCTCTTGAAATACCCTTGCATATCTGTGAACGACCCGGCACTGACGCCAAGTTGTTCTGTTTATTAACACGCGGTTTCTTTAAGCGTCAGTGATGTAGTCCACATTGAGTAGTGAGTAACCCTTAAAGCGTGTGCCAAGAAGTCAGTAAGTGTATGTCCCGAGAAAGCATTGCACGTGAAAGAGCGCAGATCTGTAGACACATTCGCTCGCGGTAAAGTGCTCTTAGTTGCACGGGGTACAATCGATGCACACCAGTTGAACTTCTCTGTCTTGATGCTAATAGAAACTTCCAGTTTTGATAGCCTGGTATCGACTTTATATCTGTCTTCGCCTCCGCCCACAGCTGTGTACTGAGTGTCACAACACTGACCTCTCTGTGTGACCGTTGACGTGAGATTTAGTCTCGGATATCATTTCTGCCGTATTGAGGAAATACACGATTCTTATGCAGCCCATTGCGCGCAAGACGAGGACAAAGAAGAGGCTGAGACACACGCGCTCGAAATTATCCTCCTCGCGTAGAGATAGGAATATTCTGCGGGCGGCGCACAGGTGATGTGTCACGGATTCTGTTGTATATGTGGTCACTTTCTTCAATATAATTGAAACACTGCTGCAAGTCTGAGCTCGTGTGTCTCAGCCTCTTCTTCGTCCTCGTCTTGTGCGCAAAATGTTGCATTCATATCCTACCAACATGCCCAAATAGTCACCTTAACGTTTCTTATGGTGACCTGCAAAGATGGAGGAAAGAGAAAAGCAGAAGGCAGGGAGGTTAACCAGAATAACGTCCGGTTGGCTACCCCACACCGGGGGAGTGGGAAAGGGGAAAACAAAGATGACAGGGATAGAGGGGAGGGAAGGGAAGAAGGAAATTGCGGTGAGTTCGCCTGGCGCGTATGGTCTTATAGAAATTATAGGTGAATGACAGAGTGGTTGGGCCAGAGTGAGTTCTGGGTAGGCGAACTCAGCAGTGAAGGGGGAAAGAAGGGAAGAAAATATGAACAAACAAACTGTGTACATGCTCACGACGATGCGTCTAGCAATTATCACACGGCTGCCGCGCTTTCACAAAATGAAAGGCTTTCCGGCTACACTTCTCAAACTTATCTTCACAGCCCATACAGTTTTATAGGAAGTAACCATTCCGCAACACGTGTACGACCCAACGCACTGTTTTTCTTTTTTCGCTTCACCTATCGCATGGCGCAACCAGCGCGAGAGCTTGGCGTGCTTCTTTTTTTTTTTTTTCGCGGAATCCGGCAACACCGAAAATTATTGACGCCGACTGTACATACTTGCGCAATGCATCCGCAAATGTTCCATTCCTGCGTTCGCTTGCGTACAGGCCTGTCGTTAGGCTTACACTCGCGCCATGTGCTCATGCCGGCCGTACGGTGAGTCATCTTTCCGCTATTTCCTATAACTCGAATCATTCATAAAAGCTGCCTGTACTATTTACGAGCGCGGCCAGGAAAAGCGGAGGCACACCATTGAGATAAAGTTAAAAAAAAGAATGGAAGGATAGATAACGAAGAAGTAAAAAAAAAAACTGTCTAAAGGTCAGTCATGTGCGAGCGAGCGTGCAAGGACGTAACGTAAAATATGAGGATCAACAGGAAAGAAGATGGCGCAGAGCGGATGTACATATATTCTGCATGCATCACATGTCGCGCTCTGAGTCACTTTTTTTTTTGCATTCTTTTTCGAGAGTAGCTCACTTCTGCTTTCCAGCGTTAGGCGTTTTGAGGGACCATGTACGAGGTAGCATATACACGCATTGCCCTTCTCAGGGCGAGATGAATTCAGCGCTCGCAAGCGTGCGACGGCACGCACCCAATTCCATCAAGTGTGTTCCCACGCACACGTCGTTCACCGTACATTTTATCTGAAGCCGTCCGGCAGATTTCGTTTAGCGTTTAAAGCGTGCGCGACATGGATATACGTTAGACAGATGTCATCCCGTATGCATCCCGTTTCGACCACCGAAAGCGTCGCCCACTGTCCCTCTGCTGCTGGTCTTCTTGCGCCTCGGAAACGGAGAACGCTTATCTCACTCCCGCATTTTTATCGCACCCGGAGCCCGATGAAAGCGTTGAATCGAGGCATCCTCGTCGAATGCGGTATCTGTCCGATGTATAAGCTTAATAATAATGATAGCACGCAGGCCTATATACTGCTACTGTTGTCACGCGTTGACAGGGAAGCGGATTGCAGGCGACAGTTCCGGCTGATAACGTCCTCGGCTGAAAAGTTACGTTACTGAGAAACGGCGACGAGGAGAGAGAGAGAGATAGGCCGGAGATAGAGCTTCGCTCTCTTGCTCGACTCACCGTCGAAGCGCGTCCGGAAACGTCGCGAGACGAGAGATAAGCGGCGAGCTTGTAATGAACGAATCGTCTCTTTCTCTCTGGCGAAGAGCTGCCGTGGCATGCGGAGATCGCGTCCGATCACGTGATTTCGCAATTACGGACTCGCCTCGTCCTTTTCGGACGCCATCGCGTCGGCCCTTCCATTCTGTCTTTAATATCTTGAGCGACACCGTGCATGCATATAGTACACTGCTAGATCTTCTCTTTCTTGTCAGTCATTTTCTCGAAGGATATATATACATATATATACGCGGCGTTTTGTCCCCCCACAGTCTCAGCGCCGCAGAGAGAGCAGTCGCAGTGTATATATACTGTCAGAGACACAAGTAACAGCGACGCTTTGTCGTAATTGATGTGCGTGTCGCCGCGAGCGCTCTCTATCGGGAGAGGAACAAACGTAACGCGTTTATCGGCGGGCGCTCTCTCCGCGCACTCGCTTCGCGATATTATTGTCGCTGCGCGACGCAGGAATTATTAAAGGGACACTCTATTTTAAAGGGACGAGCGGCAAAGCAAACAGGCGCCTGCCCCGCGGGCGCCGGTTCGCGCTATCTCGCTCCGAAAGTGGCGCCGTCCATTAAAAATTGAGTGCCGCGGCCACGGCCGTGTCTTTGAAGAGCGCTGGGTGTGCTGCTGGAAGTCAAGACGAACGGCGCTACTAATTAAAGGGGCGCGAAGAGGCATGCGTTTGCACGGCCCAACAATATTAGAGAGAGAGAGAGAGCAACTAAATTGGCGAGCAGAGGGCTGGCATGGGAAAAAGTCACCGGGCGCTAACAGAAAGCGCGCTGGTACGTAGCACTGCGCACGGTGCCCATAGATTAGTAATTCATTTGCGACGGATTTTAAATTTGCTTCAACGCTGTTCATCTTGTCCGGCCGTCGCGCATGCGCGTGTTTCCGCATTCCGGATGCGTTCGCTTCTTTTGTGCCGTCGTGAATGCCGTTGTCGCAATGATTTGTTGCGTCCGTTTCCGCGCAGCGCCCCGCGATACCGGTATAGCGGTCATCATCATCATCAGCCTGATTACGCTCACTGCAGGGCAAAGGCCTCTCCCATATTTCTCCAACAACCCCGGTCATGTACTAATTGTGGCCATGCCGTCCCTGCAAATTTCTTAATCTCATCCGCCCACCTAACTTTCTGCCGTCCCCTGATACGCTTCCCTTCCCTTGGAATCCAGTCCGTAACCCTTAATGACCATCAGTTATCTTCCCTCCTCATTACATGTCCTGCCCATGCCCATGTCTTTTTCTTGATTTCAACTAAGATGTCATTAACTCGCGTTTGTTCCCTCACCCAATCTGCTCTTTTCTTATCCCTTAACGTTACACAGTATTACCAGTATTACACAGTATTACACAGTATTACCGTATAGCGGTAATACTGGTCATAACCAGCTGGTTTTACAACGTCCGAAGACGTGTATACAACGGCATATACATTAGGGGTTGTGTATGACCGATATCTGCAGCGAAGGAGGGTTTGATGGGCGCGGCCGCATTTTGTGCGAATTTTCCTCCTGTTCCTACGTGGGCATCGCGTTATGTTGCACACCGCACCCTATGCATAATCGTGTTGTCACAACGAGTTCATATTGTATTTCGAAATGGCATGCGCCGAATCGCAAAAGTGATCATCATCACTCATACGTAAGAAGTCTGATTTCATCGAATCGCCGATCTCAGTTGTATATCAGGGAGTGGCTCCGTGGGAATCTACTAATAAAGCGAAACATAATCGAAATATTAAAAAAGGAACATTACGAAGTACGTTCTTGGGTTCATTTCGGCCACCTGCAGGTTCCCTGAGGTGCTTCGGGATCCCAGCATACCGGCGTTCTTTTTGCATTCCTCCCGTGTAGGAATGCGCGCTGCCGCTTATAGCAGACCGCGACTTTGTAGCCATGGCAGGACAATGTCTTGGTCTCTGAGCGACCGGGGCTGGCATAGATACAGTGTTGTAATAGCGGCGGCGGAGGATTGATATATACTATAAGTCCTGCGCGCGGGGTGCTTAGCTTGGCAATGTTATCAATTCGTACATGTAGATGCATGCGCGCGCGTATGGTCCGACGGATATTATGTTTCTTTATGTTTTTAGGTTTGAAGGTGTTTTTTCCTTGGGACATCGGTAAGAACTAACTGGGTATTCGAAAGAAAGAAAGAAAGAAAGAAAGAAAGAAAGAAAGAAAGAAAGAAAGAAGTAGGTGTGGCAAATGCTGTCGTAGTTGACAGCGTTTATTGCGGCTTGTAGTTAAACGTTTGCTGGTCCCTAAGGGATGCGTTGCATTCTAAAGGAACCGAGGAATCAGCCTAGCTAGTTTCGAAGGCATATCCTGCGCCACAGTATCGCCACTCCCTTCCCTCCAGAAATACTTTGAAATTTTTGACGTCGCGCTGGCGCTATATAAGCTATCGGAGTGAAATTCAAGAAGGGGAAGCTTAATGGCTCACGTTCTGTAGCTTTCACTTTAAAACTGTCTGCTGCGTTAACATCAACAAGTGTGTAAAAAGTCGAGAACACAACGAATAAAAAGAGATCTGTAACGATAAGCCCGACATTCCTGGGAAAAAATAGGTAAATATAAATATGTACTTCATGTTCTCAGATCGTTGGGCTGCCTTCTAAGGCGTTGAACTCGGCGTCGTCCCCGTAATTATGGCACTGGCAGTTTCACACCATTAAAACGCCTTAATGTTAAAGGCTCGGCCATTACGCAAAACGCCGAAGATTGGCGGTATCCGAGGAGAATCACATAAACTAAGATTGTAAATTAAGTCATCAGACTCGTTACGGACGGACAAGAGAGGGCGCCTGTCAACTAACCGAGCACAAGACACCTGCCACACATACAGCTAATGAATAGTATAATAACAAAGTGAAACGACCTACAACAGAGACGTTAGACTTCGCGGAGACGGTCGCGGTGGCGTCAGCTCGGCGTGGCGGCGGATTAAGGGGTCTAATTAGACGAGGCCGACGAGCTCAGAGGGCGATTAATCTCGCAGAATTCCGCAACCACCAGCTCGACCGAGGCTCGCGCGCCGATTGGCAGATTGCAATTAAGACTTCACCGCCGACCGGCCGCCGAATGTCGAAGACGGCAAAAAGCCGGAGCACTACGGAGCACTTCTCTGCGGCGCCACCACCACAACAGTCTACACGGGCAACGAACACAAGGGGAGCGTGAGGGCGGTTCTGCTGCCGATAGGAGACCGAACGAGAACTCGGGGCGAGGAAGAAACAAGCCGAACATGGCGCGCGAGTTGTAAGAGGAGGAGAAGGAAGAGAGAGAGAGTAAGGGACTCGATTCGGGCACTTCGGCATCGGCACGCTGCTCCGTTCGGCGAGCGATCGCGGCGAAGTCGACCGCGAAACAGGGCAGATGATAATCTCTCCGCTCTCCTTCCCTCGCCTCGCCGGCTCCTCTTCTTTTAACGTGCATCTAGTATCTGTCTATCTCCGCATCCGTCTGTGCTTGACCCTTCCCTGAAGCCCCCCGCTTTGTCCTCCCCTCCCCCCACGCCCCTGCCTGCAGAAGCGGCTCCCAATTTTAGAACGAGACCAATCGGGCCGGCATCGGTTTCGTAACGAAGGGTATACGAGGAGGAGGAGGGGACGCGCGCTTGCGCGAGCTCGGAACTGGAGCGACCGGGCATCACCACTTGTTGCGCTCTGTCGGGGCCCGAACGTTGTTTGTTACTCCGCGGCCCTCATCCGCCGCTTCGCGCAACCAGAGGGCCCAGAAATATAAACGCCCGCGCGAGCACGTTGTGGCCGAGGGCCTGAGAAAACAATGCGAGACTAAACAAAAGCGGGGGACCGTTTGCTGCACACGTGCGTGCACTAGTTCTGTGGCCCTTATCTCTGTGAACGTCTCGACAACGCTTACGCCGTGCCTCGATCGCGAGCTGCTTGATCGCGTGTGAAGTTCAAGCAGGATGATTTCTTTCTCTCTCTCTCTCTCGTTTTGTCCGCGTCCGACGTTTTGTCATGGGCGCGCCCGCTCGAAGTGTTCGAGATGTACTCTATGTAAGTCGCGCAAGTGAACTAGACCGTGAACCGCCGCGTAGATTATGAGGTCTTCTGAACAAGCCTTCTGCAGCCGAAGAGGCGGGCCGGCGCGTAGCATCGGAAAAACGCCACAGGATCGGGAGTGCTGGGTTTCGAGATATCCGCACATCGCCGACACTCTCGGAGGCCGTGACCATGAGATGAATGGCGGTCGTTCGTAAGCGAGAGCCACTGAAAGAAGGTTACTGGATTATATCTGCGAATAGTTTCGTCCTGCATTCTGTGTAAATTTCTTCCTTTTATTTTTTTTTTGTTTCGCTTCGTGCTTGGTGGCGGACATCGCCAGCGACGCGCTTATATATAACAAGATAACCGGCATCCCTAAACCATGCAGGCCGTCATGTGGTATAACAGTTGTATGCGGCCTCTGTGGGTTCGAGTATTCATCAATATCCACCCCCGCTGTGTTGCGTAGACTTTTTCCCGATCATTCCGCCCTTGGATAGGCAATATAACTGTTGCGCACCACCGTGCTATGTAAGTGCTGTTTGCGACGCGTTGCTTCACACGAGACCAAGACTGCTGCTTTAACACTGCAGATGTCTTGCCGTAGAATAGCTGCACGTTTCAATCAGTTAGTTGCAAATGTTCCTGAGGGATCAGCTTTGCTAATACTTTCTCTGTATATGCTTGTGTGTGTGTGTGTGTGTGTGTGTGTGTGTGTGTGTGTGTGTGTGTGTGTGTTTGTGTGTGTGTTTGTGTGTGTGTGTGTGTGTGTGTGTGTGTGTGTGTGTGTGTGTGTGTGTGTGTGTGTGTGTGTGTGTGTGTGTGTGCGTGCGTGTGTGTGTGTGTGAGCGAGCGAGCGAGCGAAATCGCTAGAGCGCGCGATTACGCGCCTTTCGAAGTTTGAGCAGCGCTTTCGCTGTGATGTCAAGCGGACGAAAAAAGGTCATACAAAACGCTTTTCGCAATAAAAGCTCGCTCTCGGCCACGCAACGGGAGAGCAGACGTATTTACAGTCGCGCACGTGCTTGCTTTGAGCTCTATCACTCACAGCCTGCCAGCCAGCCTGCACGGGCACGCCGAAACCCCTTTCCATCACACTCGTATTACTGTCAGCCTCGCGTGTCTGTCACCGGCCACCTGCTACGGCGCTTCGCTGCATCGGAAAAAAACAGGCGTTTGGTGTGCGATGTCCGCGGAGGAGGACTAGTCTCGTCTGCGCAGCGCAAGGCTGTGCACGACAGCGTGACCCGAGTTTCATTGTTAACTTGTTGTAGTGCTCCCTTACGGTTTGCTTTTGTTCTTTGTTTTCTCTTCTCTCGTCTTCGGGGGGAAGCTGTAGGATGCGCTCGCTTTTCGCGTGTTTTGGTCGCTCTGCTTTTCCGAGAACAGCTTTGTTCGAAGCGTTCTTGAGAGGTTCGTCGACCCCCCCGCGGCGTATCACTTCGTCGCTGCTTTGTTTCTTGCGCCGCGTCTGCTCGATTGAGTTGCCGCGCTCGCGCGGGCACTCTCCTGTACTAGGGGAACGCACGCACGACGTTCTATCGACGTTCAGCCGTCGATGGTTTACGAAGTGCGCTGCGTGGTCGTATACCGTACGTGCTTCTCATTCTACACTTTCCGTTTGGCGGAGCGGGTGTGGGGAGGGTGGGGGAGGCATGCTGGTATGACAAACATGTTCGACCGTCAGAGCTTTTCTCATCGTATTGGTCGCGGAACTCGCCGCTTCAGTCCCCGTGCCCTTAAAGCTGGCAAAGCGAGTGACATACTTTGTGCACGTCTGTTATCTGTTGCGCCACCTGTGAACGAAGAAACCAGTCAACGGCATGGATCGCGCCAGTTGTGTTCTTTCTGTGCTACGTGAACAAATAATGCGCGGCGCGGAAGTGTGCTCCGGCTCGCGACACTGCGTACGCGCTCGAGACTTAGCATGCAGACCACGCCCTGGCGCCAAGGAACGGGCATATTCTCATGATGACGTTTCTGGTTGGCTGAGGGACGCCGTCTCTACCTTGCGCGCCTGCGCTACGGTATTTCGGAAACAATTTATTTTCACTGCAGCGATCGATTACGGGTTCACTGACTCGTGTATGTGCCGCCAAGTTGTTCTCTCGCGCAGTACATCTCGGAAGGGTTGCACTTGAACGCAGCGCGCTAATTTCTATCTGGCGCTTCGCCAGGTCTGCAGAGTAGCTTCCTCATTCCCTAATTTCTAGTATGCATGCTCCGCCTAGTCGGAACTACTGAGTCGTCTCTCGGCTTAAACCACACGCCTTTGGAACGAGGGAAGACAAGTACCGTATAGAGAGAAAAACGAACAGCGTGAAGAAAGAGAAAGAAGAAAAAAAGAAAGAAAAAGGGAGAGAGATAAAGAGGCACGTGTGGCAAGAACCTCCGAGTCGTTTCCCGTCGTATGCGTACGCCTCCATACAGCCTCGGAAAGAACTATGTTATGTACCCACGCTGGCAACTGTGTAAACAGCGAAGCGCCTGGACTCGGGGCAGTTCCAAACGTGCCGCGGAGGTCGCCGGTGCTTGGGCGCGGTTTGTTACACGCGCGGAGCTCGGTTCCGCCTTAAAGGCACACAGGTGAGCGCCCGTGCGTTCGCACCAGGTACATAACACTGGCAACACCTCCGAAGGGGCGCGGAAGTGCTGTTTGAGCACGCCACCGTTTGTGCGTATGATGCTTGGGGACGTTGACCCCCGGTCCGCATATGTGCCGCCGCATGCGGCGTCGCCCATAACTCCCGCATACACCTTTCCCTGCAGCCTGGTCGTGTGTGTACACCTGTCTTAAACCGCGTCGAAGTGGCAGCAGGCGGCGGTGACGTCAACGTCGTAATAGGATGCCTCGACACTTCGCCGCCGCACGCCGCAGGCGAGACGTCGCGCGTCTCTCTCTCTCTCTCTCTCCAGCGTGAGACTTTCGTGAAAGCAATTCGTGCAGTAACACATCTTTGTGTACTGATTGCTGTTCATGGCCCTTCAGCGCGATATGTGTCCGTCTGTCTCCGCGATGCATCCGTCGGTGAATAGAAAGAAGCGCATGGCGCCTCTTCGGGACTCTTTATTGTTTCTCTTCCGCTTCTCGTCGGCCTCTTCACTGCGGAGCGTTTTAAATATGCATGGTACGATTGAACCGCAAGACCTGAGCTTTAAACAGTGCGTCCACCGCATGCTTTTGCTGCCAGGAACGGTCCTATGCGTCTGGCGTAAGCCCCCTCCCTCGAAGCAGCCAGTGTTGCGCGGAGGAAATCGGGGCTCAATTTATACCGCTACCGCGCGCGGTGGAGCTTGCGGAGAGAAGAGGCTTTTTCCGGAGGTGAAACGGCTGATCCCTGCAACTGAGCGGATTTTGGGTGCGGAACAGCGATATTTCCCCTATTACGGCGCGCTCACGTGTGCGTCTTTGTATGCGACCGGAATGAAATACGGAATAAAATATCAATGAAACGAGAAAACGCAACGCAACGCGCTGCGTCGCATAGTTGCGTGCATTATTCATCACATCGCGTGCACTGGTATATATACGCGGCTCCCAACGCGAAATTGCCGTATACCCTTGCTTCACTCCCGCATAGACAGCTTCGACGTTCGTTCGCCGCGTACGGTGGCGCCAGTTCTGCATACGAAAGCTTAACGCAGGCGAGTTACACAACTCAAGGTTCCCCCACACGAAAGAAACTATAGCCAGCCTGCCGCACATATTTGGTGTACCCGGGGCAACGTTCCTATAACCCTCACAGAGAAGACTCGTACAGCGGCGGGATAAGAGACGGGAGAACAATACGTTATTTTGCATGTAGGATCATGGCGTCGCTTGTCTTCCGTTGCGACCTGTCTCGTGGGCTTCAACTCGCGCCCGGAGAGAGAGAGAGAGAGAGAGAGAGAGAGAGAGAGAGAGAGAGGGTCCGTGCCTCCGATCGCCGTCGGGGTCGCACAAGGCGCAGACGAAGTAATGAACAAATCTGCGAGAACCCCTTCTGTTTTTTTTGGTCCGCACATCCGCCGCTTCGGCGTGTTCGTACGTGCAAACATGCTGCTCCCGTGAGCCTCTCCTTCGGGTGTTTCAAATTTCACGAGCAGAGACCGCAAGCGGATCCCGGCCGGCGCTTTCGACTCGCTCGGAGAATCGTTGCGAAAGTTTCGTTCGTTCTTTCTTTCACGCCGACGAACGGCGCGCCGTCGTCTCTCTCTCTCAGTTTTCAATTAGGGCTTAAGCTTCTTCGCGAAGCGCGCCCGGTGTACGGCCGGGTTGAAGGCGTCGTCCCCTCATTCGGCATGCACAGCGGTATCAGCAGCGCGCCGCCGTCGCCCTTCTTGCAGCGCACGCCCCCGCTGAGCGCGAAACAATGGGGATTAGTGCTCGACGGGGAACGCAGCGGCACGGCGCCCGCCTGTCGCTGCGAGCGCTATACACCCCTGCTGCTTCACCTTCCGAGAACGCGAGAGCCGGGTCTCGTCTCGTCTCCGTTGTCTTTGTGTTCGCAGCCGAGTCCCGCCTGTCGCGCAGGGAGTGACGGCCGCTCGGGGAACGGGAAGGATCCTGCGCTGCTTTCGCATGCATGCGCGCGCTCTCGCCTAGTGTGCACTTGTGCGCGTGTTATTATGCTATGCGTTTGTACGAGGGAGGCGGTCGGGCCTGGCCTGTCGGCCGATTGAGGGCCGTGGCCCTATAGCGGCCCCGGTCGCGCTACCGCGGTCTCATCTCGTGATCCCTGTACCGATTACTTATGCGTGGACTCGCGCGCGCCCTCCTCTCCCTTTCCAGGGACAGCTCTAGCTCGCGCGTATAAATGCGCGCAGATTAGGCCAACGAGGGCCCGCGAGCCTTTTCCCTTGTCCTGCGCGTTTCTGCATTCTCGAGCAAGATGAGGTCGCGAGGATTACTCCCTCGGGCCTTCGGCTGCGTGGGGGAACATGAGGTTGTGCGCGCTTTCGTTTATTATTTATGTATTTATTTTCTTTTCGTGTGCGTGCGCCGAACGTTCGCCGGTGCTACGTATGGTGCCCCAGAGATTCTCTGTGGAAGACACCGCGGGCTTCCCTCCCGAGGTTGCCAGGGTGAGCGCATCGCGCTAACGGTGGCTGTTATATATATCAGAAACGCGCTGCCAACTTCGGGTCCGTGCGCTTGGAAGCGATATATCGCGCACGGGGCCGAACTGCGGTGATGTGAGCAGTTTCTCCTTTAAGTATACGTTGCGGAGCAACGTGGGGAAGTATACCGGCACCGGGCCTTTTTTTTTTTCCACGCGCTGAAGCAAGTCGTAGGAAGAAGGGGGCGCTAGAGGCGAGAAGATTTACTAACCGGTGGGACCACGGTTGAGTCACGAGGCCGAAGTGAGTCACATTCGCCTCGCGAATGATCCGAGCCTCACGTGACCCCTGTATGAAGTGCGTCCCCACGGAGTCGAGACGGGCGACGTATACTGCTGATGAATCTTGCGAAGGTGGGAGGGAATGACGATTGTTAACGGCTATTATTAAATTTGTATACTTTCCTTGGGGAGAGATAATTAGGGCCCCTCGAGAAAGATGACTGATATGTCTGCTTGTTTAGAGAACGCATTATAACTATAATGCGTTCTCTATAATAATTATAATAACATTATAACTATAGGACCTATAACTCGGAGCGTGCTGGGGATGCACGTGTGCTCAATATATGGAGAGATAGACGCGGCGTTTCTCGGCTTATTCTTTGATTGATGTGCAATTGCGTGTACGCTAGCTGTAGGCCTCTTCTTTATTGAACGGCTTTCTTTCTTTCTTTCTTTCTTTCTTTCTTTCTTTCTTTCTTTCTTTCTTTCTTTCTTTCTTTCTTTCTTTCTTTCTTTCTTTGTAATTCGCAAGTGCAGGTTTACGCGCTAACATCGCGGAGCTGGGTCGCTGTAGTCTTTCCGATCACTGTTGCTATTCAAGTGAACGTCTCTGTGCAGCAGCGCAGCGTTCAAATTCACGTGGCCCAGTCACCGCACACTCACGTCATGTCCATAGCTAAATTGACTACGAAACAGGCGGTGTCCAAATCCACGCCCTAGCGACGGCTCCAACCGAGTAACAGAAACGAATCTCTAAGGCTGTGCTTTTGTTGACTGCAAGCGCCGGATGCAATCGCAGAGCCGGCGACACGTAATGGACGCCATGTGTTGGGCATTGTCTCTTCCTGGCCCCGCAGCTCCAAGCGTCTACTCACGCGGTCGTATGTCCAGGCATGTAACAGGCTCCGCTTACAGAAGCACAGAACACATTGCCCTTCCATGCACTTTCACGCCTTCACCCACACAATTTTCAAATGGGAGAGAAAATGTAAAATTCATTTAGTGGAGGCATACTTCGACGAAAGCGGGGGCGGTGAGTTCGCTAATCACTCTCCAAGCTTGCGTAGAACTTCCACGTTTAAAACTCTGCCGGCAAACTTCCATGGTTCCGGGTCGTACTCCAGAATCCGCGTCCCCTTAATTGGGTGCCCCCACTAATAAAAGAGCTCACGGGCGCAGAACACAATATAGAGCCTAGATCGCCGGCACGAACGTGACGTTGTCTGTATACCGTTCGCTTCGGCCGTACACCCTTCGTACGTGACCTTCTATAAGATAGCGCAGTGCTTCGGCGGCGGACGCCCGCGCTTACGCAACGACGATCAATTAATCCCCGCGTTGCACGCGATTCGAGGCGCGTGCGCTCTCTTCTCGCGTGCATACAAAGCCGCGCTCTTGCTTTGGCCGCCGCCGTCCGTGCTCGAGGTGAATAGCGTGGGATGACAACAGCATTTCGCAAGTTCCTCCCGCGTGCGGCTCCGGACCCGCGGTTCAAGCTCTCACCAATTCGCTGCAGTGCGGTCACCTCGCGTCTGCATATATATACACGTATACGTGCTGCAGCGAGCGAGCTCCAGTGTGAGCTTACGCGGTCACGGTCGCGGCGCCGTGTTCGGAACAAGCCTGCATGTCGCTGCCCTGCGGGCTGTTGAAGGGCAAGCACGTATAGTGCGATTTTATGTATACGTGTGCGAAGCGGCAAGCATAAATTTTTTTGGTTGAGCTCGCAAAATGCAGCATAGAGGGCCCGGAGCTGCGGAGATGAATCGTGCAGCACGATAACGTATAACGCGGCTCTTGTCTCGTTGTCGTCGCGAATTCGCCGAGCCTCTGCACTGCGCCTTCGTCGCTAAAACTGCTTTGGTCACGTGGGCTTGTATATAGCTTAAAAGTAGAATAAAATGCAGTTTGAAAATTTAAGCTAATGGCTAGTGTTGTTGTTTAATGACTGTTCTGTTCTATTATACGCATGACTTGCTGTGGACAGATTCAGGTAAAAAGTACTTCGGCTACTAAATTTATCTATGCTTATACTATCCAAAATAAAGGAATAGATGATGATACTAAAAATAAATAAATGAACGGCGTTTTTATCGTTCTTAAACAACTGTTGAGGCACGCATACTCCCACAGTCAACACAGTCGCGTGGCAGTCTGCAGGCAGAAGGCCTGCCACACGCACACACTATAACTCGCGGAGTTGTGCTGTACACCGTGCTTATTATATCTGAGCGTGCAAGAGCGAGCCAAAACGCTCTCGACAGAGCAGTTGCAGCGTGTGTTTGGTAAATGAAGCTATACAGCGCGCGCGCAACCCTAAGTTCGCGGGCCCTTGGTTCGTGTAAGCGCTTCGTATACATACACTACGGGGCGTGGCGCTGGGGATTGGACGGCACCTTTGCCTTCGCCCGTCGGTTCGCTCGTTGCACGGAAATTCGCCGACAGCGACGGGTTGACCCCTGCCGGCGAAAAAATCTCGGCTGTCGACGGGCGGACAGACGGACAGAAAGAGGCGCGCGTGATCGTAGACAAAAGAGACGACTGACTGCGCCGGCGGTGGGTCGAACGTGGACCGCGATTTGCAATTCGTCAAACGCGCGGAGAGCGAACTCGATCGAACGGAAGAAGCTGGTCTCCCGACCGACCGGGGGCCGCTTAAAACACTCCCCGAGGGACAATCCATCTTGAGGGGCGGTGGTGGTGGTAGGAGGGGTGGACGACACGCAGCAAGTGGGACGCTGAAAGAGAGAGAGAGAGAGAGAGAGAGAGAGAGAGAGAGAGAGAGAGAGAGAACTGGAAACGAAATCAATGCGTCAGCTTGTCCACCGAACCGCGAGCTCGATCCATCCATCCATCTATCTGTCCCTTCGTCGAGCGCTCCGAGCCTCGCCGCCGTTTTGCTATAGCGCGCGAGTTTGCCGGGGCGCTCGCGTGTGGGCTCGCTGTCTGCAAATTGCGTGCAGTGCTGGGAAAACTGCGGGAGTGGCACCGGCGAATCGAGGGTACAGTTCATGATGCTGGTCGCGCGCACATGCGCGAACTGGGAATGGCCTAACGCCATTGTTTTTCTATTTCTTTCCGTCCTTTTGTGCTAGCGCGCCTATTGGTATTGATATTGACAAAAAAAAAAATTGGATATAGCCTAGCGACAGCTGCTGACATTGACTCCCTGCCCCCCCCCCCCCTCACACACACAAACACACACTCCCTTACCATGGGTGTGGAAAAAAAAAGTTACCAACAGTATGCACACTATAGCAATAAGTTGACTGTGTAAAAGCGTCGGCTGGCCAAGAAGCCGACGATAGTACTGTTAAGGTCCCATCCAGAGAATATATTGTGTTGGAAGAAAGAAAGAACGGGAGAAAAAGAAGCTGGTAGATAGCGAGAAGCCAGTTTCTCTGTAGCATCCTGAAAAATGCTGCAATGATACATCATTTTAAGAAATAAATAGAGAAGAAACATATAACTTAATAGCGCCAATACAAAACAATCACGCGCCTTATTATTTGCCCTGAATACACGACCGTGACCTGGCGAAGTGAGTTAGCATGGCGACACTAGCGCCAGGACTACAAGGCTGGCCACAGTGCGCGGCGCCGGATCAGTTTCGACTGCTCGAGGTTCTTAAGCGTGCGCCGAAATCTTAAGCACGCGGCGCGTTTTGGCATTTCGCTCCCACCGGAAAGAAGCCGTCGTGGACGGCAACAAGAACCGGTGATCTTGCATTCAAACAGCACAGCGCCGACACAGCCTAAGCTTAACCACAGAAGCCTCTGATCAGCTGACGTCAACTAAGGCTTCCCGAATACCAGATCAGGGGCGAGTCGGCGGGAATGCATGCATAAGCATCCCCCTAGTGGATTTTCCGTGTCGGGAAATAAGGCTTCGACAACGGCGTCGGGTCGACGTGGTTGCATGCTTTATTTGCTTCTTCGACCCATTCGCCTTGATAGTTATCTTCCGTATAGCTGATGCAGCTGTAGGCGTTAGCACCGTAAGTGCGTAACCGTAAGTGCTTCCACCGTAAGTGCGCGCACACCACAGCTCTTTGGCGACATTTTTCGCGCAATCGCACTTTAATTTGCATACGTAGGCGCTCGTCTCGTGTATACACCACTGCGTTCCGTGTCGCGCTTAAAATTATGGGGTTTTACGTGCCAAAACCACTTTCTGATTATAGTATAGTAGTGGAGGACTCCGGAAATTTCGACCACCTGGGGTTCTTTAAAGTGCACCTAAATTTAAGTACACGGGTGTTTTCGCATTTCGCCCCCACCGAAATGCGGCCGCCGTGGCCGGGATTCGATCCCGCGACCTCGTGCTCAGCAGCCTAACACCGTAGCCACTGAGCAACCACGGCGGGTCCCGTGTCGCGCTTCCATCGCACAAGTGTTCCACAGCGCTGCACTGTTCTACAGAGAGACGGGGCGGCGCAGGGTTGTCCGACTGCGGGACAAAGCGGCGGGGGCCAGCGATCGGGGTTGGAGCTCTTCGGGGACATGCGCGGCGGGCTCTATACAGTCACAGCCTGCGCGGCGCGGCCGCGGTTCTGTGGACAGCGGCTTCGCGTGGCGACCCATGTCTTGTGTAACAGCTGCTGGGAGTCGCGACCCCGTTGCCGCTACTCTGCTACTGCTGCGGCTGCTACCGCCTGCTGCTGCTGACACAGAGCCTCTCCACTTCTTCTTCTTCTTCTTTCTTCTTCTTTCTTCTTCTTTCTTCTTCTTCTCCTTTTTTTTTTAAGGGTGCGCGCCCGTTTGTTTGGTTTTCCCGCGCGCGGCTGCCAGGCCCGCCTCTTTCATTTTTCTCCCGGAGTGAAGGGATTATACGCGTTGCACGGAGCGGTCGGAGTCGTCCAGTTTCGACGCGTCGCGGGACCTTTTCACGCCTGAGCTCTTTCCACTTTTTTTTTTCTTTCTCCGTTTCTGTTGGGAAGTTGCGGCGACATACTTTGGGTTGAGGTGTCCTCTATACTGAGAGACAGTTACTGCGCTGCACTTTACCCCAATCTTTCACCTCCCTCCTTAAGAACCTCCTTGAACTTTGGGCGGAGAGAAGGGTGAGGAATTTCGATCTTCGCGCTGTCTCGCGCTATTGAAGGACGGAGTCTGGCGGTCGTTGGCGAACCGTCCCTCTTCGTCACCCGCGAGGCTGCGCGACGACACCGACGTGGTCGCTCGGCGTTTGCTTAAACGAGGGTTTTGCTGAGGTTAGATGCAGGTGCTAGGAAGGAATAGACTGCGGCAGCGGCAACAACTTGATTTGCACTATAGTTGGTTCATCTGGATGGTGTACTGAACTTAAACTCTTTTCTTTTTTTTTTTCGGCGAATGAGAAGTCAGCGAGCGAAGGTCGTGAAGGGTTGTACTGCTGGAGAAATAGCGACAAAATAAAGGAGAAAGGTAGAAAGGGTTAACCAGAACGGAAAATCCGTTTTGCTGACCTACACTGCATCAGGGCAGAGGAGAGCTAACAATATTAGGAGGAAGTAGAGACGCACATAGGAACACGTGCACCCGAACATGGTCATTTCAGAATAACAGTTAACACTATACTCCGTGCTATAGTCATATGTGCAGGTTTGTTGTCATTGACTATTGTAACAGGCTACTGCATGGGCGTGGTATCGCTTTTGTGAAACAGTTGCTAGTCTACTTTTCTCTTCTGTGCTTTGTTTATATCTTCTCGTAAGATAATAATAATGATGTATTACCAACGCAGCGCAACTTACGGCAAGGTCTTCCATCCTTTCCTACACTTGACGTCATCGCTTGTACATATTTGAATCATTGAGGGAGATGTTAGAAAACACACACACATCTGACCGCGCATCGCTTTTAAATTGTTGGGCTCCTAATTAAGTTCGCATACTCAAATTGCCTCAAAGTTTTCTGGAGAAGCTCATAATAAAGCAGCTGTACAACGTACAATCAGATAGCGAGGTAAATTTTAAACGCATGCTCGCTCCAAGTGACTTAAAGACATTCAGAGGGACATTTCTTAAGATTTGTGCAACGTATACCTTGAAGATGGCTTTCTAGAATGCGAAGGTCCTTCCCCAGGTGCAGAAGTGCAGGTCGTTGTCACGAGATTCCCCGTAGTACAACAAAAGTGCGTGTTCTCCCGGTCGCCCCGGGACGATATCCGAGAAAAAAGAAAGCAAACGAGTGGTATCGTGTTGATCGCTTGCGAAGCAAGGGATTCGTGCATCTTATAGAACATTTAATGTCAACGCAAGGACGCGTTCTCCTGATAAAAAAAAAAAAACGCTTCCAATACACGGCTCGGCGAAAAGACGGAGAGGTTCTCGGCCTCTTATACACCGGACACGCTTCGTTGAAAGGACGTTAATCTCGCCGAATGTGAACCCGAGGTCGCGCATTAATTCGATTTGCATGAAGGGGGTCGTCGAATGCGCGGGCTTGGACGCCATAAAGCCGCGGCTTTACGATCTGCACGCCATGTGAGGAGCAAGGTTGGCTGCAGGGCGAGTCGTCGGTTTTCCGTAGTGTTTAATCGTTCGCAGAAAGGCACGGAATGTAAAAGAGGCGCTCGCGATGAGTTAAAAAAATAAAATAAAAGGACGTCCTAGTCGCATACTTGCGTTCTTTGCCCTGGCTTATCGGATCCTCGGCATTTTAAGCCGGCCCCAGGATGCGTTGGCAGTTAAAAAGTAAGCTCCGCGGTTCTCCATGAAAGATAGACCAGCGATGCTGTTTATACAGGAATTATAGGTCTCTTCCGGATATCACTGACACACAGTCGGCAATATATATATATATATATATATATATATATATATTTTTTTTTTTCCTGCGTAAGGGCGGGAAACGGGATCAACGGCATGCAGTCAGAAATGTAGCTTTTTTTTTTTCGTGTTGATCGCTTGTTTGTTCAATCCTTCGTTCGACGTTGTGCTATAGCTCGTGTCTTTCTCAGCCCTTGTTTGTTCCCCAGAAGCGAGCGGCAGGGGATCATGCGAATATGAAAGAAGGCTCGTTTACTAATGCTGCGGCTGCGTTGGCCCTCTCAGAAAACCCGATTACTACTACCCCCCTCCCCCCCCATATGCTTATATTGCTGACGGTGGTTATACTACAAAACCCGCGCAAACGTCCACCAGGCGAACGAGAGCGCGAACGTTAACCCACGCGTCAGACCGTGAACGAGGCAAATAAACAGGGCGAGGGGGATGGGGTGGGGGTTGCAATGGCTTCTCCGAAACCAGTGGACGCGCACCGACCAGCAGAAAGGATGCGCGGGCGCGCACCCGCGGACGTTAAATCCACCGCCCAGCCAGCCGCGAGGTCGGTCGGTTGGTCTCGCGTCACTGGCCAAGCCAAGCCGAAGCTCGCAAACTCCTCGGCCGATAGGAATCTGTTGGAGGATTAAAAGATCGAGAGCCGGCGACCGCGGTCGCTGGCCGCAACGGCGGTACGCGATACGATCGCTCGCGGCCGAGGGCATGCGCGCGCGTGTGTGTGTGTGCGCGCATGTAAGCGGCGGCGAGAACACACTGTCGCGCTCCGTCGGGTCAGTGGTCGGCTGGTTTCGTGAGCCATTCGGCCACATAGCGGAGGCGGCCGAGCGCGTCGCGGATTTGTGGACCCACCGCCCGCGCTTCTTTCGAGACACACACACACGCACACACTGTGGGCCCGCGGCTGCTCTTCTCTTGTGGAGAGACTGCGCGAACTTTGCTGCCGGTGCTGCGGCGGCGTCGTAAAAAAACAGCCGAAACGACGCCCCTGTATGTACGACCCCCGTCCGCACCGTAAAGAAGGCGGGGCGCTGTAAACATCTTCGGCAGGAGAAACACGTTGCCTCTGGTGCGTGTGTGTGTGTGTGTCTGGAAACGGCGTGTTGCCTTTACGGTGCGCGCTTTCTTGTCTGTGCGGACGTCGGCGCCAGAAGTACCACGACGGTGGAGAATGCAGCCGGTGTGCCGGCCGGCCGTTCGGAGCCTTCGGCGTGCCGAAGGGATTTCGAACCGCGGACCTCCTTTTCTTTATTTGTCGGCGCGCCGAGCATGTTTATACGTACGTGCGGGCGCCCGTCCCTCGAACTCTGTTCGCTTTCCGGACCGTCGGGAGAAAAAAAAAAAAAGGAATTGCGAAAGGGACTTGTTTCGTTTTGTCCTCGGGCCGTCGACGAGTGCTTTTTTGGGGGGTTGTCGGGTGTCGCTCGTTAATCCCCCGCTGACGGCAAACTTGAAAGTGGCTTTCGTTCCGCGTCAGTGCACTTCGGTGAAGAAAGCTTCGGAGACGACCGACACATGCGGTCTCATCCTGTGGGGATTTGGGAGATATCGTCTCGCACGTAGAATCAACAGGCCCTCTTTTCTCGAGCGAAAATGGACTGGAAAACAGAAATAAAAGAGAGAGAGAGAGAGTATATAGGTGCGCGCTTAAGCTAAAACTCGCAGACTGTTTGAGTGCGCCCCGAATTAATGCAGTAGACAGGGTGCTTTACGATGTTTTGGGTGCGTGCATGGCTCGTTACGAACACCGGGCGGTCGAAATTAATCCCGAGCCCTGCACTATACGATGTCTGTTGTAACCCGCGAGACTACTTTGGCACGTTGGGCACCCGTAAGTTAATTTCAATTTCGAACGAACGGCTCTAATACGTATGAGTTCACCAACAGGCGAATGTATGTATCTGCAGGCACGAGACTCGAACGCGTACAGTCTTCATCCACAAAAAAGTACCGATTCCTCCCGAACACCGTCTCCGACGTTCCGTGGAGTAATAACTGGGTTTCCTTTGACCTGCCGCTGCTAGCTAGCTGCCAACGATCCTGAAAGTTGGCGAGCACGCCATTTCACTCCCGCCTGATGCGCCTCCTGGAGATATCGCGACCCTTCGCCGTCCATAAGAGAAACCGATAGGCGGCGCCGCGCGACGTCACTCCCATCTTTTACGACTGCCCCCCCCTCCCCCCCTTCCCATTCCCCTCGTCATCTCATTGCGAGAGGAGCCACTGCCGACGTGGAATGCTCCACCGTGGCCGGCGCCTTGACCAGTGGGTGTACAGACGAACGAACCGGAAAAAAAAGGTCGTTTGGTCCGAACGGCCCGGCCCGACCGCAAATCAACGCCGCCGCCGCCAGCTATATGTGGCTGACCGCCGAACCTGCGTAGGATCGGCAGGACGTATGTCCGTCTGTGCGCATAGGTATATATATATACATAAGCTTCAACTGTTCCTCGTCCTCTCCTTGCAGTCCGCCTCGGCTTCAATCAGCGGGCTACGCTGTTAGCGCGGCTCCAGGCGCCGCATATTTCCCTCTCGCTTTCTCTCGCCGAAGTGTAGCGTGCAGTCGTGGGTTCTTTCCGAAAGGGAATTATTAAACCAGCGTTTTATGACGCGCACCGAAGAGCTCCGCATCCTTGTATGGTGCTGATTTACGTCGTGCCGAACACCTAGCACCGCTCTCACCGTTGTCCACCCCGCCCAGGCTTCTTGCGATTGTGCACATAGGCGTCCGTATACTGTACAGACCGAAGGGGCGAGTAGGAGAGAGAGAGAGAGGGAAAGAGAGAGAGAAAACCGCGAGTTAGCTTCCCCTGGAGTCGTGTACAACTTATTATGCAGCTCATTTTCGGCACGCAGTACGAGTCGATGCGCGATATCACCGGGGATGGTCGGCTTTCCGATTGCATGGCGCCTGCCTGATTAAGGAGAGAACTTGTCGTTGCTCGAATCGCCGATAACTTTCGATCACGACCCGTGCCGGTGTGTAGCAATCGACGTGTCGCATGCACGCAGCGGCATAATGCTATCAAAGATGTTGAACTAGGAGAGGGAGTGAGCGACGTTTGGATGCTTGGACTGGGCATCCGGATGTTTAAATTCTGCTGGAGGTATTCTGCTGGAGAAAAAAAGATATCTCGGGCTCTTGCGTTGCAGGGAGCAAGCTTTAGAGAATCAGGGTCGTTGGATTGACGCGGTCACCACAAGCATGCGCTGGCTACTTCCTTGGAATTTTGTTTATCCCTGTCGTTTCTTTTATAGGGTTCACTGTTCTGTGATGTTTTGAATTTTGTGTCAGCTTGTGTCGCAGCTGCTAATCGTATCCCTTTCTTTGACTATGCTATACTGATCGTGCCATGTTTGGGCGAATTCAAGCATAACGCGAATTCAACCTCGCACTCGCCGTCTACTCTTACCCCCATATCTGACGGTCATATTCCGGAACAAAAGACCCCCCCACACACACACACACGCGCACGCACGCACAAAAAAAAGCTGCAAATCCAACGCACATGTTGGAATTTTAGTGAAGCGAAGCTTTCTTTATCTGCGTGCCTATTTTGTGACATAAAGACGTGTGTGACGGTCGTTCAACGCGTGTTTCTTTTCTTTTTTCAAGTTTAGGGGTAAAAGTGTAGTTTGTGTATAGGATCGGTTCGAGGAATTTTTAAGTCATTTTGAAAAAGATCAAAGTTTGGTACGAAATGCTTGCCGGCAAACCTACATTTCATACACTGAAACATCCTATAGTCGAGCTTTTGCTCCGAAGACGTCCATTTAAGTACTGCTGCAAAGTGAATAATAATAATAATAAAAAAGGCATCTCTCCCCTATCGTGGTCTCATTCTCATTAAGGTTCCACAAAGCGAATACCTGGGCAGCCACTTCGTCGGTCTCGGTTATCTGAATTTGTGCCGAAATCTGCGAGACCATGACGCCATGGTAGCGCAGGTCTTCTTCGTTTTGTGGAGACCGAGCGAGAATTAACATGTCGGAGATGATAGGATAACAACGATAAGTCCTCGGTACTGATAGTATAGTTACACGATTTTCGAGGACTGTCTCGCGTATACGCTTAAGTAAACTCCCGTTTTTCTGTTGTCTCTGTTTGTGTTTCCTCTTGTCGTTGCCCAGTCGGGCTATACATGCACACCTGCGCGCTTTCATTTCTTATATGGAGGGTAAACGTGCTCGTTCGCACCACCGTACATGCGCAGTCGCCGGATGACTGTATATATGGGGAGGACATAAAAATAAAGGGGCCTCGACGTTCGTGCTGGCGGACCTACGCAACATGCAGGCTGCCCATTAAGCTTCAGTGTATGCGCGGAGGAGCACGTATACCGACCGTAAAAAAAGGTTAAAAGACGAGCGTGCGTTTGTACTATACAGTTGGGATCCCGGGGCCGCGGATTGCTCCACCGTGCGAGACGTATACAGCAGCCAACCAACCACTCGGGGTGCGTCGGACGGGTGTGCATTATGCGATAAGCCTTGCCGTCCTTTACCTCTTCCAGCCTGCGTTTTCTTTCTTTCTTTCTTTCTTTCTTTCTTTCTTTCTTTCTTTCTTTCTTTCTAGCCCTTTACTGCTGTAACAATGAAAATTAGGTCACGCAGTTCTAATGTGGGCGCGTACGTGTGCTCTCGGATCGAATTTTCCGCGAAACACAGGGTTTGCGTATGCTACGTCGCGTCGTTTGTTCGGAAGCACTTAGTGTGTTGATACCAAAGGGCTATACGAACGACTCCTTTGCTTTGTTTTTTTTTTAAATATATTCTGTCTTTCTTTTTCTTTCTTTTCTTTCTTTCTTCTCTAGTTATCGTCGCGCTGCAGAGGTTATTTCTGTCGTGGTCAACGGGTTAACACCGAGCGTGTGGGGCGCACAACGAACAGCATCTCAATACTCTAGGGGAGTGTTATCAACGGGGAAGGGGGTGACACAACATTGCTACGCCGGCACGCGGTGAACAATGAATGCACGTGCGTGATCCGCGATATGCAAGCTCGTCGGCGCGTGTAATTCGAACTTTATCTAACGCGCCTAGTATGCGATATACGCGCCGGTATATAGAGTCAGTGTCTCCTGCATGCGGTGCACGCAGGATCCTCGTCGATCGAGTTATCGGGCAGCATTGCGTGGAGAGGGCAAATAGAGATCTATAGCTTGTTTTTACAGTGTAACACTGCGTGCTTTCAAACTATATAGGCCTCTCTGTATCTTGTACAGTAATGCAGCATTCTCTGTTCTTATGGTGTGTACTTCGTGGAACCGAAACCGAAGAACGGAAGGACTAGGTGTGATGCGTAAATTGTAAGGCTCCACTTTCCTAGGTGTCCCTCACAGCTTATGGGGGCTTCCAGTTCCGTGGCTAACCTTTACCTATAGTCGCTCTGTTTTATATATGTAAAGGTTATCTCTTCTCTACTCTTATCATCTCTGCTATGCTCTCTCCATGTTCTTTTACTCCTTTTACGATCCATGTATACCGAGTTCTAACCATCGGGTAGCTGAACACTCGCAGCGCCAGAGTTCCACCTAGTGATTTCAGTAGGAAGCTCTATGGCTGCTGGCATCCGCCCCACCGAACGCTGTCCACGGAAGCGCGAGCCCCCCGCTCTCTCAAAACGCAGCCGTATATCGGATGGTGCCGACCTCCTGAAACGCAGTGCCTCGCGGCGGAGGTCAACTTGACATCGTGTTCCCGCTAACGAGCCCGACCGACCGCGCAATGTTTGCGTGTCCGCTTCTATGGAACATGGCACCGCAACTCCCGGAGTCCTTGGGACGGGAACAGGCGTGTAATGGGCCACGATAATACCGCAAGGACTCGAGGCGCTGCTCGCGTATGTGGAGCCCGTTGTGTTATCTGCGGTAAGTGCCGGGTGCCCCTGTGTGGGCTAACTCGAAGAGACAATGGCCGCCCTTGTTCCTTCCGCTACTCTGCAACGGGGAGGACAGTCCTTCCTTCATCGCCGTCCGAGCGTGTATACAGTTACGTTCTTTCCTTTTCTTCTTTCTTGGGGGGGGGGGGGGGTTGTCTTCTTTTTCCGCCTTCTTTGTAACATGAACTCGGCGTGCTTGTCAGTTTTGTCGGGATATCGCGTTTCTTTGACGTTATATCTCGAGTTCCACATGGCGTGTACGTGTGTCGAGTCGCCAGGGCGAAATAAAAGAATAGTTAAAGATACGCTCATGTACACATAGATTTGGGTGCACGTTAAGGAACCTCAGGTGGTGAAAGTTAATCCCAATTGCAATGTACGGCGTGTCTCATAATCATATCGTCGTTCTGGCGCGTAAAGCTCAACGACTTTAATTCATTCATTTCTATTTAATTGGTGCGAGCTTACTCATGATGTCTACGCCTTGCACTCATCAGACGTTCGCGCTAAGGATGTTGGTCGCACCAATGGCTCCTCGTGTCGATGCTTTTTGCCGGTGACGAACGGCGATGTTTTGAACCCCATATATAGGGTTGATGCGACAAGTCCTCGAGGTTGTTGTTCTTGCGTTCCGAACGGAGTGTTCGCGCAATCACTGACAGGCGTGATTTGTATATAGCTGCACCCGGCTCACCACTTCGCCTGCGTGCTCACGCCGTAACTCCTGAAACGCGCCATATTTCTACTGTCAGTTCTGCCTCGGAGAAATCTGCGCCGACTGCATCCCATCTTCGCCACCCGAGGAACAGCACCGCGAGTCTTACATGGTTATAAACATTAGACGGCAACTGCCCACGCACTAAGGCGAGCCTACCAAAAATATGAAAGGAAGCAACGCGAAAAGAAATAAAACATACAGAGCAATGAGCTATTGCCGGGCCTTTCCGCGTCGCGACGCTTATGCTCGATTCGGGACGTTGCACACCGCCGAGAAAGGCCACTCCACAGCCCGCCCGTCGCGCACGTATAAAACGCCGCGCGCAACGCCCCAAAAAAAGAGAAAGGGAGGGCATAGGCGTCATTTATTTGGGCGTGATCGCCCGTTGTGTAAAACTTTAGAGCGTCTCTATCGCAGCAGCAGGCAGGCAGGCCGTTTGCGACCCGTCGGCTTTTTTTGCTTCTCCAAAGAGCAGCACCGAGCGACCTCGCCATCTGTGCGCCTTCAGACAAGGAGCAGCAACAGGTTGGCACTGTACATACACACACACGCACCAGCGGACAGATCGCGTGGGCCTCGACCGCTCCGTCTTCTTCGCCGTGTGTTCCCACGAACTCCGCCTTCCCCGTCCGTTGTTCTCGGTTTCTTTATTTCTCGCGCCCATCTCGGAGGCATCGGGAGTTTCCCTTGCCGCAGCCGTAAAGGCTGCTGCGCGCACAAAAGCGCGCGACCCGGGTGCGCGACCGTCGCGCGCGGGCGTATCCGCGAACGCGCTGCGCTAAAGCGGGGCGTCGGCTCGGTTCGCGAAGTCGCTTCGGTCGGCGGCGTCGCCCGTGCGCCAGATGGACGCGCGTTGGCGTCGCGGCATCGTCGCCGGTGGCATCTCCGCGTCGGCTGGCGTTTTGCGGTGGTCTGGGGGTCGGTTGGCGAGACCCCCCTCCGCCAGCCGGTTTTCCCTTCTTTTCAAACCGAGCGCGATCATGAAGGTGCGTCAGCGTCATTATATACACAACGCGACCTACCACCGCGGCTTTTCTTCTCGACTTCGAAATAAGAAAGAAAATGTATAGCGGTAGAGGAACGAGCCAGCAGAGCGGGCGAGAGACGTGCACAAAGACGGGGTCATCTTCGCCGCGGACGGAATATGTTGCGGAGAGAGAGGGACAGGACGATTACCTGTCTCCTCGAGAGTGTGGCAGGAAACGCGCCAAGCTGAAAGAAAGAGTGCGAGAGGGAGGAAGGAGTGAGAGGAGGACGAGGCGGGTGGGCGGGCGTCCGCGTGTCGGCGGCGATGGCTGTTGTGGCACAGGCAGAGACGCGTGTATGCGCCTGCATGTAGTACGTTTACTTATATACGCTGCGTGCGTGCGTGCGTGCGTGTGTGTGCGCGCGCGCGTTTTCTATGCACACGCGGCGCTGAACGGGCAGGCCGCACAGCGAACACTTTTCGGTACCTCCGCCCTTGCAGGCCCGTCGTATAACGACTCCTTCTCGCCGTTCCATTTCTTTTTCTTCTGCACTGAGAAGAAGAAGAAAAAAAGCGCTCGTGATGGAAGCCCCCGCCCATGCAGCCGCTCGAACCAACCGGCCTCCTATGCAACTTCGCATCCTCTTGTTCGCGTTGCCAGCGCGCAAGCCAGCGGCGGCAGCAGAGTCCTCGTGCATCTCTACCGAGAGTCTCTCGGTGGTCTTCCTCCCCGGAGATGATGATGACGAGAGAGAAAGAGAAAAGAAAGGAAAGAACAAATGAAGAAGAGATAGAAGGCAGACTGAGAGAAGAAAGAAAGAAACGGCGGATGACGACGGGTCGCAGATGACAAGTCTCGCTTCGGGGCGGGATGATTCACTGTGTCCGAGCGAATGAGGCGGGCGGGCGGGCGGATTCGCACCGACCGAGCCGCTGAGATTGAAACACGCCCGGGCGGGAACTGCGGCGAACGAAGCGCGGCCCGGCCCCATTGTGGCACGTCGCCTCTTTCGCGTCGTCGCCGCGCTCTGTGGTGGAATCAGCTCCTCAGCAAGAATCGACTCTTGTTTCCCTCGCCGGCTTCGTCGCGTGATTGCGCGCGCGTCGACTCAGAGATCCGAGATGACGCGTCGCGAATTTCGGAGGACATCGGTATGCCGGTGATCATAGGGGGTGGTTGGTTGGTGCTGCAGCTTAGACTCGCTTACTGCGAATCAGGGGATGAATTCACCAAGCTTTTCATTTGTAAGTGATGGTCTGCCTTATACATTACAGTGTATCCACTTTCCAGCGTCAGGATCGGCTGGTATTTATTTGCGCTTACGAACAATTTTAGCACAAGAGATTTCTTCTGTGAATATAGAGCGAAACAACGACGAACACAAAGTACGGAACGAGAAGCATTACGTTCAACTGCGGCTGCTTTTGGAAGAGAAATAATCCGAACGAAAGTACAGCGAAATGTAATTTTCATTCGTGATTGAACGGAAGGAACGTTTTCACATCAAGTTCCAAATGTGTTGCGACGAAGGTGAATGCTTTAGTTTTGTGTCCGTTACCGCAATCGACAGTAGACGGCGCGTGCCTTTCATTTTGGAATTCTCAAGAGCCTTTCCGATTTCCTTGGCGCGCTTATCCTTTGATTTTATGATTAGAGCTACCTGTTCAGAGACAGACTTACGATCGCAGATATTGAAATGGATGCCATAGGTTCTGGAGGCATGCTGTTGCTCTCCGATAGTAACGTACTATATTTTTCTGGAGTTCACGGAGTCGAGTTTTCTTCGAAATGCGTCATTGTCGTTCTGCCTAAGTGCACTTCTCGTATTTTCGCCGAAAGACCGCCTTCGTCTAATAAGTGTCCTTCGTTCTTGCCTCTTTTCAGCAGCAAGACAAGCAGCGGACATCGTGCCAACAGATACCCCTCCTAAAAGTCAGGGTGAGTGCTCGTCGTCTTTTATGCTGCGATCGGTGACAACCTAAGAATTCAGTACATACAGCGCTGTCCAACACATTCAGAATTTGCGTACAGATGTGCCAGCCAATTACTTTCCCTCATTTTCATTACGTAATTGTCAAGGTCCGCCTCCCGCATAGAGGTCAAAAAGGAGCGGAAATGTAGTTCCCGACTCCATTTGAGCAAGTATGGTGGTCGGTCGGGATGAACGGCTTTGGCTTGGCTCCGGAACTACATTTTGTATAACACGAACGCGCGGAAGGCAGATGCAGTAGAGCTTTGCGGGAGGATCGAGCTCGTACTGAATTCTTTGGTTGGTCACCGAGTGTAACGGCAGAGCGTGATCGTCAGGTCGCGGCCTCCGGGATTTGCAGGGTCGCACCTTTCGCCGTTGCGATCTCGGAGGCTACGGTCAGGCTACTACGCGTCGTGGTACTACGAGGAACGACTGTGTCTATTATTCCTCCTGAAGTATGTTCATCGACTTCCTTTTCTTTTTCTCTCTGACTATAAATATATATCTGCTATAGGAGTTAGAGAAGGCTGTCATCGATCAAAATAAATAAATAAAAAGAAGAGAGAGAAGGGGGAGGAGGCGAGATAGCCGGCTTGCATCATTCCATGCCTCAATGCGATCGAACTACAGAGGAGAAAACGGTTGGGTGTGAATTATTTGACGCGCGAAACGGCCGGAGAATGGAGCTCGCTCCATAAAAGCGCGTGGTGAATATACACAGAGAAACGACGAAATTTAAGAGAGAGAGATAGAGACAATATAAAGCACTTCCCCGTATAAGGAAAGTAAAAAAGAAAGCCCAGTGCACTTGTTTACAAAGCGATGCGCAAACCTGTGTAGCACATTCCTTCTCGAAAGCGTATAGCGCTGTTTTCGCGTTCTTCTAGCTCGGAAAAGAAGGAAGAAAGCGTGTTCCTTGAGAGATGAGCGTCGACCCTGAATCGTGCGTTATGGTGTGTATAGCACGTCCCTCTCCGCTATAGTTGTGTCGCCTGCAGAGCAGACGGTGCTCATGCGCTGGTGCTTTAACGCGACGCCGTCGAAATGGGCACTGTTTTTTTTTTCGGCAATGGCCTGTTTGCACCTTGTTTGACAAGAGCATAGTCGTGAAGCAAGCGGCAACGTATACGGCACTATAAGAGCACATAATCCGGGACTCCATGCTTGGGACGAAAGACTCCCACGTATACTGTACACCACATGCGCACGTCCGAGGAAAAGTAGAACCGGTGCATTGTACATTTTCGTTCCCTTTATAGGAGATCTGTCTTTCTTCACGCGTGCATATTTTAACTTTAACGTCACTATTCTAACGCCCAGGGCACGCTGCAGGTATTTCTTCTCTTTCCCCGAGACATTTTTTTTTCTTTGTGGCACGAATTGTTTTATTACGATGATTTCCGCTCCTCTCTGCCAACGGGCGTTCTTTCCAGAATATGTCTCCCGTGCAGGGTACACGTTCTTCTGAACCGAGAAAGGGAGCCGCCGCATACGTGGTCACCATATAAACGAGCGGTTAACCGTCAACGTTACGACCTCGGCATTGTGTGTAGCTATCTCTATAGCAGAAGGCGTTGTGTCGACATTGTAGTCCCTTAGGCCCTCGCTCGATCCCTTGATGGTTATGGTTATGCGGCGTGACCGCGCTTGAAACGGATGCAGCGCAGTTTGTATTTTCAGAAAACGCGAGCTGAGCGCTTGTTCGCATATGCACGTGTGTTGCGTGCGTAGGCCGCGGACACGGGCAACGATGTTATTGCTCTCTTCGTTTTGTTAATCATTTCTTTTATTTTGTCGTTGCCTCCTCGGCGCTGACGACGTCTTAGCCGCTCAGCCATGGCGATAACACGCTGGTACCCGCAGTACAGACCTAGCGTTGAGCTCGTTTCAGAACACCGTGCCGGTTCGAGGTTGTGCGCCATATACACGCAGCGCGGCCGTAAAACTCTTGGCCGAACCTCTGGCGCGGCGTGACCATTTTCGGAGCTCTGAAGGGAGCACCCGGTGAGCTGTTAATGGCTACTTACGCAAGCACAAAAAGGAATGAGCAATAAAAGCAATAAAGTATGTATATAGGGGCCGGCTCAGTTCGCATATATATATATAAGCCCTGTCTCAGCAGTTGCGCTTCAGTATAATAGTGCGAGTTTGCGTGTCTCGCCCACTGGGTCTTGCATGCCGTCGATGCTTTCGATGGCATGCAAGACCATCGGCGCCATCGTTTAAACCGCGGCTTCCATGCCCCGATGTATTACTATACCAGCGAGCAGTGGGTTCTGAATCCTCACCGCCGAGAGACGCCACCTGCTATTGCCAAGGATAGAGCAGCTCTGTATACACAGGACAAATAATTGGACAGCACGAGCCGCACTTCGAGGAAGAGAGGGTGTCCTTGTTCTTGATTGCGCGGCTGACGAAATCGACCCGCCTATATAACTTCCACCGCACTGCACGGAATTTGGTGGGACAGAGTTCGCGAGTACGGGAGACGGGGGTGGGAGACGAAAAGCCTGTGGCAGCACTGTGCTTGGCTCTGCGCCTGACAGTTAGCTTGGCTGGCGTATGCGAAAAGATGGAAATGTACGACCTCCGGTCGCCGCGTCAGACTCCGGCTGTCTTTGCCGTAAACTGCGTAGGATGGAGACCGTGTGGAGAGGGACACACCGCTGCATTGCTTCTTTTTTTTTTTTTGTCGGATGGTGTGTGTCTAGCTAAACTTGCCTTTAAGTTTTGAGTTAATTGGGCAGCACCGCGTCTTTGCCTCTATATAGAGCATGGTCCACCGTTAGAGGGAACGCGCAGTTATATAGTACTCCGCCGTCGATTATCGCCGCGACTGGCGTAAAGGCCCGCAGAATAATTATTTTTTTAAATGTATACATGCACGGTCCAGTTGATTACATCAGCTAGAACTTCGCGATAAAGGCGCAGAAACGTTCCAGTTACATTGGCTATGGATGGGTGTTACCTTTAACAATGGAACGTATACAGTGCACGTGACGCCTCAGTTTAAAGGGTTACACATACCGTGACGTTATCATTCCGTGACATTATAGAGTTGTATATTAGGGGACGCAAGCTGCTTGCGTACTTAGGGGCGACGGTACTGCGCATGCGCAGACGTATGGGTCTGCGCATGCGCAGTACCGTGGCCCCCAGTTGTCGCGTACGCAAACCGCTTGCGTCCCCTTATATAAAGCTCTCTATCCTGTCCTGAGCTGAACGCCATTGTATCCGCGGAGTTAAAAATGCGACAGACGAGCATGTCGCTGAACTCGGTCCGTATGTGTCAGTCCGCTCGTGGTGTGCGGTCTGTAAGTTTATTCTGTTCTGTGCACTATATATGTATTCAACATACGCAACAGTGACGTACAGCGGGGAGGGTCCGGTCATTGTTGTTTGCCTGCGAATGGAATTGACGCATAAATAGGGGAGTTCACGGCGACATGTATGGTATTGCGGAAATAGAAGTCTCTGTATCCCGTTCGCGAACACGCGCGCGCATGTGTGTACGCCACGCATACGCAGTCTTCGTCATTGTGTAGCATCAGATCCCGTTGTCGCGGAGACGAGAACGACCTGGCCCCGCGGTCACCCGTCGAGAAAACATCGACGACGACCGCAGCGAATAACGGAGCTAGCACGGACGAATACGTGTCTAGGAGCCACAAAAAAAGAAGGCGTGAATGCTGCGTGACTGCATATCTTCCGTGCATTCCCGCTTCATGGAAACGTTGATTGCTGCTTCTTTTTTTCTTCTTCTTTAGCACGACACTCCCTGCATTTTACCCGACTCGTGCTTACATATAGCCGGTGCATGGTGTACTCTTTTTCTTTTTTTTTTTTGTTCCTTGTCCTGCCTCGGTCGCATGCAATCGGCAGTAGCGTCGATCCCATATGAGAGGCCTCAAATAGGCACTCGGCGAGCGATGTTACATACGGCGCCGTCATTCGCGAAAAAAAAAAAAAAACGCGGCTATAGCGCGTCATCTTTTCCGGTTTAATGGCGGTCTTTACGGTCACGACAGGGACACGTAACATCGCTCGCTGCTGTCGGAGAATATGTACGCACTTCCGGCCAGGGCTTCTGACGCCGACGCCTCCTTCGCGGAGAACAGAGGCGGCCCACATCTATAGGCCTGCATGCGCTCGTGTGTATATAGGGGATTGCGGTTTCCGGGTGCTTTTTTTTTTCTTCTTCTTTTTACGGCGTTGTGTAGGAAACAGGAATGAAATAGGTAAACTCGTCCACCGCGGTGGCACAATTGCGCTCGGTCGACCGCTTCGTGTTTCCATTTGAAGCGGAATACGCGGAGAAAAAGAAAAAAAAAAGATGGGGGGGGGGGAAATGACGAGGGAAATAATACCCGCAGCTATGCAACGGTCCGCACTGCACGCGGCTTCTTTTGCCTGCACCCCTGTAGCTTGCCTTTTTTTTTTCTTCTTTTCTCCCCATTGCTTTCTTTTTTCTTCCGGAGGAAGCACTCGAGTGTCAGTGCGTGACCGTGACCACACTGCGTCGAGGACCACGATGATGACGATGATGATGAGGTCGCCAGCCGCACGTTCTTGGACTTGTGTACACGTCCGAGGCGGACGTGTCGTGATGTTGCGGTCATTCCGCCTGTCTCTGTGTTTTGTTTCCTTTGTTTGTTTGTTTTCACGTATTCCCTTATAGGTATTCGTGGGTTTGGCTCGAAAAGGCCGCCAGCCGACGTCGGCCCCAGTGCATGCAGCCGCAGTCGTTGCTGATGTTCGAAGAGCTGCGAGGCGTTTCCGGAACGCCCGAAACAGTTTTTCGTGGCCCCCAAGTGAACGTGCGCGCGCAGTATAAGAGATAAACGACATGCGATCGAAATCTAACCCAGCTAGTCGCGTCATATATAAATGCGATTTCGTATATATGAGGCGTCGCCCGGGATTCAGATAGCTTTACAGACTGCTGTGTCATGACCACACAGCATGCGACTCGCAACTACTTTTTTATTGCTCACAGATGTCTCGTCTCTCATCTCGTGGCGACCCAAGGAGGCGACATTGTAGCTCGTCGCAGTGATGTTGTCCTTTTTCCTGAACGTTTCATAAGCGATTATCGTCATCATTAGGAGTCCAGTAATATCCAGCGCAGGGCAAAGGCCCCTCCTTCGCAATGTTTGTCAGTTATCTATGCCTCGTGCTATATACACCGCAGATATACACGGCAATATACCGTATATGTGTATCCATGGTATGCTTGATCTTCTCACTTCACTTGACTGCTTGCTCCCACAGACTGCGCTCATCTCAGACTGCGCCCTTCTGTCCCTTCTGTCGTACTAACAGATCGCCGAGTTGTGTGCACTGATTATTACGTACGTCTCACCGAAGCCAAACTTCGCTCTCCCAACTTCACATCGAATATGACCAAGGCCTATTCTTTAGTCAAAGTTGTTACACATCTGTTTCATAATGTATAGAACATACTTTTTTTCTTCTTTTAACTCCATATATCGTTGCGTTGTCTTGCTCTTTTTATGTTCTTTTTCAAAAACCTCTTTATTAAGCTATATGGTTTTGCCCCTTAATTATGTGAATTTTGACAGAACGCGGTCATAGTATGCTGTTTCAGGATAATGGCGAGCTGCCGCTGATATCTTGGCATTCTCTGCCAAACGCGCCGCACTAACCCAGCCGTAGTCTCCCGCCTCTTTCTCCTTCGCGGTATAAGTATCGGGAGTAACCGTTAGATTTCTATATACGTGAAGTAAGGCGTCCGGAATAAAGGACAGTTAAGCTTGTGAAAGGGATGTTCGCATCGAGGCAGACCTCTCTGACGGCAAGCGTGTTACGTTAACGGTGTCTACCGCTTGCTCCTGTCGCTAAACGATCGCTCCATGTGTGTTCCTTAACGAAAACGAATCGGTACCCCCCTCCCCGATCTTTATTAACCGTGTAATGTACCGGCATGAGGAAAAGAAAGAACCCAAAGGAGCCTTGGACCAAATCAAGAGCACCGAAAACAATTCGTAAGTCGTGTCTGTCCCTGTCCCGCCTTTCGCTCCTTCTTCGACAGCAGGCAAACAGTCGAAGTCGCCTTTCGTAGAGAGAGAGAGAGAGAGCTTATCTCGGCGCGCAACGCTGTCCTTCCCCTGAACGTTCTTCTGCTTCCTTGCATGCGTTTCCTTTTCTCTTTTTCCAATCCTGCGCGGAAGGACAAAGCTGTTGCCGCAAGAGCGTTTTAATCGAACCCGACCCGGGCCTCCTCCCCTGCTCTCTCGGCGCTTCGTTCGGATGGCTGCCACCGCGGCAACCTCGTTCTTTTCTTCCCACGCCCCTCCGTGCACCACCATATCCACGGTTTGTTATCTTCCGTTTTGTCTTTTCTTCTTTTTCCGATTCACGACTTGCTCGCTCGAAGTAGTTCGCCCAGCAGCCCGGTTTTGTTTCGCCCCCCCCCCTCCCCCCTGCCACCGCCCTTTCTATAGAACCGACGGAGACGCTCTGTATAGTCGAGCAGACAGCGCCGCCTGATGACATCTTCGTTCTCATTTGCGCCGTCTCGACGGCTCGCTCTTATGCGTCTTCGTCTTGTATCCAGACCTTACTTCTCTTCCTTGCGCAGTTGCTTGCTCGCCCCTTTTCGAGTCTGTCGGTCTGTTCCCGAGTAGAGTTGGCAGATTCCTTCTCATGCCCGGCTTTGCTTGCCTGCCCTGCCTTGCTCTCTCTCTCTCGCTGCCTACTCAATCTCCTTCGGCGCTGATCACTTTTCCTTTTCGTCGATTGCGCGCTTCGCCTTTCAAGGCCAGTCGTAGCTGCCGGTGCGCGGCTTCGACGCTCCTTTGGCTCCCTCCCGCCTGTATGTATACTTTGTGCAGTGCGGCGAAAGTTACTGGCTGCGTCGGTCGGTGCGAGTGTGAGACGAGAATCGCGAGAGAGAGAGGAAGGTGCAATTCGGCCCGCCGTGCGCCGCGATCGCATGTCGGAATGCACCGTTTTCGTAACCGTAAAGCTGACTTTCCCGTTATGCTGTTTGCGGAACTAATGGCGGCGTAGCATTTTTTTGTTTTGTATGTGTGTTCAGCGCAGTTTCGCGTGTCTTTTGATTTGGAAACAAGGTCGGCCTGGCTCTTTTGACGAAACGATGCGCGAGAGACGAGCCTCAGTATGTGCAGCCGGCACTTCGTCTTCGTTTGAACCACAAACGCTGCCGCCATTATTTGGGCAAACGAGCAATGAATCGTCCTCGCGAAGCAGGAAAGGAGTATAATTGAGCTTATATAAGACCGTCCGCGTTTTATTCCTTCGCGATATTACGTCTAATGACGACCTTATAGCAAGGCAGCCGTTTTGATGTGTCCCTTTGACAATGTTTTCGACTTTGCTACTGCTACGGAACAGTTATTCCTATTGACCAAGAGCAGGCCTACCAGGTTGTTTGAAAAGACGGCGACGACAGCATAACCTTGTTCAGGACGTTCGTGCTGGGCAGTGATGCGTATGCATCACTGCAACAAACACCTGTATGATAGCATTTCCCTTGCCTGTTTCTACATAATAAACTTGGCGGAGGTTGCAAGGCTCGTGTCCAGTTTCCTTGTTGGACAGCGAAGCAGAAAATACGACGGCCTGGAAAAAGACAATCCTCCACTCCGACGTGCGACTGCGGCGTCCGCGCTCGGGAGGGGTTCAGATTTCCCGTCACGGGCCGAGAAGTCGTTGGGCGGCCTCGGAGGACTTCGCACTGCGGTGGGGGAGGCAAGGCAGTCAGGGAGGGCGGAATCTTCGCCGCAGGCGCAACGGGCGATACGGTGCAGGAAACGGACTCCCGCTCGGGCGCAAACGGCGTTCACACGTCACGTGCGAACGGTGTCATACGTTTTCGGCAGCTCTCCCCCTCCCCCCGCTCCCTCTCCCTCCCCACTTCCCATTCCTCCGAGCGTGGACTCTGGAGCCTATATGGCGCACGGGTGCCCGCGGCGGAGCGTCTAGAATTTCACGCCTGCCAGTCGTAAATTTTCTCCCCCTCCTGCCCGTGTGTGCGCCCGCTAATCCTCCGCCCGCAGCTGCGAAATCCTAGAGCCGCCGCCTCCCCCTCCGACCCGGTAGCGTCCTTCCCCCGTCACAACAGCTCCGTGCCTCAGTTTCCATCTTTAAGAAGGAAAGAAAAGAAAAGAAAGAGAGTAGTAAGGAAAAGAAAGAGAGAAGGAAAGAGAACATCGTCTGGCTCCGTCCAGAACCGGCCGACCCCGCGCTTGCGTGTTTAGACATTCCTCTCGTCTTCGCGCGAGAGGAGCGGAAGAATCCGAGACATTCGCATGGCGGCGGAACCGGAAAACAAAAGAACAGTCTTGCCAAGAAAAACGTACTACGACGATGTCTTACAAGACAAAAAAATGGAGAGAAGGCACGTGGCCAAAGCACACGCTATACGCGCCAGCGCGGAGAAGGAAGGGAGGAGGGCGATATTGCTGGCGCCCCCCCCCCCCCGTGTGAGAAGAAGTCGCATCCTCCTCCTCCATCCTCCTCTCCACCCAGTATTTCCCATCTCGTCTTGTCCTTGCTATTGACGACCTGCCGAGCGTCGTCCGCTCAAGCGAGAAAGCCGCGTGGGTCGCTCCAACGAATTCCGAAGGAAGCCAATTTAGTGGACCGACGGGGCCTCCCCCTCCCCTCACCGGCCCGTGATTCCTTCTTGAAGAAAGAAACCGAACACCTACGTAGGGGGCCGCGATTGCGGGCAGTTGAAAAGTCGTGATGCTGAGTCAGAGCCACGAACCGCCGTGACGTCCTTTTTCGCGCGTATGCGTATATAGCTCGGGCTACTTACTACTCATTCTTATTGAAGGAGCTCGATTTTCCTTTTCCGAGGATCGAGCGCTTTGTTTGTCCCATCTATCATAATCAGGCTCAGACGCATAAAAGAAAATAAAATAAAGTAAGAGCAGGAAATGGAATCGGAGGCTTGGGAGAGGGAGTGGAACGAAAGGGGCCGTACAAAAGGAACAACAAAGAAATAACGCCAAAGAATAAAAGTCACGCCGCAAGTTTCTATGTATTACGTATAGCAAGCGGCAAGGCCGTCGTCGTCCACGCCTGCCGCCTCGTAAATCCCTGGTCACGCAAATGTCTGGTAGTACCAGAGCCGGCCGCGTGTATGTTTACAGCATACACGTAGTACCTGCGAGCAAACCGAACGGTGCCCCTTCCATTTCTTCGTCCCTCCGGATATCTCGGCGTGGCTGGGCACCTCCTCGCATGGCCCGCCCGCGGGCAGGTTGCAACCGCCCTCCCCCTCTTCCTGTTGTCACTCAACACGCCGAAAACGACTCGGATCTATTACACGTGCCTTCGGACCGTTCTCTCCGTTTCTCTATTCTGTACTTGTTCCTTTCTTGTTCGTGTTCCCCATGTGCGTGATCGAGGTAGCCCGAAGATGGCGGCAGTGACGCGAGAGAGAAACGAGGCAATCTCTCACGTGGCCGCATGTATACAAGCGGCGTAGAAATCACGTTCGCCCGTCCACCTCGACGAACGGCGAGACAGACTCTGAGCGAGTACGCGGAAGTCCGAACGCGATCTTTCATCGTGTTGCCGAGGCTTATTTGCTAACAGTACAGCAATGCATATAGTCTCGTGGAGGGAACGACGGCCGTGCACAGCTATGTATAGCTGAGTACTTAGCGAGATATTTTTTTACAGATTGAGGAGCCCCGTTTGCTGTGAGCTGCACGAACGCCGGATGGATGTATCGTCGCGCTGGTTAAAACAGACGATATCTATAAGAGCGCACCCGTACTATCAAACGCACGCGAACGCAGCTTTTGGTCAGTCGCGTATATGAAACGTCTGCGTGCTTTCTGATCCTTTTCAGGGAAGCCCACGTGCGTCAAAGAAGGCTGTTAGAACCTCTTGGAACACATACGTATACATAGGAAACCTACAGTGAAGTCTGATGGAAACTTGTTGGGTGCTTTGTATGCGGCTTTGTATGCGGTATGCGGCTTGTGTATACCAACAAGTCTTCTTACGCGCAAACGTTCCGCTTGTCGCCGAAATGACACTCATCGCAATCTTCGTTCATTTGAGCTTCACGAGATTTTACGTAAGAATACAGACAGAAATAGCGAGCTCCGTCTATACTGGATTCAACACGGGTTTATGCTATATATAGATCGAGGATTCGCTGGGTCATCATCGTTGGACTGTGTCGTTGGCTCCGGACACCGCCCGTCGCGCGACACAGATTCGTCGGGCTTCCATATATTTTTTTCATCTGCCAACCGAAACATCACGCGGCCGATGCAGTTACACAACGTCCGATCCGCTGTCCCCGTCGGTCAGGCGGCTTCTTAAACCGCACCTGTACACACACGACTGGCAACGTCACTCGTTGCGCCCGTCCCCCGCTCCGCGGTGTCGTTGTCGTGTCACGAACCGTGTCCGCGTACATACGACCGCGGCGTTCGTGCCACGAGTAAAGGCCGCAGCCATCCGCGACATGCGGTCGCGCATTCGCCGTGCAAGGCAGCCTGCGACGTCCTGCTACTCCTCTTCGGTCCGGCGCTCATCATCGTGTATATGCGGATGCTCTATGTAGGGCCGCGTATATCGCGCAATCTGTCTGTCGCGCCGGCGGCCCCATTACATCGGCCGCGCGCAGACCCACCGCTGCGTTCACGGATCGCCACGGGAAGTCTCTCTCTCTCTCTCTCTCTCTCTCTCTCTCTCTCTCTCTCTCTCTCGAGTTCGCCTTTCGCGCGCGCTTTATTCTCTCTCTCTCTCTTCACTAGCGTGTTCGCTTTCGTTTGTCCGGGGCAGCAGCAACATGCAGCAGAGTCAACGACTCCTGCCGACGTATATATATATATATATATATATATATATATATATATATATATATATATATATATATATATATATATATATATATATATATATCGCACGTGCATATCTATACGTGTGCATCCTGCCGTGCCTTACGTGCTTCTATCTCGCGGGGGCGGGGCACCGGGCAACTTGTTTCCGGCGTAGGGTTTTCGTGCTGCAGTAGGGTGTATACCTGGAGGTTGCGCGACTGAGAGACCGTATCATCGCCCCCTACAAACAAAATACGATTTCGCGCGGAAAAGTGACCACGGCACGAACTCGCCCAGCTATGTATATAGCTCCGTACAGCTCGAGCGTTGCGTTGCAATGACGCGGGATAATTTCCATCCCGCGGACTGCGTGACGTACCGGTTGCGAAATCGTACCGCCGCGCTCCGTATGAACGCGGCCGTTTCACCCGTCCGTCATATTTCGAACAAGCTTGGCGCTCTCCATAACCTCGGAGCCGGATACGAGAACTCGGAACGCTCGTAGCTTGTTTACGGTGGCGCTCATTTGAATTCCACGCGAACGTCTGTCGCGACGAAACCTCGGAGGCAAGAGCCAGCTGGCGGCCACTTAAAGAATAAAAAAAAGTCCGTGCTGGAGAACATCAACCGGTATACTCCGCGCAACGCGCGATAGCCTGGCGTAATATATGTTCTTACGCACAGGTCGGCTCTCTGTGTATATTCATGTATAGGAATGCCCTTAGAGCACGCATGCAAAAGAGCGTGCGTTTCCTCGTGATTTCCTCAGCCCGGTATGTCTCGGCAGGCTATTGCCGCGCGACGCGGGTACACGCCCCCTTTCTTCATTAGTCACCATCGTGTGGAGCTAATGGGAGTCGCTGCCGTGCGTACACCGTAGTAAAGTGCCGTGTCCGCACGCGTCAAGCGGAAGGAAAGCCTGACGGGTATCGCGTGCGAGCTCCGTGTGGGGTCTTGCACGAAGCTTCAGAGCCCGGTATCCCTCCCTTTTCCTTTTCCTTTCCTTTTCTTACGAGGGAGCGAGGTTTACTGGTGTTTTTTCAGGCCAGGCGAGTCGCGTATACTGCTGCTGCCCGCGTAACAGAAGCGGGGCATATGCGTGCCTTGTCGCATTAACCCGATCTGTCCTCTCTCCTGGCTCCGGGAGCAGCGCGGAGTCATTGAAACTTGCCCTCCCGTGCGATGCATGCATATGCAGGCGCGCACTCCGTGATGTACCGGGTAGCTCGAAGCCAGCTGTCTACATGCTTTGCGGCATGCAAGCCTGGAGTGTACGCGCAATACTGGGCCGTGGATTCCGGGGACGTGTATACGCGTGCGTTTACATTCGCGTCATTACGCTCGACTTGGCGGTGGTCCCTGGCAGCGGTGGCCACGCATTGTGTCTCGGTTTGTCTGCGTGACCCAGCTCGTCTCTGTTTATAATGAGCGAGCGTACCGCAGTTGGGAGCTGGGGGTGCGTGCGGCTGTGTAGGAGCGCAGCGACTCTCGTATACAGTGCATGCCTGGAGGAGAGAAAACGCGTGCTTTGTGATGTGGCATACGTTTAAAAAAAAAAGAAAAAAAAAACTCGGACGAAACTTGGACAAGACCTGGGGCGTTGCAGCTACACGGCGTGCGTGCGTAAGTGGCCACCAGGCGGCTAGAGAACGCCCGAGGTCAGAACGGTTATAACGAGGCTATACCGAGGCCTCGCCGTCTACTGCGCATGCGTTGCGAAAACGGGCTTCCGTGCTGCATATAGGGACGGAAGTGCTTATAGTTAGTAGCTATTGTCGGTGTATACGTCGTCGTTTCAGCTTTCGCGGCTGTATTCTCGCCATCTTCGTCACTGCAGCGCGCGCTATGGCGAGCTATTAAATTGACGAAGGGGGTCGGCAACAATGGTTAAGCGTCGCCGCTCGTCGTTGTCGTCTGCTCCGCGAGGGCAAACTAGTCTCGACTCGCGTGCGTTGCCCCCCCCCCCGGACAAACGAAGCCACTGTCTGCAGGTGCGCCCGCGGCAGCAGTGATCTTGACGAAGACGCGAGTTCTGTGTGTCGCAAAAATAACCGCCGCAGCCCGTATTCTTGGAAGAGTACATGGACACAACTCATGTTTGTAAACAAGTAGGCACAGTGCAGGCAACATACGAGCAGATGATTGCGTTGGCATTGCTTTTCTTATTCGTTCTTGCCGCTTCGATCAATAATATTTGCAATTAAGTAGCTGTTGAAACTTGGCCGCCTGGATATGTGATCCTGCTGCCAGAAAAAAAGAAAGAAAATCGCGCCATTATATAGAGTCTGTCGAAATTTTCCTCCCTTGCCCACGCTGCCGATGCGGAGGCAGCCCCCACAGCATCGTCGTGACATCGCGTTCTTGAGCGTGTACCGCGCGTTCTCCCAGCATTAGGCTCCCGTCGCACATGAAGACGTCACTGCTGCGCACTGCGGCGCGGAACGCATTGAGCATCTTCCCGCTGCGGAATCACTTTCGCGTATGTTCGTATAGAAACGAGGCGAGGAAAACGACTCCAGAAACGCGCTGCTCGGCAGGTCATGGGAGGAGGATATTCCAGAAGAAGATTGGCCGAGCAAGCAGGCATACAAAGATGCTGGCAAAGAAAGCAAGAACGAAAGAAGAAATGAGCTGGGGGGCATCCTCAGGGGGCAGCAGGAGGCCGGCATCCCAAAAGAGCCTCGTCTTACGTTCCCCTGCCGCGGCCATGGACAGCTCCGTGAAGCATGACCGCTCGCGTATAGCGCATGTGCCGTACCGTATGCGCGCGCCGGCGGCCGTCCCCTTGTGCAGCGTGGCGTCGACGGTTGCGCAACCGACAGCTGCAGGATGCCTCCTCCGAGCGCCGCGCTGGAAACCGGTGTGCCTGCCCCCTCGGTTTGTGTGTGCTATGTGAGCGCCTCTCTCTATCTCTCTCTCGTCTTCTCAGGTTCGCATGCGTGCATATATACATGGTATCCTCTCCCTGCCTCTTTTTGCATAGCTGCAAGAACCAGTCCTCCGCCCAACCTTCCGCACGCGCACGTATGCACACCCTACGCCACACAAGCGACGTCATCTCGTTCCACGGAGTCCGACGCTCCGAGTTAGAAAAACGGGATGACGAGGAACCATTCAATCTCTAGAAATATCCTGTATCGCGATCGTTGCTGGTTTGTGGTATAAGTATGTTAACCGGCACTCTGCAGCCTAAAAGTGGAAGGGAAACGACATGTGCAGCCGGCACGTCGAATGGGGAGGAAAATCAGTGCCGAATGCGAGGGAAATGCGTTAGCCTTATATGATCAGCTGCCAGCTATCACGACGGCCAGCGGGGTGTGCGAAAGCCGCGTCTGTCGCAGTTCGCATGCGACGACTTGGCCACGTTTCGCGCTTTGCCTATGCTATACGCAGTTTTCTTTTAAGACAGTCGAAAACACCCTTTTCGTGCCTCGAGTACACGGAACTAGCGCTTATCTATAACGACTTTCGAAATGCTCATCCTATAGTGCGTAGACCGTCTGTGCCACTGTATCATTTGCGTGGAACTAATCGAATTACGAATGTCCAGGGGCTTTTTCCGTTGCCACTCCGGTACGGGCGATTCCGGACGCCCGGTGTCAGACGTCGACACGTTGTATATATACACGTACACACGCGAAACGCGCTAGATAACCGCGTCGACGCTTTGCCCTCGGCATCGCCATGCGCGCCCCCTCTATCGGGAGCGAAGCGGGGAGCGCAATTATGGGAAGCGTATTATACGTATACGCGCCGAATCCGGAACTGCATATTGCCGGGCACCGGACGCAAATGGGCGGGGTTACCATGCTGTGTATCTACGCGCTCGTTTCGTGTATGTGTACGCGTGTCTTTACTTTCGCTTCGAAGACGTGCGATAGGCGAGCGAGAGGGCTACAGGCCGGTTACTAAGGCAGTCGTTTTCGCTCCGTATAGTATGCACCGCGCGCGCATGCGCTCTCGCTTGCGCCGCGGAGATGCTGCCGCAAATCGGCGCGCGCGCGGCAGTAATAATCGCCAGCGGAATGCAGGATGTGCCGCTGACCAATTAAACGGAGTACGATGCTGGGCGGCCGCTGTACGCGCGTTCCTGTATATCCAAGCGCCTCGCCGTAGTCACAGCGCTGGTCCCGCGGCCTAGTAATGGGGGGCACCGTTCTCCTTCTCCTTCACGTCTCCGTTCCCGCAACACAATCGTTGCTGCGCCTGAAAGCGCGAAAACGCAGCCTGCCTTGAAGCAATATCGCTCAATATGCTCAATGAGCGCTCAGTAAACCGTGTTATATTGGCCGCGACATAAATTGATTGAGGGCCAGTGGAATTCCTGTAATTAATTTTTTTTTTGCAAGAGCGTTTTGCACGTGCGTTTGTACGTGCGCCCAAAGCGTTTAGACCGTGCACGCGGGCGAGCTAAGTATTTACAAGCTTCTCCCGAAGCTCTGGCTCACTTTAGCGACGCTGTAGACCGAGGGGAACGGAGGGCGATGGGGATGCGGAGGGATGGAGGGTGTATAGCTGCGGAAGAACGTGGACGAAGTTTCTCGGTGCCTCGAAGTTTGAACCGAGTATAGACGCAAACAGCTCTTGACCTCGCAAACCTTTCCAACGATAGCTTTTAGCGACGCTAGCGCCGCGTGACGACGCTCCGCTTAGAACCCCTGATGACCGAGCGATCTGTATCGCGCGTCCTTGAATCATAGCCCTACTTGAAGCTCCAGTAAAAGATAAAGAAGCAAAAAAAAAAACAGAAAGAAAAGGGTGTTTCTCGGAGTGGTTTCTTATACTTTCGCCTACTACGAAGCTCGTCGAGCCGGCTGAAAAGCGGGTCACACTGTGGCTAAACTTTCCCATATCGCGCGCGTCTGCCGCCGCTGCCGAGAAAAAAAAAAAAAATATGGAACGAATACAGCGACCTAATCCCTCTTCTCTACTGACGGCCAGTCGATTAATCACCTCCCGCGCTTCGCGATGATAGCTCGGTTCCGGCGGCATATATCCACGCGCACGCAAGCTGGGGGGAAGAAGTGCGCCAAGAAGACGGGCCGAAGAGAGTCCGCTGCACGCAGCAACACAAAGCACCGGGGCAATCATCGCTCCAGACGCGAGAGCACGGTCACAAAGTCTGGCGCGCCAGTTTTAAGTGCGGTGTCCGCGGATCGAGCCGGTGGGTGAGGGCGCATTAGTCGTCGGAAAAAAAAAAGAAAAGTTAATGATAAGATTATGAAAGCAGCGCGCGGCAAATTTAAAAGATATTGGATCGAAAAGACAGCTAAGCGAGAAATCGAGGGAGAGGGGGGAGGGACTAGGAGGCTTGTCGGGTAGAGGTCGTTCTCGCGTGAAGTATGGGATGTTTTGTTGCGTCTCTCTCTCTCCCGAAAATCGGGCACGCACACGCCACGGCAGGCACGCGCCCCGCAAGATTAAAGCTAGATCGACAGATAAGAAAGAAAGAAAGAAAGAAAGAAAGAAAGAAAGAAAGAAAGAAAGGAAGTGGTAAGAAGAGTGTCAATGAGGCAGGCGCGCCATATCGCCTGGTATAGTCTCCGGGAAACAAACGTCGAAGAAGTAAAAAGGAAGTGCCCGTACGAAAGTGTCGCCCGGCTGCCCATTAAGAGGAGGGGCCAAGAATGCGTCCCGGAGGGGCCCTTTAATAACGTTTTATTAACGCAAAGGAGCGTGAACTATCACGGCAAAAGACGAAGCACCGCGGCCGAGCGCGCAGCCCGCGTCCTCCTGTCGTGCTGCCGTATAGCATGCAGCGCATCAACAAGCTATACGTATAGCTTAAAAAAAAAAGAAAAGAGTATAGTTCGTCGCGCCGCCTTCGCCTTTTAAGCTGCAGTGCGTAGCCGCTGCCGACGATGCGCGGCCCGGCATTCCTGGCCACTTTGTTGTCGCCGCAACCTCTCGGGGGGGAGCGAGTGCGAGTATAAGCCTCTCTTCGGAAATTTGGCGCATGTAGCGCGGGAAAGACAGCTAGTTTTTGTCGAAGGGCTGAAGCGCTGAATAAGTAGCGAGCGAACGGTTGTTTTGCCCCCCCCCTGTTAGTTGTTTGTTCTCCATTTGCGATTACATAAACGAAGGTATACAGCGTGCCCAACCAAAAAACGTGCCTCCCTCCTTCCTCTTTCTCTCTCTTGGCTCCCGCTTGGTAGGGGCAACACGGCGGCTTTATATACAGTGTTCGTTCAGTGTGCGCAAAACTTTGCACAATGAAGTCAAACCAACCAGCCCGCCTTTCAGCTTTATACAGGAACGACTCGATCTGGGCGAGAGCTCGGAGCTGTGCTTTAGTCGATTCTTGCACAGAGTGCAGCGCGCAGCAGTACTGGGGCAGTAAAGGTGTATACATATACTATAGATGCGGACGAAGCGCTGAATTCCATCAAGCGTTTATCTGACACCGCTCGCGCAAGGGCGGGCGATGATATCCCGCATGACTATATATATATATATATATATATATATATATATATATATATATATATATATATATATATATATATATAAGCGAGAAGAAAGGGGGTTAACCGAGGGGCCCGATATTTATTAGTGATATAATATATTAGTGATATGTTTGTTGGCTTCTCACCATATCACTATATATATATATATATATATATATATATATATATATATATATATATATATATATATATATATATATATATATATATATATATTGAGGGAGGGAGGGAGGGATTAGCTGCCAAAAAAAAAGTAAAATCGATAGATAACACAATAGCGTATCTCCAGGAACTAAGTAATGCTGCTGCCCTCTCGGCAGATCGTCGATCTGTAAATTGGAGGAGAGAACGCGCGGGCGAACTCGGAACCTGAGCGAAATGAGATCACAAGAAGCACTTCTACGGATTACGCCGAGAACAGCAAAAGCGTCGGCGGCTGAAACCCGAGCAGCTGCGAGGGCGTCTTTCTTTTTTTTTTTTTTTTTTTTCGCGCCGGCACCAAGAAGGCGGCAAGCAGTGCGGCGGCAACGGTATACGCCAGAGGCATTGGTTCGCCTGTAGACAGAGAACCGGCCACCATCGGGTCGGGCACCAAGTATAAAGCGGCGCGCTGCCGAAGCTCCGGCGTGCTGCAGGCGTGTCCGCTAATTCACTGAAAGCCATTCGATTGAATTACGGTCCGAGGAAGAAGATAGGACGCGGTGTAGAACTATAGAAGGAAAAGAAAGAAGAAGAAAGTATATTATTATATGGCACTCTACCATTTTCTTTTTTTTTCCTTTCTTTTTCTGTTTCTTTTTAGTATCCTCGCGCGGTACACCCCGCGTCGAAATTTGTCTAAAAGCCATATACCCGACCACTTTCGATATAGCGCATGAGCTCGCCAAGCATCCATCTTGTCTGTCTCGCAACGTGTGTATGAGTTTAATGCCGAGCGCAGAAATGTCGTCGAAGTACTGCTTGAACTTTCTCCGTTCCTCGTTCGAGGCCGGTCGACGTCTTATAAAGAATCATATATGAGACGAAGGAGAACACAGCAAAGGTCGTAAGTGATGCCTGCCGGAGGAAAAAAGAAGTTGCCCCTGTTCTTCTTTAACCTCCGCCTCCTTCTGCCTTCTTTTCGTTCTTGCTTTTGGACTGGGCGGCGTCGACTTTCGCGGAACAATGCCAACGCGAAAGCCAGACGCCGAATGTTTCGGGTTAATAAAATCTGCTCGAAAGAAAGAACGTTAAGAGGGCTTCGCGGCCAACGCCGCGCGCAGAATACAAATCTACAACTTCACGCGCGCACACGTCGCCCTTCCGAGGTGGTCTGTGCTCTTCTTTTTTTCTTTTTTTTCTTCTTGACTTTTTTTTTTTAGTGCGGGCAATGAGTAATATTTTTTTGAAGGACAGGCGCCAGGATGGCTCACTCGTGCGAATGAACACGGCTTGTACGATGGCACCTGCAGATAAAACAAGCGAAGTGTGTTGCTCTCTGCAGAATCCAAATGAGAAGGAATGAACATAAAATGGGGCAATTCGGGAGAGAATTAGGGATGGAGAAAGGAAAGGGAAACCTAAAGAAAGTGCGCTGTGTGTGTCGGCGTCAGAGGTAGAGAAAGGTGCTCGTAGCGAAAAGACAGAGAGAGAGAGAGAGAGAGAGAGAGAGAGAGAGAGAGAGAGAGAGAGAGAGAGAGAGAGAGGTGAACTGTGCAAGTAAGGTGAGGAGAAGATAGCCGGAGGAGACAAAAGAAACGAAGACAACACGTGTATAGTTTCACGATGGCGGACCGCGTAGTTTTGTCTGTGTGGCAGCAGGAGCTCGGATGCGAGAAGCCAGCGATCCCTCGCCGTCCTTCTCATCTCTGCTTGCTTCGCCAGGCGGAGGAGAGTTCTCTCGCTGTTTCTGGACGCGTTGCCGGCCACCGAAGGACAGGGAAATATACAAGGAAGGATAAAAGGAACACCGAGAGAGGAGTTTCGCTCGTGAAATGGCGGCGAAAACTTTCCTTTTTTTTGCCATCAAAGAAAGCAAAAAAGAAGTAAGGGAGGTATAGGATCTCCCGTTATATGCTTCTCAGCGCTTTGTTCAATTTTCCTTGGCCCTGCCCCTCCTCCTCCCTCGCCCTCCCCCCCGCGACTCCCCAACTTTCTCTTCACATACTGGCTTGTTCTTTTGCCACGGTTCTCGCTTACACCGTTACAGACGAAGAGTAAGATCCCGAGAGACTCTTCTTTTTACTCCTTTTTTTTTTTTCATCTCTCTCGGTATCTAGTGTACCGGCGAGTCAAGCAAAATGAAATCGGATCTGCCGGCACGCTGGGCGCCATTGGAACTGATCCAAGACAGGCGCGAAGCCGGGCCTGGTCACTCCCCTCCGCTGGGAGGTTGCGAGAAGGCGTTGGTGTACAGCGGTCAAAAGAGGAGCACCAGAAGGAATGCGATATACAGTCCCGAAAAAGAATGAGAACATTAAAAATAGAAACTTCTGATGGCAAAAGGAGAGAATCGCTTGTAGCTGGCTGCTAACGGCGCCGGGAACGCGGTGTAATATAATCGCCGCCGTACAGAAGTATCTGGCGTCATACAAGGTCTCTCTCTCTCTTTCCGAAAAACCTTTGAAGATTAAAGAAAAGAAAGGTAAAAATGAGGGAAATATAAAACGAGAGAGAAGCTAGGAACTGTCTGGAGAGAAAGAGATGATACGTTGAACAGAGATGGGCCCTGCTGCTGCTACTGCTGAGTTCCATGCCCGAAAAAGTACGGGAAGTTGAAAGGAACAAGCGTGTGATGTGTATTGGGGCGTGCATGAGGCATCCGAGTGGTGTTCGAGATGCCCGGACCTCGTAAAAATATGCTCGGTGAGGTGGCCCGCGATCTTTGAATATAGTACTTCGCAGTGGAGCTCGAAACAGAGGCGTATCTTTGGTTCAGAGTATTGATCTCAAAGAGAAAACGACAGAAGGAATGAAATCATTAATTAAAAACATGAAAGAAAGGAGCAATGAAAGATAGAAAAAGAAAGAAAGGAAACGCTAATGCATGTTCACCCTGACGCGTAATTCAGCGTCACTTCTTTCTCTCCTTTAGTTCTTTAATATCGAACTTTCGCGCGAGCTTATTTTGCGTTTTCGCAAAATAAGCGCACCCAGCGACAGTTTCGGCAAGCCTTCTTACTGTGCATTCCATGTCCAGGCGGCGCGATATAGCGGCAGACGCCGGAACAAGAACGACAGACTGCGACACAGAGACAGCTATTTAATTTTTCCCCGCGCAAGCTTCACGCATACTATATAGCAGGTATACGCGCGTGAAGCTGGTCACTCGCTGCTCCATTGTTCTGCGTTGTTCGCGAAAGTAGTAACAAGGGCGTTTCTCTTCTTCCTCGCGCATAATCTCGCGCAGATGCGCGCGCTCGAACGCCGAGTGAATATGCATGAGCGGCAGAGAGAGAGAGAGAGAGAGAGAGAGAGAGAGAGCCAAGTGCCGCGCTGTGCGCTGCTGCACTCTGACCCGCGCGCGAACATGGCTCGAAAAGCATCGTCGCAGTGAGAGTGCGGGGGCACTCGGATGCGAGGGTGAGAGGACGTGCAGCACGAAGCACTATACGGTGCTTCTGCCATTTTGTGTGATTTCTTGTTTCTTTGTCTTGTTGCCTTTACAGCTTTTTCACCGTGTATGTGCTCTGTTTTCGAGATGTGGTGCCTGTGCTCGTACAGGTGGCCTCGCTTCCGCGTGTGCACACACCCACGCGACCCGCGCATTTCGTACGCGAGGCGGCGAACTGCAGTGTACACGGATCGATGCGTCATAAACGCTGCCGCGGTGGGCATGTGTGTGTGTGTGTGTGTGTGTGTGTGTGTGTGTGTGTGTGTGTGTGTGTGTGTGTGTGTGTGTTAGTGACTTCACATCGCGCCTTTTACTCCCGCTGACTATATCTTAAAAGGACGCGAAAGAGGAATAGCAAGCTTATTACAAGATTACGATTCTGCAACAGCAACGCAGCCAATCTCGTACCGCTGGAGAAGGCTTGGCGTATAAAGCCTGGGAAGACGCTAGAACGAAAAAACAAGTGCGATGCCATTTTGAAGTTCCCGCACCAACTGTTCGTGACGTCATGTATTCGGTAACGTATGGTCGGGTGACTTTAGCCAATGACAGCATTAAGAACGCAGCGCCAAATATACACCGCAGTCCAACTCGAAGTTCTCTCGACTTTAGTTCGTTTTTCGTGACGTCACCGCGGAGGCGAACTTCTTTCAGTTTTTTTCCCCTGCCCCAAATAGTGCTGCTCTAAACACAGCGCCCGAGGTCGCTTCCGGTCACTTCTGCTCCAGCCTCTCACTTCTGTCATAGCCGGCCTCCTCGACGTGCGCCATGATACGAGCGAACCCGCATGATCGCACGTGGCGTCGACCATCCGAGGGCTGGTCTCAAAAGGCAACGCATCATAAAGAAAGAAAAAAAAGAAAGAGTGCGTCAGGTTGATCATACAGCTTAAAGGCGCGATCGACGTTACAGGAGAGCAATGCTCGGCGTTGCGAAATGCCTGTCAGCATCTCGTCCGTCTTCCGTCAGGGCAATTCGCAACGCACCACTTCAAAAAACGCGCGCCCCCACGTCGAACTGAAAGGGACGTCAGGAAAAGGAGAGGGCGGGGAAGGGAGGGGGGGGAGACGCCCATCACTATTTTTTTTTGTTCTCTTTTACTTCGTCGTTCCCACGGGCGGCGTTCGGTCATCGCGCCGTGGATACAGGCGCGTGGGCGGATGAGCGCTTTGTGTGCGTACAGTGACGTTATGTACGTGGCGTCATGCAAATGGGGTCTCCGCGGGAGAACGGGGTCGCGCGTGTTGCTGCGGGCGCCGCCGTCGCGTTTTGACGGTGCAGTCCACGTGACCGTGTGCTGTGCGCGTCCCGCCCGCGTTTTAACCGAAGAAAAAAAAATCGAGATTGCGTCTGTCTCGCCAGACGGTGCGAGGTGGTCGGAAGAATGGCCCCCTTGTTTTGCGTTATCTCGACTGCGCGCGTATACCGAAAAGAAGCAGCGAAATCCGTGGGACAGTGCATGTGTGCTCCTGGCAGCCTTTGAGGAAGCGCAGCCTTCAAAGTAGGAGTTTCTGACATGGCCGCGCCTCTGAGAGAGAGAGAGAGAGAGAGATAATTTTACAAACGGCTCTTTGTCCGATCTGTCGAGAAAATGGACCAAGCCTTTAGCGTTCGGCATTCACTTTTGATCGAACGGCGCCTCCGGCCGTTATTGCGTGTAATTAGCAATCACGTGCCAGCTGGCCTTCCAGTACTCTTAAGAGACGCGTTCTAGGCCAACTGTGCGGTGTCCCTGCGTTATATTAATCTTCTTAAAAAGGGAGGCGACACAGAGAGTGAATAAATGAAGCACTTGTCCCGCGGCATTCCGCGGCACTTAGAATGCGCAGATCCCCTGCAGCATGTCGTGTTAACGAGCTAACTTCCTTAACTAATTCAAAACGAATTCAGCTGCCCAGCTTCTAAATCGCCGCACGTTCTTCGGTGATTTCTTCTGTTATACTTGATAATAGTTCGCCGTCGTTTGCATTCCGTTTTTGATCGCAGATACGAACCTATAATAGCTGGAATAGTTGTGCCGACTTCTGGAATAAAGTTCTGCACGCGCAAAATAATCAAAGCCCGTTGCCAGTTCCGTCGAAAAGCTGTTGCTGCAAAGGAAGTGGTCTGTTTTATAGACGAGTCGTCGGCGTTCATGTATTCCACGTAAGATTACTTTGCCGCCGATTGTAGCACTTCGGTTTCCGAGTTCTGCCGACAAAGAGCAAGCCTAAGACGCCTGTCATGCCCTCAAGCGGCTCGTCTCACATTCATCGCGATGAACGCATGGTCTCCGAGATCCAGTGACGCATTCGTTGCGGATCTCGTAGGATACAGTCTGTCCGCGCTCCAACAAAAGAAGCGTCTTCGATCAAGCTAGCAAGATGGCAAGAAAGGAAGAAGATAGAAATTACCAGCGCTCGGCGTTGCGCTTCGTCACGGTCCGCAAACAAAAGAGACGACCTCCATCGAGCAGCCTCGACCTCCCTGTGGTGCAGACGAGGACGAGCCACGTCTCTTCGGCGACGCCACGATGCAACGAAAGGGAAGCCGCGCTCGGACTGTGTACAAAGAAGGCCAGCAAAGCCGATCGCAAATCGTGCTCACGTATACAACGGCGGCGCAGCGGCCGCGAGATCCAGTTTGATTCGCGCTCGAGAGGAGAGCATCGCGAAGGTGTGCGGCGAGCGACCGAGACCTAAAGGCGCGGTCTTCATCCGCGACCACGGGCGCTGCATAACGAAGAAGAAAGGAATAGCTCCCCAGCAGCGTAGGCGGCGGTGGTGGTGCCGGAGGAAGGAGGCCTTGGATGTTTGCTCTGGCACGTAAGTACGTGCATGCGTATGCACTGCGCAGAATGGCGCAGACGAAAGAAACCACACGCATAAAGAAGGAAGGTGGGGGGGAGGGAGAGTATATGCAAAGCCCGGCGATCGCTCCTTCAGCTCTTTAGACCACACACGAGGTCGGCGTGGCGCGCGGCGCACGCGAGAATCTCGAACAACCGAAACGGACCGAGGTGTACGGTCCTCGCCTCGGAGCAGCAACATTGCCGGTGCCCTAAGCCTAAGCCGTCTTCTTGGGACCGCCACTCGGAGCAGACGACAATGGAGGCGAAGGCGCGTCGTCTGCATTTGCGTATACGCTCGCCAGTCGCGGGGGGTTCGTTCCTTCTCTTGCTGCGGCATTATAGAACCACCGGCGGGACGAATCTGGGATGCGCCGAAAGCAGCCACGGGCAAACGATTGGAAACTTGGAGATAGATAGATAGATAGATAGATAGATAGATAGATAGATAGATAGATAGATAGATAGATAGATAGATAGATAGATAGATAGATAGATAGATAGATAGATAGATAGCACGTTTATTCTTGTCAGTCTAAACACAGTTAGCCGTCATAAATAGTGTGCACGTACAAAAAGAAGCCGATTTAGAGAAGGCAGAATGCTTTGGAGACGTGTTTAAGTACGGATTCGCGCCGTTTCCATGTGTAAACTAGATACCTGCGAGGCCGGTATACACAGGTCGCATAAGTGGTTATGCAGGAGGCTGGGGAGGCTGGAATTCCAGGCGGGGTGAAGAAGATGGTGCCGTTATATAGACGTGGCGCTGGAATGCTGCTCTCCAGTAAGCGTTGCTCTAGAACTAGCATGAGAACTTCGCCACAAGCTATGCTAAATAATGAGTGGAAGGGGGATATTGAGAAGAGGGAGGGAGGTACCAACGCGCATATTTACAATTTTTCCCGCGAAACTCGGGAGCCTGCGGCAAAGCAAACGCCGAGTTTTCATTAATCTACTTTTTTGTTATTGTTTGTTTTAGTTTTCTTGCGAACCTCTGTGTTGTTCGCCCCTCGAAATTTGTGTTACGCCGCGTTCTGCGGGGGAAAAAAGAAAACAAAGAAAGAAAAATCGCCGCCAAGGTCTCTCTCTCTCGCACGAAAGCTGTGCAGCAGCGACGACAGCGGCGTCCGTGCGGCGTGAAATCGAAATAAGAAAACGGACGAGTCAAGAACGGGAAGAAAGGTCGAAGCTGGCTGTCAGGTTAACGTCAACCTCCCGCCAGCGGCGCGTCTCTCTCGAGAGAGACAGGCGCATGGGAAGAAGAAGATAGGGCCACGCTTGCCAAACACTCGTCTCGGCTTCTCTCGCTGCGCGTCGTGCCGCTTTCTTTAATCCCTCGCGCGTTTGCTGGCTCGGTGTGCGTGTGTTTGTACGAAGCCTCCGTGCCGGTGCGAAAGCCCAGATTTCACGCCCTTATACCTCTTCTTCGAGGTTTGTGTGCGCGCGACCTTTGCGACGTGCCGCAGCGCTGACCTGTCGACTTTCTCTTCCCGGGGACCGTATAAGAATATATGCGTGTTTGCGCGTGCCTTCTCGCAGAAAAAAAATATAAAAAAAAATGAGGGTCTGGGTGTCAAAGGTGCCGGAACCGACGTGTAGGCTGCAGCTTCTTGTGTTCTTTCGTCTCGAGGCCAGTGTGTGGACATTGCGAGGCACGACGTTCAGCTCACAGCGCTTGTGGGTTGAGGACGATGCGCTAGCTTTGATGAGAATGGCTGATATGCCGTGGCTAGGTCCACAGGGTCTACGCGGTGGACTGCAGCGTACGGGTCAGTGCCGGCACTTGGCGCGATCGCGGGCTTCAAGAGCGCAGATACCGTGAGTGAGGCTTGCTTCAGTCAGTAGGATCGCTGGTGACGAAGGTCAGCTGCAGCGCTTTATCTTCAAAGCGTGTTTTGCCCACGAGATTACAAAATAATAATAATAAAAAAAGCGGAGCAACTTTTTTTCACTCTTTGCAAGTATGATGCACTGGTGAAGGACTCCTCCCTGTCTTGCCAAACTACCTCCTGCAGAGCTGAGAAAGATCGATTTTGTGTTGTGTTCGTAGGGAACAGCACACGCGCGCCCTCCCGGGACGTGTTTATTCTTTCAGTGTAAACTAGCCCGAAAAAGAGTCAAGAAAATACAGCAATTTGTCGTTCGACCCCCCGAAGGCCAATTACAGGCTTTCCACCCTCCTGCCCCGTCGGCCGGAACTCCGCCGTCGACACATCCGCGCTAAGAGAAGGGTCTGCTGCTTCGGTGTTGGTGCGCCGTGTGATCTTTTCCAAAAAAGCCGTTCTTCCTGATCCCCCCCCCCCTCACCACCACCCCCGCTCCTCTCGGCGCCAAGCACCCGGGCCACCACTAGTTCGAAGTTTTACACCCCCCCCCCCCTCACAACCCCCTTGCGAGGTCCCAAAACGTCTGCCTGGGGGAACACGAGCTTCTGAACGGGGACCAAAAGAAAACACATATCACTGCGCGCACCCGGCACGACGACGCAGCGGGGAGTCGCCTTCTTTTCCACATTCGCATGTGTGCGTGGAAACTGGTGTTCCCTCCACTGCCACCCCCCACCCCCGTTTCATACCCCCCTCCTCACCATCACTGTTGATGCCGTCTCGCTCCTCCGTTTCTCTCGTCAGCTCTTTTTCGCGAGCAGCTGACACCGCTCCCGGCGCCGTTTCTCTTTCGTTGACTGCCGATCGTTTTCGACTCCGGGGCGCGCGACGTTTCGGCGCGCCGCGTTTTGCCCTCCTCCGCGCTTCTCTTCGCTGCAGGGTGCGCAGGATGCGACCGGAGAGGAACCGCGACCCGTACTCCTTGTGCCAGCACAGTTTATCCGCACTTCCTCCACCGAAAAACGTGTCCGGAGGATTCGAGCTCCCCAGCTATGCTCGCGCGGCTTCTCTCCCTGCGTCCAGGAAGCGATACGCTGACATCCCCACCCTCTGTAGCCGTATCCTACAGCATCGCCATCTGCGAGCACTCGAGCGGCGTGCACAATCTTCCGTCACGCACCCCCCCCCCCCCCTACCCTGCCTTCAACCTTCTTGTCCTCTTTTGTCTCTCCTATTTGTTCTAACTCGCTCTCTTCCTTCCTCCCTGCCACGCCGGGACTCGGCGTCTCTCTTCGTTCCCGCTGGCGTGTCTCCTCCGTGTAATCCCGCATAGAGATGTCAACGCCTGAAACGGAGAACACGCCGTGTTCGCCCCTTCCCTCCCCGCCCCCGCACCGTTGTCTACTTCGTGCACCACTTCTGTCGTCTCTGCCTCCGAAGCACATGCCGCGCCCGGAGGGCGCCCGTGATGAAGAGGGGAGGGGGGGGCACAGCGGAACTACACTTCTCGAGCGAAATGGAGAAGCGAAGCGAAGACGACGTGCGAAGGAACATGACCGAAAAACAAAGAGCGCGCCTTCCAAATGGAGTTATCTTCTCAAGCCCTCTCTCTCTCTTTTTCCTTGTGTGATTCTGGCTTTCTGAATCTGATAGCGGCGAAAGAGTGGTTGGAGGGAGTTTGGTGGCGGGGATGAGGTGGAGGGGGGGGGGAGAGCGGGGTAGGGCACTACTGGTAGCTGGCATGACGGGTGCGAGAAAGCGCGCAGGCGCTGACATATTCGCCAAATTCCCCGTCGAAGAAATCGCGCGTCGCACACGCGCGTGGGGCCCCAGACGACGCGGTACGGGGCACGCGCGCCGGCTGTGGCGCGGGATCCACCGCGCACTCCAGGGAGCTGGAGTTTAGGGAAGGGAAGGAGCGCGGGGCTTCCGTCGTGGGCTGAGCCGCCGGCGGAGGCGCAGGCAGAACGCAGCTGTCGCGCCTAACTGCCGCTCCCTGACTCCGGCCGCAGGCGCCGTCGAAGCTTCTCACGTTGTTCAGTTTTCGTTTTGCGTTTTTTTTCTGTGTTGTTTCGGTCGAGGAAGTCGCGCAGTATAGGGGCATTCTTTTCGTTCCGGTCTCGGAACGTCGCCGGCCGATTTGACAGTGCGTGGACTGGGGCAGCACTTGTCCCTCACTTTCTCATTTGAGCCTAGCGAAAGTCGTCTGTTCCCATTTTCCCTATTTCTCCGTAAAAAAAAAAGAAAAGAAGGGGAGAGCTCTATATCAAATCTAGCAACAGACGTTACCGAAGCAACGCGGCTTCGAGTGAAATATACAGGAATAAGAAAGTATACACTACCAGATCTGGGACACCAGCAGTAAAAAGAAAGAAAAGAAGGCAAGGCACAGAAAACGAAGTGCACGAAACAAAGGCCGTAATCGAAACGAGGGGAAGCGAAACTCGCTGAAGGAAGTGCGGTTCGGATCGCAACTTGAGCCATATAGTCGATCTTGGCTAAACTGCGTGGTCACGCAAGTTGTATGTATAAGTGCACGCGAGCATCGTGTACTGATGCGCGCTGCTGCTGAGGAGGGCTCCGCAGTGGCTTCACTTTGCGCCGGGTGTTCCGAACGACTCCACGTACCTACGACTGCTCGCCGACGGTGCATCGAAGCACTTCGCGGCGAATGCGCAGGTTACGCCATCAAGAAAAGCCCTATACTTAGAGGACGCAAACATTGTGCAAAATACGAAAAAAAGGAATACTTGGCTACCCGTTTGTAAGGACATAGACTGGACAGTCTCGTGCTTCCCTTCCATAACAACCTTGCAACGGCGCGTTCGCGGTGCCCTCCTGTTTGCAGGCTTTCTTCGCTTTCACGTATACAGGAGGATAGAAGAAAGAGCAACGGCAACCGACAAACACCGGCGACAAGCGAGCAGAAAAAGCCGAGCGCCCAATTCCTTCACTGAGAACGTTGACGATCGAAGGAAGGCAAAAAAGTGCCGAGAGAAGCGTGAGAGCCGCATCTCTGTGGAAACGATTTGCCTGAACTGCTTCTGTACAAACAGTTCATGCTCTTTCGCCGTGTATAGGCATGTGTGCGTTCGGTGTATGTATACTTGTCTCCCGGCCCGAGCGCAGATGTACACGGCGGCGATCAGGATATATATTGGACGTGGAACATTTAAACTTGCACTCAGCACAAGCACCTCGAGCTGAGGCGTTGTCGAGTTGACGGTAGCCGTATAACACACCTGCCTTTATAGTGAGTGGTGGCTGGTGAGGGAGCGATGAGTGGTGCGTGCAAAACGTGAGGGATGAGATAAACATTCGCCGGGTCAAATCCGATCGCTTATCGCGAGGCAAGAGTGTCCGAAATGCGAAAGCGCCGAAGTGGGCACGCTCTGGCGTGTCGCTTCAGACATGTTTGCGATCGAGATCGGAGGCGCGAACTTTGAGCTCGGCAAGGTGTACGCACAAACGAGCGAAGAAGCATGGGTTATTGTCGCTTGGAATGGCGTCTCATTTTCTTTGCGTCTCTAGTGACGCCGGTATGGGCGTACGTAGGGGTATAATTGAAAACGTCGTAGTGACAATATGTCCCTCTCTCTCTCTCTCTCTCTCTCTCTCTCTCGCCTTTGTGGTGCTGCGCGCGGGCCGGATGGGGGGGGGGGGGGGCGCTCATGTAAACTTTACTGTCATTACAGCCTGTGTCAGATTTCAGATGGTGCGCCAAGTTCAACACTCGTAGACACGGGCGTTATGAGAATTGCTGCTGTAGTGAACGGTGGTCGCTTCTCCTGCGTGTCTTTTGACGCACGACTTGCGAACTATAGTCGAATGGCGCCGACCGCAAGTGGTCGTTCTTCGGTCGCGTGGCCTGCAGGGGCTTGGCGAAAGAGAGCGTCCTTTCTCGCTTCTGCTCCGACGAGCCCTCAAACGATTCGCTTTCCTCCTCGCATCCGATCCTCCTCTCTTTCTATAATGGCGACGGATGGAGGAAATAGTCCCTTTCCGCACGGGACCATTACGTCGCGCTTTCCTGTCGGCAGGTCAAAAAATGCGGGAGATTCCAGGAGCCGTATAGCGCTCGCCGCGGTTTGACCGCATGCCCGCCCCCAACGCTCCCATTCCATTTTAGTTTTAATTGCGCGTCGAGGGTAGCGATTAACGTTACGACCCCGGCCATTCGAACAGCGGCTTGGACCCCGTGCAGTTAAGTGTGTGGCACCAAGCGCTTGCGCGCCGCTGTGTAACCCCCTCCCTCGACTTCTTCAATTTCGCTCTCTATATACCGTTTATATGACTTCCGGCACTGGAGAGCTCAGTTATGACCCCCCCTCTCTCTCTTTTTAAATTCCGCGTTCACTTCGCAATGCTATATTGATGGCTCGTATCGGAAGCCAAGAAGCCAAAGTTTATTTTGCACACTTCTCAAAAAGTGCCGGGAATGCCGGTCGCAAACGCACAGTCAGGCGCCGTTTTCGGGTGAGATTCTTTTTCTCCCTCAACTCCCCCTTCTACTAGCCCCCGAAAAAAAGAAAAGTGTGCTTTAGAAGTTTTTCGAGCGGCGGAAAGAGATATGGGAAACGGGCCATAATGGTGACGCGCGAACTCGCTTTATTACGAACTCCATTCAGGGCCGTCTGACGCCTATAAAGCGTATAAAAGAGAGGGCTATGTGATATCGCGCCGAGAGGCGTATAGGAGAGCCATTCCGCGCCTTCCCTATTTTTCTTTTCTTTTTGTCGGGGACAAAACTCATCGACCTAGTAACAGAACAGCGGCCACGATGTAGCCTAATCGCTCGTCCTGCATGGCGCAAGAAAAAAAAGAATCGGAACGCAGCTTCTCTTCCTTCTCGATCTCTTTTGCAGCTTTCTAAGCGTAGGCGAAATGATGCTTAAAAAAAAAAAAACGAGAGGAGTTTATCAAATCGTCGAAGGACGCTCAAGGGCGCTGTGAACGACGACGATGTTTTATTGTTATTATTAATGTTTTGTAACATTCGGTCAGATCTTGGTTGGCACGCGAACTATAAATCAAACCGTCGCTTCTCTTGATTCATTTTGTTCTTCCTATTTACTTATTTATTTCTGCGTGCAATCGAAGTACCGCTGCCGTCCGAGATGTCTCGGCGCAGTCGCGGAGTGCGCAGAGATCCAGCGGTGCGTGTTCCTAACCGGTTAAATAATGTGCGGGCAAAGCGATCGGGCCAACAACAAAAGAAAAAAAAAATACAACTTTCGGGATATGGTCTGGAAAAAGAGATTAGAGCTGCGGCACCGCAGCATGAGTTGAAACAGTGAAAAATGTAGCAGCGATCTACAACCTGATTACGAACAACAACAAAGAAGACGTAATAGGAAAGCGAAAAATAAGTGTTGGGGAGCGCTGGCTCCGTCAAGAAACCGACTTGACTTCTGCATCGTCTGAGAGTCCATGCGGCCGAGTATTAAAGAAACCCACGCGCCAGGAAGAAGAACGATGTAAATGACTGAAAACGTTGCAAGGAGGACGGAAAAAAGGATAGAGAAAGGAATGGAATAAAAAAAAGAAACGGAAGAAATTATCCTTAAAGAGCTTCACAAACGAACGGAGGAAACGAGAGCATCTCTGCGTAATACTTAATAAAGAAAAGGAGGAGTTGATATTGAAATGCGTAACGTAACGCATAGCAATGTTGGGATGCAGCAGGGGTTAGGCAGCGTGGTACTCAGCCGAGGCGCGTTACTTACGGCAGTGCGGCGTAGCCTAGCGCGAGCGAAGTTGTGCTATATACTACACACACACGCACACACAACCGCAAGCACTTATGCTTCCGGCAAAACCACAAAAACACCCGTCTCTCCGCGGGCCGCTTTTATTGCCGCCGGTTCCTGACATTCTTGTTCTCTCATCTCCAAAGTGCGCGCTCGACTGCCTGCCTGCCTGCCCTCCCCACTTCCCAGCGTAGGGGCAAATTAAATCAAACCAATCATTAGACCGCACCCTCGCCGCGTCTTCCCTTACTCTCCTTCTCTTGTCGGGACCCCCTATTATCCTTTCAGTCCAATTCCACTAAGAGCGTTTCCTCAACGCGTGAGTCCCTCCCTCCCCTCGGGTCTTTTCTCCGGCTGTATAGTTTATACATACCTCTCAGCATGTTCTCGTCTATCCTTTTGTTTTGCCCCCTCGTTCCCGTTCCATACCGCGCGCACAGATTTCTTTTTTTTTTTCTCCCACGCCACTGCTGCGGTTGTTCTCCTTGTCCAAGTCAAAACGTCGTCCCCGAAAAAAAGGTCTGCCGACGTCGCGAGGTGCGGAGGGGAAACCGCGAGCGCTTCTTTTTTTTTTCTTTCGTCACGATCTCGCTTCCTCGCCTTGCTTGCGCTTCTTTTCGAGCTGAGCATCGGGCTGCTAATGGCACGCCGCCGTCTAAGCCCGCGCATCAGGGAGGCATCAGGCTGTCAACGCGGTGGGGCATAAATGGCCGCCGCTCTCCCTCCCACCGCCCGCCATCTTTCTCTTCTTATTGCAGCCATTTTCGGGGCGCTTCTGCCGCCGCCTGCGCTTGGCGTATGTTCTCCAAAGCCGACGCGTCTGCTCGCCGCCGGCGCGCGCCCGCGTTGACGACTTGACAACGCGGGGTCTCGCAGGAGAGACAAATTACGGCCTGCGAACTGCGCCGCGGGGAGACAAGCCGACCGCGCTGGGGAAGAAGGTGGATGAGGAGGAAAGGGCCTCCCATTATGCACTAGCGTGTACTTCAACCAATATGCATGGCCCCTCCCGACGCTTCATAGTGTCACGTCATTACTCACCTCTGTTTTCTTTCGCGTGACGTCATTCACTGCGCCTATATGCGTACGCCAACAACGTCCACAGTCCTGTGAGGGAGGATGAGGGTCGCTGCGAGGGGGAAGCGCCACGTATCTGCGCGCTCCCAGAGTGCGTGGGGACACCGCGAGAGCGAACGTACAGCTGTGCCATACGTATACTGGCTGCGCAATATGCTCTGCATTCCTGTGTGGAACTAAAGAAAAGAAACTGGGGTAGCCCATAAAGGGGCGAATGGGAAAGGAGCAATATGTGTGTCTGGCCGTTGTTGATTACCGGCAGTTATTTTGTTTCGTTTGTTTCTGGACCGCGGTTTGTGGCAGCTGAAAACGAAGCACTCGTGATACTGCACTATCTGTACGAACAAACGGCATACCCGAAGAGCATCTCCGGCGCGGTTCATGCATCAAGTGATCATGAAGCCTATGTCTATGTATGGTGTTACACTGCGGAGCGCGAGGTTGTGGGCTCGATCCGGGCCGCGGCGGTTGCATTCTGACGGTGCCGAGGTAGTACGTGGCGTGCTTCACCGCCGGCCGTTTTCGTACATATGCATATACAGGGTGCCCCAACTAACATGCACCAAGACTCAAGTATATACGTGTATGTATATAGGATGGTGATGCGGACAAAGCGTCACAACAGATGAATTGTTGTTCTTCCATTCAACCTATAGGCGCTCAGATCAAGAAGACGAGCCTTGAAGGCAGCCTATGCAGATAAGGGATCAATATGGTGGGCCCTTGTCTTCGATCGTGTACGCTGTGCGGACAAAATTGGGGGCTTGGGATGGGCGCGTACACACACACACACACACACACACACACACACAGACATATATATATATATATATATATATATATATATATATATATATATATATATATATATATATATATATAAGCGGGAAGAGAGGGGGTTAACCGAGGGTCCCGATTTTTATTAGTCATATCATAAGAAGCCAACAAACACTGACACCAAGGACAACATAGGGGAAATTAGAGCATCGGACGCGAATGGTAGAGCATCGCACGCGAAATGCGAAGGTTGTGGGTTCGGTTCCCACCTGCGGCAAGTTGTTTTTTCATCCACTTTAATTTCCATTAAATTATCGTTTCTTTATTTCATTTATTAAGCACAAGTAATTTCCCCTATGTTGTCCTTGGTGTCAGTGTTTGTTGGCTTCTTATGATATGACTATATATATATATATATATATATATATATATATATATATATATATATATATATATATATATATATATATTGCGGTTGCTATATATACGAACCGTTCTGTCCTCTGTTTACCCGACGTGGCATATTGCTCAACCGCCACAACCGAATGTCTTGCAGTGCCTGATGCAACTCCGACACATGCTCAACTTGGCTGCCTTCAGTCACCATATATAGCTCGCGTACGCAAAGCCTGCTGCTGTCGCGCTAAAAATCTGCAGAGCGTTTCGGTACAGTGCACTTACAGCCTCGCGCGCGGGTGCGCATCGACGGTTGTCGAAATGCGCAATGATTGAAATTCCGCGCGTGCGCTGCAAGCTGCCAGCGCTTGGTTTTCCCCGGTATAACCTTTTCTTCGGTACACACTCTCGTAAACTGCACCGAAAGGAAGCTTGCGGTGCCATCAACCGCGCTATATCAAACAGCGTCTGCGCAGGAATCCCGTCGCCAGAACATACGAGGGTGAAATACGAAGCTGCCAAGACCAGAGGGATATCCTTTCAAGTGTTATACTGCCTCCCGATAATTGCTCTTGCTCAATGCATCGCAGACGCCGAACTTGCACGTAGTAGGAAAATGCCGTGGGAAGAGTCCCAGTTCGTGACTCGGGATTGCGGTGTAAACAGCCTGCTCTTTCGCTGACGTGAGCAGCATGGGTGCCCGTTTTTTTTTTTTTTTTGCCAGCCGGAAGTGACGCCTACGAACTGGAAGACACGGAGCGCACGGAGCGGAGGGAAACAAGACGAATGCGGCGAGCGGAGAACATAAAATGTTACGCGGAGCGAGCGCTCGTTCTAAAATCCCGCGCCAACCTGTTTGATGTGCGCCCGAGGTGGTTCGATTGCGTACTAAAGCCGTCCCGCGCACAGGATCCGTATCGGCCGCTCTCGCATAGCTCACGTGCTGCCAGTATAGTTCGTAGGACGCGAGAAAGTGAGAGTTCGCGACTGGGGCTGAGAGTGGGAGCATGAGGGGCAGATCTCAAGAGAGAGAGAGAGACAGAGAGAGAGAGAGAGAGTATAGGGGTGTATGCGAAACGCGCTTGCCCGAGACTTGGGTCACGTGGAAGATACATAGACGCGCGCGCAACGCAAAAAGGCTGAAGGAGATCGCGAGACCGGCTGAGCGGTGTTTTCGCGAAGGCGACATTACGACGCCAGCCCCTATCGCCTCCTTTTCTCCTTTTCGTTTTTCGATAAAGCGACGACGTCTTTATAAACGGTCAGCGAGCAGAGCTAGCTAGAAGCGTGCAGCGTAACGTGAAGCAAAGAATAAATAAAAATAAAAACGTGAAAACAGGCGTAGGCCAGGGTGAAAGAGTGTGCGGACGAGCTTCGCATACTGATTAAGGGTGCGCCAAAAAAAAAGGGAGTTAATAAGGACGTCTCAGCGCGGTGACCGCGCAACGAAAATGGCGACGCTCGACTTGAAGTCGGGAGGGGGGGGGGCGGTGAGGGTCAGCTGGAGCGAGGGGTCAACAGCGGGGTGGCGTAGAGTGGGTGTAGTATAGCATTGAGTGGGTTGTAGGATACGGATTTATGGGATCGCGCGTGCCTTTGACCATCCGACCTCTCTCCAAGCGAGTGCATATACGTGGTGCAGAACCGAATACCATTTCCCACCACTCGGAAAAGCGCGCTTTGACGAAGACGGGAGCAACTGCTCAAAGAGCCGCGGAAAGAATGCGAATAATAATAATAATAATAATAATAATAATAATAATAATAATAATAATAATAATAATAATAATAATAATAATAATAATAATAATAGTAATAATAATAATAATAATAATAATAACAATAATAATAATAATAATAATAAAAATCGCCGCGGCCCGCCAAAACTCCGCGGTAGGAATTGCCGCCGCGTCGCCGTCGCCTCTGCGGCAAAGCCTGCCTGCCAGGCAGCAGTCGGTGAGCGAGGCCGCGCGATGTCTTTTAAGCTTTCCTCCGGCCGGGGCTATCCGAGAACGCTGTGCTGCCCCCGCGCGCGGTAATTTATAGTGGATTACATTCGACTCTCTCTCTCTCTCCGGAGTTGAAACAGAGAGAGAGAGGGAGAGAGCGAAGTGACGGGCAAGGAACGGAAAGGCAACACTTTTACGACGCCATAAAGGTCAGAGCGGAGATTAAGAAAACAAAACGGCAGGGCTGCCCGTTTTCCCAAGAGCTCACGCGTGTGTGCTGCGACCGTATATATATATATATGTAATGCCACAAGCGCGCGCACACAAACACGCGCACTCATGCTCTTGTGCGTGTGCGCGCCTTTTCGCGCGCGCAGCGCAATCTCCGAGCCTTATTTCTCGGCCGCCTCTTGATTCTCCCTCGCCGTTCATTATTGCCTCGAGAGAGTTGCCGGGTTTCGAGCGCTCCACGCGACGCTTTCGAGAAGGCATCCGCGCGGCCTCGGTTGCTGATTGCTCGCCGTCTTTCCGCGTCTTCTCTTTTACTTGAAGGAAACCATTTCGACGGGACGTGATGCCGGTTGCTCTTCGCTCTCTCTTTTCAGCGCGCGCTATGGAGAAGTGAAGAGGCAACTCCATTTTGGCGGAGTCTGCGCACGGGACGAACGTATATACTGTACACGCTCTTGTGGCCGAAATGAACGACGACAGCTCGCGCTACACGAGCAGCCAAAAAAAAAAAAAAAATGTCGCGTTATACCGCGGGAGGAAAGAAATATTTACTACGCCGGCTGGCGCATGCCCGTGCGGCCGAGGAAAGAGCGTGGGAACGAGACGGGGCCGAGGGTAAAGGATGGAAGAAAATGAGAAATTCTCGTTGCACCGTAAAACGGGACGAGGTGATGGTGGAGGCTGCGGAATGGATACCGTAATTACGCATTTGCGAAAAAGGGGAAAAAAAAAGAAAGAAATGAGTTTGTTATAATGGCTTCACGGCGCGAGTTTTCGAGAGCGATAGCGACGCAGAACGCGTGTGTACATTCGTATGTTTTGAGAGTGCACATTGTACACTCGCAGAACGCGAGTGTAGTACATTCGGCAGTACACGATGCGTATACGCGTAGTCTACTGCCTCGAGCGAAGTGTCACAGCTTAGCGTTCGCGCAGAGTGATTGAATTTTCCTTTTTTTTCTTTTTTTTCTTTAATGGATACGTTTTACGTTTTCCAATAAAATCTGCGAGAACGTTCTTTACAGACTGCAGGGTGTACGGTTAGGTTGACAAGATTAAGTTACTTAGTGTATTCGTGAAAATCCAAAACACGTTGCGGCGCAGCTGGTCTTTTTCGTCTCGTTTCACGAGCTGTTCTTGCGTTTGAGGTTTTCCCGTGGAACTAAATAGCGTAAGCTCATTCGTGCGGCGTTTGCCGTGCTTCCTACCGTGGAGAGTGCGTTTAATCTCAGTTGCCAAACGTTGCGTATAGATATAGATGTGTGAATGAGGCGGACGAGTGCCCTGCAATGCGACGTGCTCCCCTACGAATTCTTCGGTGCACCTGAGCGTAAAATGGCGTGCACAGTACAAAATTCACAGCTCGCTTTCGCGTCGAAGCAGCACTCGTCAAAGAAGCTTTCGAGCCAACTCCAAGATTTGCTTCGAAATCACAGCCATCGCAAGTTTAGCGTTCGTCGTGTCGATAAGCTTCTTGCGATCGTCTTGTTTGAGCTGCTTGCAACTGTAAAGAAGACATGATAGAGAAATAGAACTGTTGTTCCCTCCAATATTTAAAACTTTGGAGCAACGAAGAACCGGAGATGTTGTCTGGGCTGTGACGGAAACCATGTCACGACGGCAGGTCCTGTCACGCGAGGAGTGGGTTCTACGCTCATTAGTATGGCTGTGTACACATCGTTTAACTGTGGAGTCTCGTTAGCACGTTGACGCGGCTTCAGGAGCGAACGGTTCGCACGGCGGAGTGGTCGGTTTATAACCGTCACACGTGGTTAGTCTCAACCCAAGTCGCGTGCAAACTTTTTTTATCTCAATACGGGAACCAAGGCGCTTGCCACAGGGGGAAGCCTCTTCTTCTGTACGCGGGCCACTTAACGATCTGTTTGTCCCGTGGCGTCGCCGTTCGAAATGAAGGCGTAAGGGTTACCGGCGGGGTTAGTCGAGCGAAACGGCTTCCGGCTGCCATGCTGCGTCCGCGAAACGGCATAGGGCCACCTCACACGAGCCAGACAGTCGCAAAGCGACAAAACACACTCTTCGGCTGCTTGTCAAGGAAATCAGGTTTAATACGTATTCGAGAAAGAAAAAAAAAAGGCGTGTGTATCTATCTATACGTACAATGCGAGGAGTGAGTCAGTCAAATATGCGCAAGTTAAAGTTAGCATACCACTGTTCACGAACAGCGCTGCGGTGCGGCTTCTGTACCAGACAGTGCAGCCAGCCTTCGTTGGTCTCCCTCCACCTCGTCACACGCCGGCACTCACGAGCATGCGCTTGTTTTGATGTACGTACAGGACGTCGAGTCACTCGTGCGGTGTCGAGGTTAGGAGGAGAAAGAACGGGAAAGAAGAAAGAAAGAGCAGGGATCAACGCATACCGATTGACGGAACAGGCGTAGGAAAAGCGTGTGCGGGGTGGAGATGGGGGAGACGGCGGCTGCCGCCCCCTGCGGCTAGCCCAGCAATAGGCTCTTCATTAGCCCAGCGCCAATCAGAGGCACATTCAAGCGAGAGGGCGCAGCGACCAATCGGAGGAGAAATGCGAAACTTGAAATCCGACACCCGTTACGTCATCATCCATCACGAGCGATCCGCCCGAGCTCCCCCTCGCTGCCCCAGCCACCCTCCGCCGCCTCGGTTGCGATCGGCTCCAGCCGCGGCTTCGTCTCTCTCTCTCTCTTTCCTTCTCCCCTTCGAGACGACGACGACGCCGTCGGCCCTCGCGCTGCTTGAAATAGCAGCCGCCTCGCCGCAGGTGCCCCCAAGACCGCCGAGAGGTCCTCGAGCCGCAATCCGGCGCCGCCGCTGCCGCGCGTCTAATTCCGCAGCGCGTCAAAGACGTCGCAAAAGCAGCGGCTCAGTGCAAGCGTTGCCTCCCTCCACCGTGACTGCCACTCTTACATTGCAGGAAACAAAGAACGTGGTTTTAGTTTTCAATGGCGCGAGCCTCGATGAGCTTTGTTTTGTTTCTGCGCTCGATGTTTATTGTTATTTCTTTTGCTGGGGGGTGGGGGTGTTTGTGGCATCGACGCAGGCACGGAACATTCGCGCGCATCGTCGCATACGCAGACAGACGTACGCTCTCAGCAGGGAAACAGCATTTACAGCATCAACAGCATCGCAGGCGACTGTCTGTCTGTCTGTCTGCTTGCCTTCGAAGGTGGTGGGGGTGGAAGTGGTTGGTAGGAGGGGGTGGGGGAGTGGCGGTCTTCCATCACACGTCGCCCGGCAGGTTGTTTCTCTCAGAGTGTGCGTGGCAGTTAGCCAGCTAAAGTCGTGTGCCTGTTTCTCGCCATCCTCCTCCTGCTGCACACCCCGTCCGTCCCCTCAGATGAATCGGTTCTATAGGGAACGTTCGCGCGCCTGGTAATAGGAGAAGTTCGACGTCCGCTGCAGTCTGTTTCTTGTGCGCGCAGAGCTCGGGGTTCGGTTGCACACACGCGCGCGGTGGTGGCAGTGATGCTGCGAGCTGAAACGATTGTTCCGCTCGCTCTCTCTCTCGGAGAAGATGATGACTCTCCGACTAATTGCGAGAGTCGCACGTCCTGCGCGGTGGGCGTGCGGGTGTCACTTGCGTTGTGTGTGACAAAGGCTTGCGGCTGCCAGAATCTAGCCAGCGTGTGCCCAAAAGTCTTTTCTTTCTTTTCTTTTTTTTCTTTTTACCGTGAAGCCCCGTCATAGCCGGCGAATTGCGCGTCTCGTTACGGCGAGTCGCAGAACCCCGTTTCGAAGGCAGGTGGTTTTTCCTGCAGTGGCGAGGAGCTCGGCAGCGGTGCCTTTGTTGTCACGTGAGGTTAGATAGACGAACGTATGCTACCTGCGTTGCCAGCCTCGTTTGCAGCAGCCCACCACGGTCGTGTCGTTGTTGTTTAGCAAGTGGGTACTAGCAGTGACACTTGTTGTACGAAGCACGACACTTGTATACACAGCGCATATATAGCGTCGGCTTCGTATTGTGCTGTCATTGAGAAGTAATGTCTGACGGGTGATGCGGAATGCTGCTCGTAGATAACGGAAACGCGTGTTGTTTTCGTAGTGGTCGTCGTCTTTGCGGCCGCTCGTTTTGATTGACGCGCCGCGGCGCATGGTGAATTCATTCGGGTATACGGACATACTGTCTTCATAAATAGTTAAGGATTCAAATGCTTGCTTTCCACGTGCCTATACATATGCTTCTGCCATATGTATAGGCACTGCCATATGCTTCACATCCGAGATGTTGTGTGTAAATTGCCTCAAATATTGACATTACATCTTGAGGCCTTGAGCGCCGATATGGAGATAGGATTGTACAACGCGAACGATGATATGAATGCGCAACACGCTCTCTCCAAAAGTCACGATGCTAGCTGGTAGCAGAGCGTAATCGACACGACCTGTGCGCTAATAGGCCATTTGCGGTGTTTCAGCTTTACTGAATCGGGAGTTCCATTCGTTGAGATCAGTAAATGGCCCCGTTTTTTGTCGTTCGCATCGCGACACGCGAGCGGTCGCATAAATTATCGTTCCGATCGTAAGATGCGTTGCGCCGTTCGATATTCGTCGTTGCGGTTTGTTCCCCACTGAATTACAGGGGAGCCGCCTGTTAATTAGAATGAACGATGGTTGATACCATCGGTTGATTGATCGAGAGAATAGAAAGAAAAAGGTATTTCCGCAGAGGGGATGGCTATTTGGTCTGGTGCGTGTGAGTGTAGGATCGAGGGGTTTCGGTGTCCTTGCCATCAAAGGGGAAATCGTTATTGGAACAGCGACAACCGCCGTGAGAGCCATTACAAAAAAATCGAAGGCCGCGTGGATCCCTTCCATACGTAAGCTTGACGGCGGCACGTCACCTTTTTAGCCATGGGCGGGGAAGGAGCACTGACTAGAGAGAGGAAATGAGTTCAGCTGTCTAATTAAATTACGCTTCTACATATACTATACCAAAAAAGGTCACTGAGGATGATCTTGGCTTGACGCAGTCTCACAAAGCCTGAAAAGGCACAAACACGAAATACTGCAGGTGGCGACGCCGTCTTGAAGTTTTCGCACCAGCACGTCGTGACGTCACGGATTTCGACGAGGTCTCTTAGGGCCTATAGTTGTTTGTGGGCAAAGACTGAATACACTGTATCTAAAAAATTCAAAGACTAAACTTAACAAGTTTCGAGAGCTTTTACTACGCCAGAATACGAGAAGGTGCTTTGAAATCCATGGCGTCGTACTGACGTAACGCCGCCGAGATTTCGGAGTGAAATTAAACAAACGAAAAATAAATTTAACTTCGGCCTTTAATTTTTCTTCTAGTACGAAGATAGAGCCTCGGGAGAATACTTTATCAGCCCAAACTGATTTTGTGTTTCCCTTTTGATATTGTAGGGGTTGTAGGACGGACTTCGCGGATGAAAACTACAAACTTGGGAGGAATTTATTCTACATTCTATTTACAGGGAGGTGAGCGACAAGTACCATTCGTACAGACATTACGGGCCGGCAGCAACTCGGACGCTGCGGCCCGCGGCAAGAAGTTCGAGAGAGGTGAATCAGGGAATCAGGGCATGTCCCAGAATTCTCAGGTCTCTCTGGAAGGCTTCTTATAAACCCTTCAAGCACTGTAAGTCACGTCATGTCTGACCAATGGGAGAGTCCACTCCGATGACGCCACTTTCAGCCAATGGTAGGCGCCCGTGTCGTGGTGTCACACCTGGCGGCTTGCTGCGGTCTTGCATCACAGACTGGCAATGCACTTCGAACAAGGAGAAGGGGAGGGCTGCACCTGCTTCATTGTCGGATGCCCACCTGCTAATCCCGGCGGCGCACGAACTTGTTGGCATGTAAACTTGTTGCCCTAAACTTGTCTGCTCGGCCGCTTCTCTGGAATGCGCTTTCCTGCTTCTGCATTCCTCAATTAGCTGTGCTGCAATCCGATGTGGTCTGGGGAACTCGAAGCAATCGCAGGAACCAGCTCCATATCTAACAGCTCGTCCTCGCCCCGGTTGTTCTGAATGGCCGGTGAAATCAATTCGCTGGCCATGAGGAACGCTGACAGAAGCTGCAGGGTACTGGGGTCGAGCCACGTTTGACAACCCTCGGGATCCTGGGCCCTGGAGAACAAACGTCAAACAAACAAAACAGCACAGCGCTGCACCACGCGTAAGCGCAGGCTCTTCACCCCTGACTCGCCAGACTATTACTGAGTCAAAATCAACCCTGATCTTTTATTTCCCCAATTTCGACAAAACAGTTCCAACCACCCTTCCAAACCGCTATCCATTTCTCCCCGATTGCCCACAAGACCAGACTACTATTGTTGTTGCAAAACAAAAGGGTCGTTGATGATGCAAACAACAAATGAAAACAGCCGAACATAACATAAGTGGCCTAACTACACGAACAGCATGTTTCCAATCTATCGCAGTGGCGTACTTATCGCCCGTATTGGTGCCACTGAACAATCTGGTCAACCTCACAAGTACGTAATCACAAGCGCACTAACCTTGTGGTCACTAAACAAAACGCGTACTTGCGTTCTAGGCAAACTTTTCATTCACGCTTACTCACGTTTCTTTCGTGAAAGTCCTACAGGACACGTGAGATAAACGAACAACTAAACTTGCGGGAATTACACACTCCGCAGAACCCTTAAAATGATGCGTCTTATACTTACTCTTTCCACGCACCCTCACTAAAGATGTCAGAATACGGCTGCTCTCCACACACACTAGCAACCCACTCATAAATCTGCTTCCTTCCGTCCACACAGGACACGCGCTAATGGGACTAAGAACGCTTCTCCGTGCAAATCATGCACTCACTCAAATCTACGCGCTTAACCTTACAAAATTCAAAAACGCTTAAAAAGAAAGAAGGTTAAATAACACACGCGCGTTACGATAGGCCTTTCGACGATAACCTCGACCTTCAGGTTACTCACACATACAAAAAAAAGCCTATCTACTTATTAATGAACATCTCGCGAGACTACATGTTTACTTAAAACGCATCTTTCAAATTTCGGAGCTTTCTCAAACGGAAACACAAAGCTCAAACCTTACACATTGAAAGAAATCCAAGTCTCAATTCGCGAAAACTTTCTGATGCTCAAAAATAAAACACAAAACAACACGTTTTCCTACTACGGAAGCTCTCTTGGCCTCTCATTGCAAACGCTTACGTCTGACTCATACTTTGAGTCTAACCCGGGGTGGACGTGATCTGAAAGCTACTCTGGCTGCCGAGAGACAACAAAAGGGCTGATTCACTATCAGCTCCCCCAAGACGTTACGGTCTCCTGCCAATTTGCGTCCCCGCGCCCCGCTTTCAACACAAACCCGATTGACCGCGTCGCTTGTCCCCACCTGGTCTCGTCCTGCCACCTTGCGTTTCTTCGAACTGCACGCTGAGCTGTGAAAAGAACTACGGAACGACGAGGAGCTTAACTGCCTCGTGCCCTTTGTCCGCGTCCGTGCAGAACATTCTTCGCGGTCCCCTTTTGACCTGTGGCTCGCTCGTTTTGGATGCGTCAACATCGTCCGTGACGACCGCACCTTTTTCCTCGCGCCCTGCCCTTTTGGGTTTCTCGCCATCTTTGGCGGCGCTGCATTAATTACCGTCTTCCGGTCTTTACTGCGCTTCTTTTTACGGCGCTTTCTCTTTGCACTCGCCTTCATGTCGCCTTCTCGTGCCTCGTGCTGGCCGGCACACATTTCGTCGGCCCGGATCGGTCTCTTACCCGCACAGTCTGAGTGATTTACATTTAAATCTACTCTCACTTTGCCTCGACTGGCGGACAGCCCAACCGACTCTGGCACAATGCAGCAGGCTTTACTCGAGTTAGACAACTCGCACTCTTGCGAACTGCCCTCTACTACATTGCCCAGCTCACGCTGTGCATCGGCACACAGCCCGTCGGTATCGATCGCTGTCTCACGCGCACAGTCCGAATGATTAATAACTGAACCATCCGTATCTAGGCTATCTAGACTGGCGGAGAGCCGCACCGATCCCTGAACAATGCAGTTGTATTCTCTTGAGCTACGCAGCTCGCAATCCTGAGAATTACCCTCAACTGCACCGCTCAGCTCGCACTTCACTTCTGCACGCACATCTGGCTCTACATGGGTGCTCGCTTCTGTCGGGTCTGAAGTACCCTTTTCTTCGCTAGCAACTTCGCTAACATCACCAGCGACGCACACACGCGGTAACTGTGCCAATTTGTTCGCAGCTGGCCTAGCTGTCTCTACAGTCATCTGTTGGCACAGCACCTCGTCGCTCTCCTTGCCGCCTTTAACGGCCTCTGTTGCCACTAAGGCATCGTTAGCAGCTAGCCTTTTCCCTTCACCTATCAATCTGCAGCCAATCTCACAGGCACTACTCTTTTCGTCGGCTTCTGGCGAAAGTCTAGACACTTCCTCATTCTTTCGCTCTGTACTTCCTACAGAATTCTCAGACAGCCGTTGTCTCTGTGCCAATAACTGATCACAATCCTGTATCTCTTTGATCAGTGCTGCCTTCTCTCTCTCATACTTTTCCTCTCGCTCACGTTCGCGTTCATTCTCACGTCCGTGACGCTCACACCTAAGAGTAAGTTCTTGAAGCTCATGCTTCCGCTCATTCTCGCGTTCTTCACGCTGACGCTCACTCCTAAGCTCACGACGCTCTCGCAAACGTACACGACGCACACGCTCCCGTGGCTCCTGTATCACCTCCCAAGCAAGCTCAATGCTTTTGCCATCGTTGCCACTATCGTTAATCGCCTTTATGATAGCTGGCGTTTCCATCCGTTCGTCCGCCTCAACTCCCAAATCGTCGCACACCAACAACAAATCCAACCTCGTCAACCTTCTAAGATCCATGGCAGCTGCCCCGACAGGTGGTTAAAACTGTTTTCCTTAATTAATTTGTGCAAACACACAATGCAACAAACTCCCGATTCCCAGAACTATCAAAATTGAACACACAACCTTTGAGTCTGGCGAATCATAAGGAAAAAAACCACGCGCTCACTTACGGTTGCAGCACTCTGCCATCCGGTTCATCTGTCCGCTGTTCCCGGTTCCTTCCGGACTCCCTGGGTCGAAGGCTCGCTCCTTCTTCGATACTCCCAGTCTCTTCGGACCTCTTTCGACGAAGGCTCTCTCTTCTTCGCTCTTCCCGGTTCCTTACGATCTCTCTCGACGAAGGTTGATTCGTAGCGCTGCCACCAGCTGATGTATTCGGAGGCGATCCTACCGCTGCCAACCAGATGTAGGGGTTGGAGGACGGGACTTCGGGATGAAAAACCAAAAACTTGGGAGTGATTTATTCTACATTTGTACAGGGAGGAGAGCGTCAAGTAACAGTTGTATAGACATTACGGGCCGGCAGCAACTCGGACGCTGCGGCCCGCGGCAAGAAGTTCGAGAGAGGTGAATCAGGGAATCAGGGCATGTCCCAGAATTCTCAGGTCTCTCTGGAAGGCTTCTTATAAACCCTTCAAGCACTGTAAGTCACGTCATGTCTGACCAATGGGAGAGTCCACTCCGATGACGCCACTTTCAGCCAATGGTAGGCGCCCGTGTCGTGGTGTCACACCTGGCGGCTTGCTGCGGTCTTGCATCACAGACTGGCAATGCACTTCGAACAAGGAGAAGGGGAGGGCTGCACCTGCTTCATTGTCGGATGCCCACCTGCTAATCCCGGCGGCGCACGAACTTGTTGGCATGTAAACTTGTTGCCCTAAACTTGTCTGCTCGGCCGCTTCTCTGGAATGCGCTTTCCTGCTTCTGCATTCCTCAATTAGCTGTGCTGCAATCCGATGTGGTCTGGGGAACTCGAAGCAATCGCAGGAACCAGCTCCATATCTAACAATATCCCTTTTAACGTGATGATGACAGTCATCTTGATGTACGCGGCCGTGGCTCCATCGCCCGTGCGCGGCGTCTCAGCTGCTTCGTTATACAATGTTTCGCATCATCCTACGCTATACGTGATACCTCGGGCAATCGCTAACATCACACATTTGCAAGGGAGGAGTTGGGGAGGGAGGGGCGCTACGAAGGCCCGCTTATAGCAGATGACCCGCGAAACCGATCGCGTGATGCCACTGCATGCGGCGTTGGCACCTGAGCGGAAACAGATCCGTCCGGTCGTCTTCGTCCGCGACGCCCGGGCAGGTCGCCTCACGAGCGATTCCGCCCGCTGGCGCCGCCCTGGCGGATTAGCGAAGTGGGCGCGGTTCAGCGCCGCATACCAGGAGCGCCGCGGCGTCGTCGCCCGGCGAAGGAGTGTCTTGTGCGCTAATCCTCCGACACGGCGCGTTATCCCTTGCACCCCGCGCTCTCCCGTAGATCTTCGCATCGGACGCTGTCACGCTCGCCGAAACGTTGCGTGCTCCGTGGACGGGCGGTCGAAATGTGTCTGTACACCAGCGCAGGGAAAGACGCGTTTACTCTGTCGACCGCTGGACTTTGGCCGCGCGTTGTCTGCACTTCGCCCGCAGCGATATTCGCTGTTGAAGGGAACGCTACAAAAAGGAACGCTTTAAATGAACGCTACAAGGGAACGCTACAAGGGAACGCTCTTCTTTCACTTTGCTGGTGCTCTAGCTTCGAATGCCGGCTGAAGCTGTGTGAATGCACTGCTCGAGTGTTTTGAAAGGTGCCAGCGCCTCCAACCACAAGTCGCCTGTCGCAAAGAAGGGCTATCGCTCGCAACAGGGAAAGAAAAAAAAAAATTCGCATTTGCTCCGTATGTTTACGTGTTCCCGTTAACACTGGGCCGCACTGTAGTAGATCTTCCGGGTCGCGTGCGCGTGGTTTTTCAGAGCTATAAGTACGTTCGAACATTATACCAACGACAACAAAAGTATAAAAGGAGAAAGGGATAAGTTATTAACAAACCTATGTAATCGCGGGCGCCGCACATCCCGCAAAACGAGACTCGCGAGAAATGCTATATAGTGCGAGTGCAGGCAGAACCTCGCGGCGAGCCGTTGAACCTGGCCCTCAGTGTCTTTCGCCGGGGCCAACACGCAAGGAGGATTACCGATTACCACGGCGACCCTTTCTTCCTTTTCTATTGATCTTAGCCCGAGAGAACGACCGTCGCTGTGCCCGCTTCACCGCTCTATAGATGAGGCTGCCGAAAGAAAGAAGCTGTTCGTTTCGAGCGCGTCTGTGGAAGGGTTCCGGTAATGAGAAGCAGGCCAGCGTTTTTACATAATTGGCTTCTACTTCTTCAGACTATATTAGTTCTTTCCTGTGGCTTTCCTCGTTGTCTCTGCCGCCACAATGTTTCGTGTATCGTCACGCAACGCGTGGAACAGGGAGGTATGCAGAATCCCCCGGTTCCTTTGTATATCGCAGCGTTGGGACCACTCTCCGCACACTCTGCTATGTATTGCCATACTTGTGTTTGTAAAATCGATTGATTGATTGATCAATAGATCGGTTGATTAAATTAATTAATTATTAATTAAATTATGGGGCTTTAAGTGCCAAAACCACGATCTGCTTATAAGGCACTCCGTAGTGGGAGACTCTGGAATAATTTTGTACACCTGGGGTTCTTTAACGTGCATCTAAATCTATGTACGCGGGTATCTTCGCATTTCGCCTCCATCAAAATGCAGCTGCCATCGCCGGGATTCGATCCTGTGACCTCGTGCTGAGCAACTAAGCACGATATCCACTAAGCAACCACGGCGTATTGATTGATTGATTGATTGAATGATTGATTGATTGATTGGCCACTGACGTGTGTGTGTGCGCCCCCCGTTGTTCTTCGCAGGTTGACAAGGCGGGCTACCCGACGGAGGCCGACCTGAAGCCCCCCCTGCCGGGCGGCCACCCCCACCACGAGCCCGGCAGCCCCCGGTCCGCGGTCGCCGCGCACTCCTCGTCCTCGGCCAAGCTGAAGAAGAGGCCCCTGTGCCGCTTCTGGAAGCTTCGCTTTCCCGGCTCGTCGTCCTCCTCGTCGCGGAGCCGCCTCGTCGCCCTGCTGGTCGCCATCGCAACTCTAGTCCTAGTCGCCGTAGTCGCCTCGCTCGTCTACACACGTAAGCTGAAACGCCCGTGCACGCTGCATGCAGGTGCAGTAGCATCAGTAGTAGTAGTAGTAGTAGTAGTAGTAGTAGTAGTAGTAGTAGTAGTAGTAGTAGTAGTAGTAGCAGTAAACCTTACTTAGCGCACGCGACGGGACTGGCTTTCGAGGAGCATCTACCGGCGTCTCTGGCGAACATCCGTCGTTACAAGAGCCAGTCATGTCTGCTCGACACTTTGTCATGTTTCTAATTATCGAATAAGGCATGGTTAGTTGTTACAGTAGACGATATGAAAAAGACCCGCAAGCGCACTTTCATTTAACGCACTAAATGAATAGTCGGAAATGTCATCAGTACCCCTTTAACAGTTGTTATATGTATGGAAGCCCGCTCACGGAATTTTGCATATCGTCCATTGCCGGTCATTGGCTTGCCAGGCTGAACTATCCATATCATCGTGGCCATGCGCACTAAAACCGCAGAAGTTGTCGAGTAAAGTGCTGCTTCTCGCTATCTTGAGCCACAGAGCGCCAAACGTGGCCTACATGCAGGATCCCTGCAACAGAATGTGGCGAAAGATTTCGTCACCTGCGGAGTGGTTTTGAAACTTTCGGCAAAGACTGCACGTGTTTCTCGTTGCAGAGCTTGTAAATATAGCAACGTGGTGGCCATACACCTGTTCAAACCTTCGTAAAAAACAGGAGCCATAGGATCACGATAGAATGCGATTGATATACTCTCTGCTGAATGACACCAGTAAACGAGCTGCTAAGCTGACTGTGGCATTTATGTTTAATTATGCAAGCGATTGGATTCCTGTTGGAGTGCAGTGGTCTGTGAACTTTCGCAACTTGGTACCATATGCTGTTCAGGTTTAAAAGCAACATACTAAGATTTTAAAAAAAGTATACCATTTCAAGGTCTTTCTAAATCGTAACTTGCAGGCAGTGCTCGTGCTCATAAAACCTGCGGTAGATTCATTTCTGATGCATGCGGAATAAACAGCGGTATCAACAAAAGCTCTCTAGTCGAAATAATTTTCTGTGGTGACGCATATATTTAGTTGAGATTCCATCTCTTCTCTCCGCAGTGTACACAAGGTCCAAGATTGATCTTAGGAAAGAAGAAATCCGGCAAGACCCCGAAGGTAAGTTTTCGGCAAACAGCCTCGACCGCTTTGCTGGCTTGTGCATGCCGTGCAGTGCGCGCGATTGCACATCTCCGACTACGTGGCTGTTTTTTTGAGCGCGTTGAGCCGAGCTGGCATGCCGCTCGCGACCACGTCGACTGCCGCCTGCTCTACACGAACCCGCGACCTTGTCGGACCCGTGAGTCGAACCCGCTAGCCCGTGCTCAGAAGCAGGAGGCCACAGCCACCACAGTGCCTAGCGCACGCTTCGATATATGGACAACTTCTCCATGTGTGAAGCATTCAGTTTCGCGTATACCTCTTCATACAGCTTCGCAAGGCAAGTTTTGCCCCGACGTATACAACACGCTGGTCGGACGCAGAGCGCTCGTACGTGCGAAAACAGTCCACAGCCTAAACAGTAAGTCTCGGCGGTGCTTGACCCTCCGTGGTGACCCCCTCTCCCCTCCTTCTTCAACCTCTCGACCTGGAAATATGAAAGAGGGCAAGACGATCCTCCATGCGTGTCCTTGCTGTTTGCCTCCGACCGAGCACACAAACGGTAGTCATCGCTGTCGCGTTAACGCTGCGTGCGGGCGTCATCATGCATAAACAAACTCGACAGGAGGGGGAGGGGGGGGGGGGGGGAGAGCGCGAGAGAGGGTGGATCCGCGTGAGAACGCGCGTTCGGAATTCATTTTTCATTCCGCCCGAGCCAGCAGCAGCAGCAGCTGCGGCTACTGCGTGTTTGCACGTCGCGACCTCGCGACTCTATCGGACCTGGAGATCGCTCGACGTCGCAAGCGGTGGCGCACTGTTTTCCCCGTCTCTTTTCCCTTTATTGTTTACTCTGTGCATCGTTCCAGATGCGCTGGTCCATTTAAAAACACCTCCGTCTCTGTCAGTCCTTAAGGTATGCAAAACTCGCTTTGTTCCCAACCGCGAAGAAGAAGAAGAGGAAGGTAGGAGCTCGGAGCTTGATTAGGAAATGACGCAAACGCACTCTGCGTATACAATTAGAAGCGCGTAAGCTTGCGGAACCGCCTTTACTATATTGTCGTTTGCCTCGTGCCTCCAATTTCGAGCGCACAGTATATGACTATGCGTCTTATTTGCGTGCCCGACACGTTTTCTTGTTTCTTTCAACTTCGCGCTAATCGTTTAAACATGCAAATTTCGCTTTCGGTTATTCGATGCCGACGAGTTGGCTGGCTACAGGGAAAGCCACGGGGTGTCTCTTATGCACACAATGAATACGGAGAAACGTCTGCCACAGAAACAAACAGTCTTTTTTCTTATTTCGCCGTCTGGCTATATATTGCGACGTCATTTTTCGGTGAGCCATAGGTCGACCGAGTCGCATTGTCCGTTCCTGATCGGAAAGCGACGGTAAAGGAGGAGTGAGTGTGCGAACAAACTCGCGCCTTGGTGACTTTGATGACGTCATTCTTCTTGTCGAGGAGCGCACTCGCTCACCCCTCCGCACACGTTGACACGTTGGCATTATGGTCGCGCGAAGAAGTTGCGACGCGTATATGTATAGCCGCCGCAGTGACGGGGGGGTCTGACACACACACACACACACGCACACACACACACACACACACACACACACACACACACACACACACACGCACACACACACACACACACAGAGAGAGAGAGAGAGAGAGAGAGAGAGAGAGAGAGAGAGAGAGACGCCACGAGCACTTTGTTTAGCCATCTGTCAAGAGTCACGGCAAGGCAATTAAGCGCGAAGCTCCGACCATGCTCTTTCTTTTTCTCTCTCTGAGATGGAAGACGAATGAAGTGCGTGGATGCTGGACGTTTCAAGAACCTAATTGTGCGTGCCCCTTATTTGTTTTTCTTTCTGTCCTGACCTGCCGCTTTTGTTGTCACCGTCCAGTAAAATTACAAGAAAAGCGATGTTCACCGTTCCCGTCACACCTCAGGTATCTAGGTAATGGTTCTTATTGATTGCACTGCCCAGCTTATATTCTGTAGTGGCGCTTTCTTTCTCTCCCCGCGAACTTTTCGTGTTTGCTCGGGCGAGCGGACAACCGGCAGTTTAGATGTAATCGGAATATGCTAATGTCCCACCTGGTGGTAACGACCGAAAATTTGTGCACTTCAGCAGGCAGTGACAGCTGACGTGCTTGTGCAGCGTGTTCGAGCTTGAGACGGGAGAGAGAGTTTCGTGCGCTGGGCTTGGTGATCTGAACGAAGAAAACGCAGAAATGTATTGTTCCAGGACTTGAAAGCCATAGCCTGCTAATGTATACCAAGGAATGCTACATCAAGAAGGAAAGAAAGAAACAAGAAGAAAAGAAAAGGAAGAACTTGAGCAGTGAACTTGACGAGTTGTCGATTCAGCCTATAGAAAAGCGAGTAAAACGGGTGACAAAGTGAAAAAAGTATAGGGCACCTGTATACATACGTTTGTCCCACCGTACGTTTGTCTACTATACGACGCAAACGCCCCTCCAGAAAACGGGTCATTATAGTGGTCATTAAGTCACGAGTGTCAATTCAACAGTCGTACGGAGGGTCGGCGCAGCCGCTAAGTCGAATTCGGGGGCTCTACCTGCCTGCAATCGCGCGGTTCGATCGAGCGCGGGCTGTATAGTCGGCTGAGGCTGACAGCCGCCCCGCGTGGACTCGCGCCTGCGTGGCCCCGACGCTCGACTGCAGCCCGTGCTCCCCAATTATACCCCCTCCCAATTCCCTGCCCCCGTAAAGAGTCTGGCGCGGGCCTTGGGCGAAGACCCCTGCGCTCCGAGGAAGAGGAGGAGGGAGCGCGCAAACGTTGCATAACCGAAGCGAAAGCCCTGCTGTGCCGATTCAACCCTCGCCCGTCGTCGTCGTCGGACGCGGCGTTTTCGCGCCACGAGTTCGCCCGGAGTTGCTATAGGAAAGAGAGAAAGAGAGTAAGCGACGAACGCTCGCACGCGCGCGCATCGTTAGCGTCGTTAACGTCAGCCGCCTTGCCTGCAGGCGCTGCCCGGCGCGAGGTCTCGGCTAATTCCCAGCGCAATAAGCTCATCTGCCGTCGCGGAGTCGCCGAGGGGGCCTCGCAAGGGGGGTTCCTGAACCGTTTGCTGCGCTTTGCTTGTCGCGTGCGCAAGCGGCCCGTCGTCGTGGCCCTGCTCATTTATTCGCGCCGACCCCCTCCCCACCTCTCCCCTTTCTTTCTTAACCAGCGTCCCTCGCTTACTTTCCTGACGCACTTGCGTTCTTGCCAGCTTGTTTCCGGGCAACCGAAGGCAAATTCTAAAACAGGCTGATGTAAGCTTCTTGCTCATCTGCGATTATAGCACGTCTTGGCGTTTGCTCGACGGGGAACGATTACAGCGGAGAACGCAAAGGGTTATTTTCCGCGTAGCTAGCGCCTAGAGCGAAACAGAAAAGCAATGTTTGACGTCACTGTCGCTTATATGTAAGTTAGAACACGGCTCCTCTTATTAAACACGGTATTTGCGCTATAGACCACAATGTTCTAGTGTATGTAATTAACAATCTTCCCCCGACTAACCTTATAATTACTTGCCTGGGGCACATCTCGTACTTGCCAAGTTGAAGGCAGGCAGCAAGTAGTTTCAACGCATGTAGCATATAGTGCGCTCAGACTGCGAGCATTACAGCACCGCTTCCTCGATATATCTGTCCGCCTAATCTACGCCGAACTATGGAGTTCTGCGTATTTGCCCAACTTCCTTTCTTGTTCTTTTCTTTTTAAAGTGCCCTGTCCATGCACTGCGGAACGTGCACAACTCGAAATTTGCATCCTGTTCCAATTTCTTTTTTCTGTCAAGAACGGTCGCGTGGCCCAAGAAAGTTCCTAGCACGTAAATAACTTCGTTGTGGAAACCTTTAAACATCAACAGACGAACAGGAACGTTTAAGCTATAGTTCAGCGAATGCTACGTGGTGCAACAACCAACGCTGCTGATAGCGGCTCCGCGATGGGGGGTTCGACAATGCAGTAATACGGCAATTGTAACGCCCGCTTATAGCCTCCATCATACTTAACCAACATGCTTTGAGTTCCTTCTTGCTTCTGCGGATGGTACCGGATATTTATATGGTTTGGCAGACTTAATTTGGGAGGGGGCATCCGTCTTCCTGTTCAAGCATTTTATATTTCCTTCTTAATAGCCCGCATTCTTAAACGGTAAGCCGCCAGTTATGTCTTCATCGGGGAGTTCTACTTCGTCCACGCAACGCACTGTTACCGGAGATTAGAGTGTACTCTAGTACGCTTTACCGGAGATGTAAACGTGTCGGCGGGGTTGGTGGCGCCTTCTCGTGGCGCAGAGCTCAACCGGAGATGACGCAGAGCTATTATTGCAGCAATTAGATATATTCTAGTTAGCTGCATGGATGTAAAGTTTATACAGCGGCCTAATTGTTGACACGCAGTTCTTTTATCCTTTCCTTTTGCTTTTTTCGACGAGAGGTCCCACTTAAGAGGAAGCTTTAGCTGGGGTGCACCTATCTAAATACATGTAAAAAGAGAATTCGTTTTTCTCGGCAACCACTGGACCAAATTTGACTGGGTTTGCTGCATTTAAAAGAAAAACTTAGAATCTAGTGACTGTTGGTTTCGAATTTTCGAGTTAGGTCGTCAATTTTTTATAAAAAATTGACAAAAATTGCAAATTTTCAGAAAACGAAACTATCAAGTTTACAACTCTGTAACTCAACAAGAAAAAATGATATCGCAATTCTGTGAATTGTATCTGACAGCACATCTAAAGCGGACAAAATTGACATGTTACACATGAACCTCAAAAATGTATTAATATGTAATTACAACTTTTGCAGAACCCTCGTAAACAATGCAACAAATTCACGTAAGATGTAAAATGACATGTAATATTTGTCCGCTTTGAATGATCTAACGGATGCCGTTTACAGAATCGCGATATCTGTTCTTGATGCAGAGCTATTAATTTGTAAACTTCATGCTTCTATTTTTTTTTAAACTCCTGTATTTTTGAAAATCTTTCTAACAAAATTAAAGCCCTAAATCAAAATTCTGCTTCCAACAGTCACTAGAATTTATCTTACTCTCTCAAATGCAACAAATTTCATCAAAATCGGTCCAGGGGTTAGCTCAGAAAAACGTTTTTGCGTTTTTACATGTATTTGAATAGGCCGCGTCGGAGTTGGGCCCGAGCTAAAGCTTCCTCTTAACACGAAAGCCTGTCTAACTCGCTGTGATTGGACAAATCGTAACGACGTGCCGACACCGGGGTTGCTGCTGCAACTCGCGTCACCGGTAACCAGGCGTTTCGTTCGATAGGTTTACGCACAAGCTATAAAGCTATCCGATATTGTTCCAGTTATGTCCGGAGGTGACTGTATACAGCTCCCTATAAAGGTTCACGTGAGCTGCTTTTGTCTCTAGCGGACTGACAAAGAAAATGAGGACTGCCGCTGTACTCCATTGTTCTGCTCATCACTTGGAGCGAGCTCATAGGCAGTGAAAAGGGACTGTTGGAGCAGGAGGCGGGGGGGGGGGGGGGCAAGACTCTTTTGCCATCTATGCACGCGTGAGAAAAAGAAACAAAAAAAAGGGGGGGGGGGGAGGGATGGAAAAGAAATGAAGCGGGCGCGCGTTTTGTCTCTCGATCGCGGGAACGCAGAAGAGGCGCGGAAACGAACGCTCATTAACCGCGGCTGTCGATTCTTATGCTTTCTTTCCTCGTTTTTTCTTGTTTCCTCCCTCAATTATTCCGCGGCAGAACGTAATTCAATAAACAGAGCCGAGTAATTACGGAGTCGGAGAGGAAAGCGCGCCGCGGTCCATTGGGCTTCCGACTGGCATTGTGTGGCTCCGGCAAAAAAGCGTCGGGCCCGGGGCCTTCACTTTACGTATACGTCACGTGGGACGGCGCGCGCGCGAGTGGGTAATCAACGGAGCGTTCTCTGTGTGTGTGTGGTTTTTTTTTTTCTTCAGCGAAACCGATTGCCTTGTATAGTCGGGAGTCGTCAGCGTATAAGCGCTATGCTATAGCGAGGATGTGCGGTCTTCTATGGAGGACAGAGTTGCGTTCGTTATGCCTTTGCGATGCGGCTTTGTAAGCGTATGTACCACCAGTGCGCACGCACTGCTAATTGAAACAACAGCGCGCGGATAGTTTTCCTGTGCCATCGCTAGCTGTTGAGCCGGAGTTCAGTATAGTTAAGTATCGTTTAAGTGTATACGTATAAGAGCACAAACTATGCAAAAGCGACGGTGTGTGTGGTCGCCTACATGGTTCATTCCTGGCGTAGTCAAACGGCCTTAAGTAACAAGCCTTATACAACTTGTTCCACGCGCGTATGCTTGCTTTATATATATATATCGCTTTCTTTTCCGGAACCTGCATACGCACAAGCCATTGATTTGTTCTTGCTTCGTAATTCTGCCTCCTGACAGAATCTTCAATTCTTTTTTGTGAATGTTTCATTTTCTTGATCCTTTTTGTCTCTTTTTATTTTTTTTATGTTCTGTTGGTTATGCTCTGATAACTAATATTGCCGAATGGAAATGACGCTACCCTACCTTTAAGAAGAAAATAACATTACTCCGATTCTGAAGTTTCTTTTTTTATTGCTCCATAAACGTAATTAAAAAGAAAAAAAAACTAGGTGCACTGTCGTAGAAGATCTATCTGAATTTGTCTGCGTGGAAGCGTTATCTTGTCTGCTGCATCCCGACAAACATTTGCAGCTCTGAAATGAAGTCATCGCTTACGGCGTCGAACTCTCGTTAACACGGTCGTGCGACGCGGAGGCAGAGATAAACTTTAGCGTAGCGATAATATGCACAGCGGGACCTCGCGACGTTAAACGCGTTCTGACTCGCGGGGACCGGCCCTCAAAACGTTCCGTGTCAAGCCACGCACCCCTGTTTTTGCAGGACACGAACGACGCAGTTACATTGCGATATGATTTTATCGCTCTGCAAACACGTTTTCCTGCCAACGTAGAAGAAACAAACGGACTACATACGGGGGCAACGACTGTGTTTACGTGTTCTCCCGGGCCGTTTCGTTTTACATCTTTTACTGCGCGCTGAACGGAGAAGGCAGCTGGAAAAGCTATAGAGGGGCGAGCGGACGGACTACTCTCACCCGTTCGTGACTTCTTCTCCGAGTCACCCCACCAGAATTCCGCCGCAAACGACCGCCATCCGGTGCCGTGGCGCGACAGTATCTCTCCTCCCATCGCGACACCACGACGCCGTCGCAACTGCTTGCTGTATATATGTGTGACTGAAAGTTGCGGGCCGTTATCTCCTCGCCTGAAGCCATCATCGTGCGTCTGCGCGGTAAGCAAGGACACTCCCCGCGTGTTGCGCTCCACCTGAAAACCGCCACCGGGCCCCTGACGACTGCTCCGACTGTGTCTACACACGCGCACACACACACACGCACACACGTATCAACACCACCGATGTCGACACCGGAAACGGCCGAAGCTTGGTCGCACAGGCAACGTGCATAACGCGATCTCTTTTTTTTTTCTTTTTCTCGGTTTACTGCCTCTGGGTATCTTCCGCACGCGCGCGCGCGACGTCGCCTCGCAACGCACCTTTCTCGGAAACGTCTCCAATCAACCAACCGCGTCGGCAACCAAACAACAGAGTCATCAACACCGAACTGACGGCGCCGAAATCGCGGGTTCGTCGTGTCGGCTCTGCCCCGCTACTATATTGCTTTACGGTCGGGCGATGACTCAAGCTACGTATAGTATATAGAAACACCACCCACGCCCACGGCGCGAAATTGTTTCTCCTAACGGAAGGGGCCTCGCAAAACAAACGTTTCTCGCGCCGGAAACGCGAAAAGAACACAGGTGAGCCTTCTTTCTTTTTTTTTCTTTCCGCCTTCGGGGGAGGGGGGGAGGCTCTACGAAACGTAGGCACTCGTATTACGCCCGTGTGCCTTCTCTTTCTACGCATACAGGATCGGGGCGCATTCACTTTTCGGCGAGCGCTCCCAGCGGTATTGAAATGTAAAACGATTTGCGTACGTCGCCCGAAATTGGCTTACAGCAGCTGCGGCTGCTACATGTGGGTGGCGTACGCACGATATTGCGCCGACTACCTTCATTTCCTTTTTGTCCCGCTACGCGCCGGTTTCCTTCTTCACGCCGTTTCTTCTCGCCAGCGCAACAGAGGGCGCTCGCGGGAGGCGTGCGCGGCGACACCTGTGGGCCGGATTGGGCGACGGGCAAGCACCGCGGTCCCGCTTCCTAATGACAGAGCCTGGAACGAGCTATAGCGCCAGCGGCCCAGAAGTGTTGGGTGTTGGACCACTTCTGTGGACAGACGGCGTCTCCGGAGGGACACTCCGCCGACCCTCGCGCGAGGCCTCTCCGAGGAGGCAAGGCGCATGCGCGGTTGTTTGCCTCAGCCCCGTGATAGAGTCGTGCGCGGGGTTCCCCTGTAATCATAACAGTCCCGGCTTTGGGAGGAGGAGGAGGAGGAGGGAAGGCAGGAATGCGACGAGAGAAAACGGCGTCGTTGTTTTCACGCTAGAATGGCGAGGGAAACGAGGTGTCGGCGGGATTCGAGGAAAACACGGGGTTTCTTCTCTATATACGCGCTTTCGAAACCGCGAGTGTCCCCCTGCCTCGTCTCCATACGTACGGTAGTGACTTTGTTATTACTGGTTGTTGGTCTCTTTCATGGTTCGCGAAATTATATTTAGAAAAGCCACTGTCTTCATCTTTTCTTTCTCTCTCCCTGTTCCAGCAACAAAAGAATTTCTTTAAAGAGAAGGAATGAAAAACTGCAGTGGCAGAATCTGGGAGAAACTAAAGAAAAGAAACAAAAAGAAAACAAAACGAAATATCCTGCTTGAAGCCGACAAAAGGTGCGCGGAAGACAAGGAGGGACGACTGCGTATATACGTCGGCGTTCCTGTGTCGGCGTCCACGAAAATTATACATTTCTCGCCTTTTTGCCGAGCGGCGCTCAATTCTGAATCCAAAGAAAGAGCGGAAAGATTTCTTTTTAAGATACAAGCGAAAGTGGGCGGGAGCATCAGGGTGGTGTATACCGACAACTTCAGCTGGCCGCTTGCGAGATAGATAACTTTAGCAATAGACGCAATAAAGAAGATTACGGTTGCCAACTGCGCGGACTTCTTTTTTTTCTGTGATTGAGTGGGCGGACTCGTCTGCGGCTTATACCAGGCGCCGTTATGGGCGGCCCAGCATTTGCGCGTGATGAGTTTGAGTGGGTTGTGGGCGATTGAGAGAGAAAAAAAAAGAACCTTTTGTTTCTTTCCTTTTTTCGTTTTCTTTGTGGACCTGGTGTTGCGTAGAATCACTGAAACCCTCCGTCATAGATCTTTCGCAGCCGTTCTGCGGTTGCGTTTTCATTTCGCCGTGATTTGCGATACACCCTCATAGTGAGACGCAGGCGATGTGCGACCGACGGCTGCAGTAACGCAAGCCGAGAGGAAAAGACAGAGCCCCCCCCCCCCCCCCCTCTTTCTATCTTTTCGGCGACCCGCATTTTTTTCCTCCCGTACTAGTTTCTCCGAGAAGAGTGATTATAGATAGCACCGTCCATGTTTCTTAAGTATATATTTTTTTTCGTATTGAATTTTAGTTGCCCTCGGCGGACGCTTCATTCCGCTTCCGCGCGCGGACTTATTTCCATTTCGTGGACTTTCTCCACGAACTCGCGCACTCTTGTCCGCGTAATAACGGTAGTCCCGCGTACGTAATTTCTTCGATGTCTCTGCGCGCAAGCGGACAGACCGGAAGTTTGTAGAGACGAGAGAGAGAGCAAACTGAAACAGAAAGAAAGAAAGAAAGAAAGAAAGAAAGAAAGAAAGAAAGGAAGAAAGAAAGAAAGAAAGAAAGAAAGAAAGAAAGAAAGAAAGAAAGAAAGGAAGAAATTGGGTCGCCCTGAAAGGACGTGTAATGAGGGCGCGGAATGAAGCTATCCCAACTCGTGCCTCTATAATCAGCGGCCGGACGGACGAACTTCGAGTGCGCGGGCGGCCGGGCGAAGTCCAATTTCAGGAAGAAATAAAAAAAAAAAACTAAATGTCTCGACAGGGACGGTCGCGCAGAAGCGGGCCCGGACTTCTAAGATCTCGCCGCGTACACCGCGGACTGGTGTAACTACGCTTCGGGAACGCTTCATTTCTTATGCATGCTGGGCCATATACTGCAGAGGGCGCTGGTTTCGCGAGTCCGAATGTACGCATAAAATCAGACACACACGCGAAAGTTCACTGTATAGTCGTACACTCATGAGCACGCCACGTGCGGTCCTGATATACAACTTCGCAACTTGTAGACGGTGAGCATTCGGTAACAAACGCTTATTATCAGAACGGCGCTTAATGCATTATCTTTAGTGTGTCGTCTGGGTAACTTCATAAGTTCTCTGCAAGCGTATGCCGTCGTGTTGACGTCCTCGAGCTATTCGACAAAGCTGAGAAGCCAGAAGCCCTGTACATGTATATATTAAACTTTGTTAAACAGTGCAGCAGACCAGCGCAGCTGGATATGTTACTTCTTGAATGTGAGGGGATTGACTTCTGCCGCACCGTCGTCGTAAACAAAAAAAAGAGAAACGAAATAAGTCGTCACGTCGCGCACACACGCACACCACTTGGTGCTTATACATTACGATGCCTTCGCGAACTGTAATAACAGGCGCCAACCTGCAGCGGTGGAAGTCTGCGTCGCCCGTCCATATGGGAAGAGCCGTGCAAATAACGACCTTCTTGGTCTCGCATAAATACGTCTTATTCTCGACCGCTCGCCCGTTAAGGGCCTCGCCCGCTGTCGAGCGATTGCGGGTCGACATGCACGCGTGCGCTCGGAGCTGCGGTCTTTGAGCGGCGCCGTACAGGTGTCAAGCATGTGTCGGGCGCCTACTTCGTCGCGCAATCATCCGCTCGCTGCTTGAGCCAAGCTTCCCGCAGGGACGCGATGTGTATCGCGTTGAAACGACCGGACACTGTCCGAAGTGGGGAAGCAAAAAAGGGGAGAGAGAAGCGACAGTATCCTGGATCTGAGAGAGTCGCGTCGAGCATGCTCCAGAGACGAAGCTCGCAGTATATATATATAGTCGCAGACTTAAGTCCCGTAATCCAGCAGTGCGTCAGCGGCGGATTATCGAAGACACTCGTCGTTAATCCTCGCGTGCCTCGCCCGTCCCCTCCCCTGCCTTCGGGTTGCAGCAGAGCAGGAAGGCTGCGCGGCGTTTAGGTTATATCACCCCGTGAGCCGGGCCATCGAAAACGTAATCTGCGACGTTGCCTTCGGGCGTATCAGTGTCTTCTTAGCCGCTTGGCCCTCTGCTCGCGACGTATTTATCGTTGCAGCTTGTCCCCCGCGCAAACGTTGGGCTTGTTCTTGCCTCCGAGAAGAAGGTGGGACGCGCGGTTCGCTGAGCAATTGTGTGTCTTATAAATGTGTGTATAGCCCGGCCGTCCTGGGCGTAGCCCCGGATTACGAGACGTATGCCTTTTCCGCCCGCTCTCCTTATCACTTCGCACTCCAGATATACCTCTTATGTTTAATGCGACGACGAGGCCGATAGAGAGGAGCACACTCCCACGGATATCGGAAAGAGGAATGAAATTGTTCTGTTATCGTTTCTTACTTAGCAAATATCTCCCAAGTTGTTGTTTCTACAACATGAACTCCGGATGTACTTATATTCTTATGTGACGGCGATGTTGATCGGCGGGGGGGGGGGGGGGGGGGGGAGGTAGGGTAGTAATACTCGCGGATATCGGCAAACGCAGTCAAGCTGTTCTGCTATTGCTCGGTCCTTGCTCCTTAAAGATATCCAGTCGTTCTCGTTACTGTAACCTAAACTGCGCAAGTCATATCGCCTTCCCGCTGCCCCCCCGCTCTCTAATAATAGCCGCTGGTAATCGTAAAAGTCCTCGAAGTCGCGTTGTCGAGCAGCATATCCTGACAGATGGCACTACACTGTGCTCCTGACGCTGTTCGGATGCTCATATAAGCTCGGTGCTGGATAAGTCAGTCCGCCAAATGAATACCGTCGACGCGCTGTTTCTGGCAGCGAGAATTTACCGTAGCCCTCCTTACAGTGCAGGCCCGAGTCCTGATGACGCGGCAATCTGTGTTGCGCCGCCGCAGCGGTTCGGATCATCCTCTTCCTTCCGCGGTTCGATACTAATGCTGTTACTCTGGAGAGCGGCGAATGAGCCCTTCTGCCACCGAGTTGCACTTCCCTATAATACCGTTCCCGAAAGTCTGGGGAAGATAAAGCAAGGAAACGACGAAAGGCAGACGAAATGGTTCGTAATCCGTTTCTGAAGGATGTCGAGTCAGCACTCGCAACTAAACGCAACGTTCACACATATCCTTCCAAGCTGCTCTCTCCTGATACTTAGCACGGCAGTATACCCCGCCGTATTCTCAGACAGCCGCGTTTGTAACGCACTTTGTTCGGTGATGCCTCGCGCCCCGGTCCAGACGGCGCCTATAAGTATCCGCCGTCTGTCGCGCTCAGCAGAAGAGCAGACGACCCGAGACGAGATGCCTATATGGCAGCCTGCATTCCTGCGCCTCGTCGGCAGGGGCGCGAATTCCCCCACGTCGTCACCGGTGCACGCCGCTGACAGACTGACGGATGTTGCATCTCGGCCGCGAGGAGTTTCTTCAAAGGGCTGAAACACAAGGCTCCCTTAAAAGCGGTATCCCCCCCCCCCCGCCCCCCCACATACTCTCTGTCTTCGTCACCTCCTTCCGAAAAAGCGAGGAAGGCCTCGCCGTCCCCCTTCAGCGCGCGGGCCCTTCAGCGCGGTCAACCGAGCCGCCATTTGTCACCGAGGCTGCAGAAGAGCGAGGAACCTGGCTGGCATCTCGACTCTGCCGGGCTGGATATGAAGGAGCACGGGCGGGAGGCAGTTTCCGATAACTTTCGGTAGCACACCAGCGGGCATCTGGCCTCGCTATAAACGGATATATATATATATATATATATATATATATATATATATATATATATATATATATATATATATATATATATATATATATATATATATATATATCAGAAGAGCCCTCTTCTGTTCTCGCGTTTCCTTCCTTCCTTCCTGGATGTTAGAAGGTGAGCGGGGAATAGAGAGAGAGAGAGAAGGACGAAGAACGGGAAGAGCAGGAAGCAAGAAAGCCATGCCCGAGACATCTGCTGTTCATGTATACGTCGCTTTCTTGCTGTGCTCCTCCTGGGATCCTGCGGGGTGCGAAGAAATCGTTGCGCAGATGAAACTGCGACGGCCGCATGCCGCCAACGGAGCGCGCTCGTACGCGCCAACGAAGTCCTCCCCGCGTCTCCGACGAAGTAATTTCCGTTTCTTCCTTCACACGCCGTGCGCACCGGGTGAGGGGGGCTTATTCAGTGGTAGCGGAGGCGGCGTGCCATCTCTCATCTTCGCGTCGTCTTCTGGCCTGCGCGTTTGTTTGTCCTTCTTCCTTTTTATTTTATTTCTGTTCCTCCTCCTCCTCCTCCTCCTCCTCCTCCTCCTCCTTCTCCTATTACTCCGTTTATCCAGAGCACTCGGTGAGGTCGCAGTACCTACCTGTGTGGCGGCTCTAGGCGCCCACGAAGTGTTGAGGTAAATGCTCTCCTTTGGCAGACGAGATGAAAAAATAAAACTATGTGAAAGAGAGAGAGAGAGAGTTAAAGTCGCGTTACAGTGGAGCTCGATTTCTTCTCTCTCTTTTTTTCCTCCGCCAGCGTCATCTGCACTATACCATCTCGCCCACCATTCCGTGTCGTCGTATTCGAGCCTTCGACTCTTATCGAAGCTCCTCGAAGTACCGAGTAACGAATCTATTTCTCGCCTTCGTCTTCTACACCTCACCCATTTCTTTATTCGCCCCCGAAAAAAAGAAAGAAAGAAAAGAATGCCTCAGCTGCACATGCAGCAGCTATCTAATGTCGCGACCACAGCGACGAGGCAGGCGACGGTGAGCCCCCACGACGACCCGCGAACCTGCCCGCAATCGCCTCTCCTTACGCGACACGAAAGTGGCGAAAAGAAAGCTGCGGCGCTTTCAAATCCTCCTTCTTCTTCTTCTTCTCTGTGCCGTCTTGCCGTGCAGTAACGCTTCTTCATCTCTCACGCGTGGAAAAAAAGTGGGTGGGTGGGGAGATCGCTCGCAACAAAGGAGATAAAAACGGTCGTGTCGAACCAGAGCGACCTCGTAGTGCCGCCGTGCGTGTAGTATGATGGTCTCATAAGACAAAGAGGAGAAGGTGAAGTATCGCTCTCTGAAACACGGCGGGCTGATAAAAAGGAGGGAAGCAGGCTCTTTTTTCAGAAGCGTGTGGCGGCCGCCTGTAAAGTGGACCGCGCCGTTCGCGCCGAGTGCTTGTAACGAAGACACGTCGCTGGGTCATAAATCAAACGCGTGGTCGCGGCTGGCCGACTCCCGCGGCGACGCGGCCAGTTGTTCCGTCTTTTTCTTTCTCTCTTTCTTTTCTCTCACTCTCGCTCGCATTCTCGCATTTTTTTTTTGTATGTCCGAAAGAGACTCGCGCAATCGACATGGAGAGAGACCCTAATCTATAACCCCTCTCTCTTGCGGTTCCTTGACCTCTAAAGAGATACGACGCAATCGTTTCGCATTTCAACTCGTCCACAGCTCGTGTGCGGCTACCAGGCACCGGGCGTTTGGAAAGAAACGATATATTCTCTCGCTCCGAGAGGCGAAAAATGAGCGTCATTTTTATGCCATTCGGGGGCCCTCTTCACCTCTGACCCCGACACCAACTTTAGGCGGCCCCTTTTTTTTTCTTCACCTGTATCACGGACCGCATACCGAGACCTCTCAAGCGACGGCAACTACGTTGGTGGGCTTGACTTGACCGCGGTTATCGAGGCTTGGTTAGCGAACGTTATTGACGTGAAAGCGCGCGCTTGCGATCACTCAGACTCGACGCGGGCTTGCGTATCCGCGCACTCGAAGGAAGCGTTTGCACCGTTTCGGTCTTTCCTTGCTCCTCGGCCGCGATCTATCCAGCGTGCATTTCTTTTCTTTAAGGCTGCGTTGCCAGTACTTCAAGGTCACGAACTTCAAGCGCACGATATCAACGTGGCGCTACGTTCCTGACAGAAGAGCAACAAGCGCAGAGTGTTAAAAATAAGGAATGCAAGCCAGACAGATTATTATGGTTAAGGGGACAATTAAAAGCCGCAAACGGTGTTTTGAACTTCACTGAAATGTGTATCTCGTCGGAAGCATTACGATTTTGATTGGAAGTTGAGTAATACAAAAAAGGTTGACGAAGCATTTTCGAGTGTCGTTTACTAACGGCGCGGTATGACGTCTGTGCATTGACCGAATAGTGAGTTCAGCTTCGGGCACCCGTAGCGCGCTGCCCGGCCACCTTACTCATTCTCGTCCTTATACTCATTCTTAGTTAGTAAGCCTGTGGCCACGATCGCGAGGGAGAAACACGGGCCCCTTTTATGGATGGCTCTCTCGCTCAGCTCAATATAGACCGTCCCATTTCTGTTTGTTTTGTCTCTAGTCACTTTTCAGCTGAGAACGGAGAGAGGAATCAGCCGGGAAAAGAAGGAAAAAGGAGGGAAGAATGCGGTTATGACTCCCACGCCCCGATAAGGCGCCCACGCGAACGCAATATATGACCCGAAGCGCCTTCTATCACTCGGTTATCTGGAGAGCCATAAATACGCTCCGTTCGCTGGGAAGGAACGCTCGAAGCGCACATAGCGTTGGCCTTAGTCACCGCAAAGTTCCAAACTCTCGGCCCTTCACAATAGATGCCCTCCTCTCCCATCCACCATATCACGCGCTCTCCTCCGCTTCTGATGCCCCCCCCTCTCTCTCTCTCTCTCTCTCTCGCTCGACTCCTTGCCTCGACTCTGTACAGTTCCGCTGGTCGAAAGGCAAAACAAGGAATGCAGAACCGCTGGCAACAAGGGCAAGAGGACGGGCCACCGTGATTATAATGGCGGGGTCCCGTATACCGGCTCCAGATGGATGAAAAACAATCGTATCCTTGCCACGGGTGCGTAATGAAATACCGGCGGAGCATGCCTGCCTCAAGCTCAGCGCGCGTATACAAATGCGCCTGATACGAGCAGCGACAGACTCCTCGCTTCGTCGCGCCGATATCCATTAACCGGTATGCACGGCATTTTCCCGAGAAAAAACAAAACAAAACCAAACAAAATAAACAGGCACAGAGGAGGCAGCAGCAGCGCATAACAAGGTATAATCGCCTATAAGATTGGTCCGGCACCACTCTCACTCACATCGGCCGCCTCCTTTCTTTTTTCTATAGCTGACCGGTGCTCCCCGAAATAATGAACGCTGCTTGGCCCATAGCCGGTGCATGGGCATAGCTGCGCGACTCAGCGGACAGCGATTCGCCGCGCGACTTTCTTTATTATCCGTGTTCCTTTGCTTCTTTCAATGGGCAGGGAGAGTGGGGGGGTGGGGAGGAAGGCGCTGCCGCTGCTGCTGCTAATTCACGCACGGTTGAGCATCAGCCATGAACCGTTGGTGCGCGCTAGAGAGAGAGAGAGAGAGAGAGAGCAAAAAGCTGTGTGTCGCGGGTCTGCGGCGATTACATGCGAAACGTGTTCGTCGGTGAAACAAGAGCCGCAGAAAAGTATCTCGGCGCGAGCGGAGTTAATGCGCCGTGCTGGCGGCACGTACGTATAACACCGCCGCGTAGTTATATACGAATGGCGAGTCAAGGGGGCTGGCGTCCCCTTTCCTCTGCGTCTCGTATCCTCCTTTCCCTCGCTGCCCTTCTCGGTCGTGCCCTTCTCTGTAACTACCGGTTGCGCCAGCGAACATGATATCTATCGAAGCTGGCAAGGAAGCAATCCCGCGCGCATGCATCCGCTGCATTATAGTATATTCTGCACGCGGCCAAGCGCCCGTAACACTACACACCACGAACAAGTTGAGAGCAGCGGATCTTCGCTTATACAAGGTGCTCGATTCCCTCTCCTTCTCCCCCCCTCCAACCTCTGTACCGACCTTCTCTTTCCTGGCCGATTCAACAGCCCTCTTTCCCTCTTCACCCCGATCTCACACCACCAGCCAGTGGAATCCCCCCAAGGGGGCCCAGCGGCGGCGGCCAGTAGAGGAAGGGGAGGGGTCCGGGGTCGGCGTGTGATTTATGAATCGATGGAACGCATCGAGAGCGCTGTCGAGCATCCCCTTCCCCTTGCTCCTTCCCGCATCCATCTGTACGCGCGCGCGCGTTCGTGTGTGTGTGTGTGTGTCCGGCGCTTTCGGCCTGCCGCCTATGCGGTGCTCTCTTTAGATCTCTCTCTCTTTCTCTCGTCAACTCCCCTCCTCTCCCTGAGATCGACGCCGCTGCCTGTTGCGGCGCCCGCAGCATTGCTCGGATCGTTTCCCTGCTCGCGTTATAAATAATTTGTACCGATCAACCCGTAACACCCCCTCGCGCTACCTCGTTTAACTAGCATTTCGCGCATGGGGTCTCCCTTGTACGCGCATCTGCGCGTGTCGATCCTACAGCTCGCGCAGCTAGCTGCTCTCGCCTTTGCAGCCTCCGCTCATCCCCCTCCCCTCTCCCCCGTGTTGTTCTTATTTAATAACTCGTTCTCTATAGCGGCGCGTAATCGATGACCGCCGATCGGTGCAACAGGCGGCCGTGACCCCTTCCCGCTCGCATGCTACGCAGAAAGCGCGCGCTCGGGAGCGCTACGCAAACGACGGCGCGTGTGTATATGTTTATACACGGCGTGGCACGACGAGCCGGCTGGCTTCGGGACTCGGAAATCGAGACGATGCAGAGCGGAGTGCGCGTGGAGCCGCTATACGCGGAGAGCCGGCTGCCGCGCGCGTGGTTGGGCGCAGCTGGCGCCACTGAATTGAACCTATGTGCTCTGAGAAACGTTGCAACAGGGTTTGAATCTGAGTTACTTGGGTACACGTAGCCGATGCTAAACTGACGCCTGAATCGAGGAACACGAGAGGGTACAAAAGGGCGCAAATATTCTTTCGTGTCCCGCGATTCCGCTGACAGTAGAAGCTGACAGCTATATATCTAACGGAGAAAGCAGTTGCGACGTTCCCCTAAACGCATTTCTAGCATTCACAAACATTTCGTAGCAAAAATGCAGATTCGCGGGCTGGTTCTTTTGTTTCTAACCAATGTTTAGTAGCATATGTGCGCGCTCATGCGAATATCTTCCGGTTATATTATGTTATGATCGTGTGTCTTTTTCACTTCAAATTCTTACCGCTCTGCCCCGAAAGAGTTGGTAGTCCACGCACCGTCGATGACAGTAAAGCGGCACCCGCTGGCTTATCATGAATTTCGGACACTGCATATTCTCGCATTGGTACGCAGCAAAACGTAGGCGAGGTGCGCACGCAATCGCACTTCGACAATGCATACCGACCGTCATGCTTTTCTTTTTTTTAGCTGCAGAGCTTCGCGGAAGAGCCACGCGAACACGTTTTCGAAAGGTGACACCTGCTGCTCTTTTGTTTGCATCTGCTACGAATATTTCCCTTCAATACATGCTCGCCCGAGGCGGTATTGCGTGCGCTTGCGCACAATATACACTATCGCTGTCGTGCGCGGCATTCCCCCGTCCACTGCTTGCGTAGCGCGGTAGCCCGCCTGTACAACAACATCAAGAGGCAGAAAGGTGATCGAACATGCATCGCCGCTGACTTGCCGCCGAGTTCGAATCACGACGCGGGCCCGTTGACGTCCCCAGTGCGCAACCATTTGTTACAGGAGGTAGCACCAGTTCCGTATAGAGAGCACTCTGTATACCCCGCCGAATCTATATAGGGTGCGGTGAGTGCGCGCTGGTGGAGAACAACGCATCATCGTGTATACCGCGCGGACGAGCGATCTCTCGTTCGAGCTTAAGCGGTTCGCGAGCGCATTTGTCACGTTGGCCCGCGTATAGTTTCCTCCCGTCGCGCCTCCCGAGGCGATGTATGGCTCCGTCGAGCGGGACCCGTTCGCGGCAGCGCCTATATAGGTCCATTCCTCACGGTAATGAACATTTGTGCCTCGTGACAGGGACGCCGTGGGGTCATTAGTTATAGACGCGCGCGACGCAAGCGGCCGCGCGGAGGACGCGATTTTTCGTTTTGTCCTCTTATACTTTTGTTTCGACGGCGCCGAAACATATGGAATCCGGACGCGGCGACCTATGTTCGTCCCCCTCCTCCTCCTCCTCCTCCTCCTCCTCCGTCAAGTGGTTGAAGGGGAAAGGGGAGGGAAATCACGGCGAAGTCGTTACGCGAAGCAGTGCTTGCTCTCCTTGTTGTGTGGCTCCGATGCTTGAACGGCGAGATTTATGCAGCGCCGCATCTCGGCTGTGCAGGGGAGAGGATGAAACGGAGAATATGCTCTTGCTCGGCGCGACGAGTCTCTCGCGGCAGTGCATTACACACTCTGATGATGACAGATGAACGCGTTTCGTATACTCTGCAAAGAAGGAGGAGCAGGTATGTAAGACTGGCATATACGCGCGTGCCGAGAGAGAGAGAGAGAGGCAAGAATTGGCGAATAGCTTTTCAGGGCGGAGTTTCCTAACGAGGTATTACTTTGGAACGCATATAGGTGTTGTATGTTCTTCTTCTGTAACGGATCACACGATCATAGGTAGACTGGATACTGTTCCGAACTATAAATGCTGACAGAAAACAATAACAAATGTTGCTGTAGTTCAGTATAGCCCCGCAAACCTGTCCTGCTTTTCTTTCTTTATTTACCGCTTTTTTTTTCCTGGCGAAAAGAAAAAGGGAAAGTAGTGCGTAACATTCTAGTTTCCCTAATTGGCTCGGTTCTCGCAAAAAAAAAAAAAAAACGAAATCAAAGCCGGTGACTCTATACAAGAAGACGGCCACCCGTATCGCCCGTCCTATAGCCGTTCCTTGATGTGAAAGATGAATGGACAGGAGCAAAGAAAGAAAAAAGAAAAGAAGAAGCGAAGATTTTATAAACTTAACATAGCTCAGGGACTTCTATTCTCTAGCAGTGGCGCGTGCCGAAGCTCCAGTTAAAAAAAAAAAAAAAGAGCGGCAACGCGAGAGGGCGCGGAGCTCCGCCCGCACACGGACGCTCCAATGCCGCCTCATTAAAACCCAGATTAGAGTTCATAATCCGTATTGAGCCCCTCCAGGCGAGTATTTTTCTATTCGATTTTTTTTTAATCACTGCCGCACCTTCTTCTGGGCTCGACTGCTTAGTTTTCCGTTCGAGCGCGTTTATTTACTCCCGCTTCGAAGCCGCACCTCGGATCTGCTTAGCGGATCGACCCACGAAATTCGGGAGCTTACTTATAAGCTTCCACCTTTCTCTTTCTCATTTCGTCTGGACTTTTTCTCTCTTCTTTTCAAAATCTCAAGACCCAAAAGCGCGTAGAAGCTTTTCTTGCCTTCTTCAGCCATATCCTGTTAGCAAAGACTGAAAAAAAGAAAAAAAAGAAAAGGAACCTCCGAGCAGCGCGAGGCTTTGCGGAATCGCGTGTATGCGTCGAACTCGCCGCAAGAGTTCTAAATAATCTTCCGGAAATCGAAGCAGCCCGTGTAGCAAGAGGTATATAGAGATTGCGCTTACGGTGCCCGATCAGTCACGAGGCTCGCAGTCAATTTCGGTCGTTGTGTAATTCCGTCGGCGTGCTGCTGCGTTCTATTACCGGCTTTGTTCCGTTCGTCCCGCGGCACGACTGCATCGTTCCCCATGTATACACACTAAACCACGCAAAGCCCCCTCCCGTGAGCGCGGATCGTTCGATACTGCGGTTTGGTTCGATGCTGAACCTGCGACCGATCCCTTGTATATTAAGGAGTCTCGGTGGATGGGGATCGAAGCGAGGGATTTGATTATACCGCTGCATACTTTCGTTTTTTCCCCCCGCTGACGCGTCCTTGTCTCAATCTCTCGCAGCTATAGGTGCATTTCGATTTGCTCCAGATTTTGTGGGGTTAGTGGGGAAGATGTGGTAGTTAGTCGAAATCTCAACGCACATGTATTCATATAAGGACCGTGTGTACTTTCTTGAAAGCCGCGTCGTCAAAAAAAAAAAAGAAGAAGAAGAAACGGCTGTTTTGAAAGCATGATGCGTTTGGTTTTAGAGGGTCGCGAGTTGAGATCCCACGTTTGGCGCCAGTACAGTTTTGAGGTTAAACTTGCACGATGCTCGCCCTTCGAACGACGGTCTGAAAAGGGCACGACGCTCTTGCAATCCTCAGCGCACGAAGGACGTGGTATACGTGTGCATACGGCTGGGTCTGTCGATTCTCCGACATATTGTGTCAAAGAGACGCTGCAGACTTAAGTGTCAGGCTGCAGGAGCAATGTTGCCATGGCGAGAACACTTCTGGACTCGCGAATAGCCTATAGTTTTACCACGAAGAGTGGTTCCCGGGATAGGCCGGAAATGACGTATAAATGAAAAGCGCGTGGCGCGATGCCGGCTTGGTGCTCTCGCGAGTCACGCTCTTTCTTCTGGATAGTTAGCTGAGTGCTCGCCAAGAAAGCAAGAATATAGACTACGTTTCATTCGAAAGCATTTAAGGAACTACTGCACTTGGGACGATTTACACGTAACAATGCGTAAAGGCCCAATAACGCGCCCAAGCACACCTCTCTCGGATTGCACCGTGGGCACACCACCGTATATACAGAGCACAAATAGTGCCTTCTCTATACTTGCCTCTGCGAAGAAACCCCGTTTATCGTTCTAGTATCTTTCACAAAACCTAAGTCACTCTGGCGGTAAAATTAAATTATGGGGTTTTACGTGCCAAAACCACTTTCTGATTATGAGACACGCCGTAGTGGAGGACTCCGGAAATTTCCACCACCTGGAGTTCTTTAACATGCACCTAAATCTAAGCACACGGGTGTTTTCGCATTTCGTCCCCATCGAAATGCGGCAGCCGTGGCCGGGATTTGATCCCGCGACGTTGTGCTCAGCAGCCTAACACCATAGCCACTGAGCAACCACGGCGGGTACTCTGGCGGTGCACTGTCGCTGCGTGCGAGGGATTATTCAGCGTCGTAATATAATGCTCAACAGAATGGAACGCAGACAACTATCCATTAGTCGCGACGTTGTTCGCGCGTGACTGTATATACACTGTTGTTCGGCGATTTCGCTACGTCTGCAACTCGGCGTATACACGTATAACGCTCTCGATCATTCAATTGTCCTTCGACGTTTCACCTTGGAACCCGGTCTCACAGTGTGTAACCACAGCGCCGTCTCTTTTTGACCCGCAGCCGGAAGCTGGGCCGTGGAGGTCACCTTCCGCGTCACCAACCGCAACTACTCCCCGGATCTGGTCGACCACTCCAGCCGGCCCTTCAAGTCCCTCGCCTCGGAGGTGGCGCGCGCGGTGAGCGGTGTTCGATCGCCCCTTTCCTTGTTCGGTACAATTGTGGTGTGTGTGTGTGTGTGTGTGTGTGTGTGTGTGTGTGTGTGTGTGTGTGTGTGTGTGTGTGTGTGTGTGTGTGTACTTGTATGCGACAAGCTCTCTCTCTCGAAAATGCGCGCCGCCGAGTGCTTCTTCAGGACGCGTGCTACGAAAACCAGCGTTGTGTGTGACTGTCTGTATACATGCGCGTATATATACGCGAGGGTCGGAACTATACACTTTCATTCTTGTCCCACATATGTTCGTAAAAGTAAGTGGAACGTATGTGAAACGAGATGAAGTAAATAATAATAATAATAACAACAACAACAACAACAACAATAATAATAATAATAATAATAATAATAATAATAATAATAATAATAATCAACTGAGTTAGCCAGGCATCAATTGCCGTCTTACATATGTGCGAATGGAAATGTCACTTTCGGCACTGTGACCGTCTTATTTTTCTGTAATGATGTTGGCGATATGTCTTTGCGGTTGACGCGATGAATATGAATTGTCTGTAAGACCTGCTTATGACGAAAGGTGCGGTTTCGACGTTAAACTATTGCTTGCCCCTGGACCGCGCGCTCAGCCCCGGCCGTCGCTTTCGCTTCGTCCCAGTGAGTTCAATTAGTCGCCGCGCACTGATCGCAATTTGCGAAGGGTGTGGATGCCACCTCAGTACGTCGCGAGCAGTTTTAGATGTGGCACCGTCGGTGGTATCCGAGAATTAAAGTCGAGGAAGCTGAGAGGCTTGGAGGCAGGCAAATGGCACAGGGCTCTCGTTTTCTTCCTCATCATCCTGGCAGCTTCGCCAAATTTTCCGGTATATATGCTGTCTATAATCAGCCGCAACCTAAAACGAGCGGGGGTAGACACAATACATGCACAGCGCCGCGATGATACTCCCTGTCAAGCGTTCACCCTATCCGCCGTGCATCGACCAACCCTTCCCTAACTCGTTCCGACGTCCCTGCGGAGAGGCGTACATCACGGCGATATACTAGGTCGAGGCGACGGAATAGAAAACGTTGGAAGATGAACTGGCGGTTCAAGTGTTAACAAGAAAAGAGCTACGCACAGGGATGGAGAAAAACGCCTGCCAGATAAATGGACGACGGTGTAGAGAAATCTGCGAAATCATCCCGCACCATACATCTTTGAGAGCGAAGTCTTTGTATCTTCTTTTCTTTTCATTTCTTTCTTTACTTCTTCCTTCTTTCTTTTTGCGCTTTTACATTTCAGTTTCTCCATCTAGAGGAGTCACCATCTGTCAAAAACGGAAGATGAGGAAACAGGAGGTTGCGGAACGTATTTTTTTTTCTCCCTTTTTCCACCCTACGTAGCTGTTTCCGGCTCGTTTTAAATTTATGATGAGAACGTTTGTTTCTTTTCACACACACACTCTCTCTCTCTCTCTTTCTTTTTTGCTTTCACATTTAATTTCCTCACCCGAAGCCGACGACTTCTGCACCGCACCCGCTTCTGAAGCAGCTCCGACGTATAGGAGCCTGTGTGCGTCTCCTCCTGCCTCCTCCTCCTCCTCCTCCTCCTCCTCCCCTAGGAGTTCTTCCCTCCGTCTTTTCGTCGCGCGTCGAGGACAGGATATATAAGGATCAAGAGGCGTTTCCGTCGTAGAGTGTGGCGACACGCAGGGAGCAGTGAACGAGAAAACACGAGAAAGAAAGAAGTGAAAAATTAAAAAATAAAATAAAGGCGGACGAGCGGAAGCTGGCGAAAGCCCCCCGAGACTGAAAGTTCGGCTTCCTGCGATCGAAAAAAATGTAAACAACGCGTTGATCCAAGTAAATCCCGAAGTCCGACGAACTTCTGTCTCCGCTTTCGTCATTTATCTCTCTCTCTCTCTGTCGTTCTGTCTCTCCTTGTTTTCAATTTTCGTGGTTTTCGTAACTGCCACACTTTTGCGGCACCGAGGTTTCGATCGCTTTTAGTATAATTTTGACACGTGGCCGTCTCCGGCGTGAGCGTGTGTATCATTGCCGCTGTGCTATATTTTAGTGTGTGGACGTTGACTCGAAACCGAGCCGCCAGAATTCTTTTTTCTTCGCTATTAGTGTGCCACCCGGCGTTGGATGTTTAAACTAAACACGTCCCGAACGTCCTTCCGCTTTTTCATGTGAAAACATTTCATGTGAATTGCTCCAAAGCGTCGCGGCCGCATCTCCGCCGCGTGTTACATTTCGGAATGCAATTCTGGAGCCGCACTTTTGCAGTAGAATCGGGTGTTGGGGCCGAGTTGGATGCCACTTATCGTAGTCAAGCAGCTCAACACTTACAAAAATTAAATGGATCGTCTACATGTAAGCTATAGTTGTATTGCAGATAGCTTCTGGGGTCTCCTAGTAGGCATATTACTTCTGCCTACATAAAGTCTATATTGCCACGCTTCGTTGTTTTACTATTCGCCGATGTTCGCTGTCACCGGTTTATCGTTGTCATCAAGCGATGCTTCGTTGATGCCAGCAAAAGTGGGCAGAAACTGGAAGACCTATAACGCGACCACGAGTAACAGAAACTGCGAAAAAAATTGGCCCTGTGATGAAGTTTGGATGCTTCTACTTCTGGAAGTGGAGTTGGAGCGATGGGTGGGTGGGAGCGAGGGCGGGAGTTGAGAGAGAAGGCAGCTGGCACAGCAGGAAGTCATCGGCGCTTTCGCACAGCTCGGTCTAGGCGCTCAGTGCTACGGAAACAAAATCCAGCAGGATACCCAAGGCGACAGAGCTCGTAACAGCGTCTCCATATCTCAGATATGCGCGCTGTCACAGGGACCGATACGAAAAAGAATCGAAAAAAGAAGAAAAAAAAAGAAGAATGCTAGCACATGGTCTTACCAGTGCGGCGGTGGACAGAACGTATGCTAAGAGAGAGATGGCGGGGAGGGGGGGGAAGAAGAGATGTGGAGGAGGAGGAGGTAAAAAAAAAGGAGAGAGACAGCGAAATAACCCAAGCTATATAGAAGAAACGAAGAGGACCGCCTGAGCGAAAGGCACGGAGTCAGACGGGACGACTTCGCGCATATTCGAAACGGACTTTGCAGCCGGGGACGATTGTCGGAAACGGCGCGACGCGTATCGGGAGAAGATCCATATGCCGTGTTCTCGCGCGTCACACACGCACACGCACTCGCACACACACATTTTCGAAGCCAAGGCGTCTTGCCACGCTCGTCTCCCTGTAGCTGCGTGCGTGAAAGGTATTTTACTCGTTTCTTTATTTCGTTTTTTCTTTTTCGCACGCGCACCATCCCTCGACTCTATACGGTTCAGTTTTCTATACCCGTTCCGATAACGTCTTCGCAGAGAAACTCCCGACGAAAGTGGGTATCGGGCGAGGCGATATTGATATTTGCTTAGACTCTGCATCGTACCCGCACTCTATCTCTCTCTCTCTCGCCGTATTCGCTTCCCGATCCGGCGGAACTTCTTCGCGATATCGGCCTCCGAGAACCTGCTATACCGTGAGCCAGAAAAGATGACAGATCGAGCCTCCTTTTGTTTGCGTATATCTGCCATTTTTGTTGTCCTCACGGTATACACGTCGGCTTCGCCCGCACACGCTCCTCCAAAAGGTATTGCGCAGACGCGCCGATTTCTTTTTAAAAGTTATTGTTATTATTTGCCCTTTTCGTGTTCCGGCGTTCACACTTCAATAAGCGAGCGTCATTTCTCGACTGATCCGCTTTAAGAAAGAAAGAAAGAAGGAAGGAAGGAAGGAAGGAAGGAAGGGAAAGACGGAACAGGTGATAGCCAAGATCAGTTTGCGAATGCAAAGCGGCATGCAGACGACAACGCGGAACACACGGTCCTCGCTTCGTCCTCAACCAGTTGCTCCTTTCCCAATCCCCCATATAGTTCAAGAAAGCCCGATGAAAGTTCCTGCGCGCTATTCACACTAGACAGGGCTCGCCCGTGCTTCAAACTTTAATTCGTTTCAGAGCTGCTGCAGTGCGAAAGCGTTAAAGAGGCCTGTGGCGTCTTCGAGCGCGTTTGTCTGAAAGGTTATTTCGAAGGAGCGCACAATATTGCTAACGACAGCGCGAACGTTAATCTGCACTCCGAAGAATTCTATTAAAGAAAAAAAAAGAAGAAAAGAAAGAAAACTGATGCAACGCGTCGCGTGAAATTGCGTATAGAAAAGCACCGAGAAGCAAGCTACGTTCTCGAAGCTTCAATCTACTTACGCCGTGGTTAGACTCAATAAAGGTGTTGGAAACGAGAGATCTGAGCACACTATATAGCGTCGCGCCAAGTGTCTGGATGCATTTAGTTGTTGCTATAGTTTTCTTGCTGCCTTTTACCGTTTCTTTCCTTCTTTCTTCTTTTTCTTCTTTTCCTCGTGTTTCCTATCATGGCGTTAGTGCTCGATTTCTGTTCAAATATTCAAATGACTGCGTTAATACTAATGCTGTTCATTTAGAAAAAGAAATGGTAGACAATGTCGCCGACATGCTAACTTCTTTTGCTGTCTCTCTTATACGCTACCGCAGAAAAGATATAACTTTTGCCTATGCCTGTAATTTACTAAAGAACAATAGGTTTCTAATTTCGCCGATGGGAGCTACCGCTGCGGTCAGCCTCGGGAAACAAAAGAACTTTTGTGGCCTACCTCAACCTGTGTCGGCACGCTGAATTAAAAAAACTGAATCTAATCAATAATGCTTCGTTCGGGGTCTCCTCGTTAACCGCGCAACTACAAGAAAAGAAGAAGAAGAAGAAAAAAAGCTCGATTACAATGGACTTTGCTTATACCCGCGCGAAAGATGGCTGCCGTGACCACCGAAGATTTTCTTTTAGGTTAATATGCTAGCGAGGGGTATGCAATGTAATTGTAGTCAGGTTCAATCTCACAACTGCGCGAATTGCGCAACTTACGCTATACGAATTGTTTCTCTCCGAGTTCTTTTTTTTTTTCCGCGAATCATTTTTGTTCTTCTTCTCTCCCTCTCCCTCCCGCGCTCTCACGCGGCGCCGACCAAAGTACGCTGGCGCGCTTGCTTCAGTTCACTCATGTCTCGCTCCAGCTATCCGGGAGTACTAGTTACACGCTACATGTTAACGCTCCAACTATCTTTCGATCACCGCATTCATTATGCACGGCGCTTGCCTCGGAAAGTAAAATCAGACGAGAGCGAGGGGAAGAGAGAGAGAGAAAGAGAAGGCCCCTGCAACAACTGTCGATGTCTTGGAACGAAGGAGCAAGCAAGTGCGGGCAAATGAGAAGCACATCCTAGTAACTGCCGTCCTCTTGCGGCACGCCGTGCGGGTACGCGCATTATTATACTATGTATATGTGTAGGTTGTCGTTCATTTGGGAACTTCGTTACAGCGCCAGGGGCTTTGCACCGAAGGACCGGCCGGCCCCAGGGTTTCTCGAGAATTCTTCGGCGCGCAAGAATTTAATGGCGCGTCCCTTTCATACCGCGCGGCCGGCTGTCCGTGCTCCGGGTACGGTCTAGTTCTGCGCAGTACGGCGGAAGCCAAGAGGGCCCAGGGCGAGCGCTTGCTCTTGCGCGACGCGAAGTAGTCCCGTAACAGCGTCAGTCTCGTGGTCATTGGTGACGGTCCGTGTGATGTGCGGTGTACATAAAGTTTCACGCTTTGCCTGTAGACATAAAAAGGCATCCCTGTCTGTAACCTCGGGAAAACTGAATGCGCGGAGTATTCGCGCGTCGGCGGATGGACACAATAAGAGGAGTCGGCCATTTGCCTTGAATTTGCGATTCGCTCGGCGGAACAGCAAATTCAGCTAATTGGTATTCGCTGAACGTTACGCACTGTGCAACGCGAAAGATGCAAGATGAAGGCAAAATATGGACGGAGGGAGAATCAGAAAGGACAGGATGGTTTCGCAGCATATCCGAGGTGCCTCAGGAGGGAGTGCGGGGGTGCGTGTCCGTGATCGCGCGATATGAAAAGTAGTTCCAAATTTGGCGATTTGCGTGGTGGAAACTGTGGACGCGTAACACACCGAATGAAATGATTGAGCGGGAGGGGGATGCACTTTATTACAATTCATAAAAGAGTACACAGGTGGTCCGCTCCGTGCCGTCTGCTCGTAATTGCGGCCCGGCTCTAGCTTTTATTGTGCTGCATGGAACTGGGTCACATAGACGACACACGGCTATGCTTGACGAAACTGCGTCGACTTATCAAGGAGCAGTGTGCGTGTCCCCGTAGCAGAGGGAGATAATTAGGCTCTCTCGCGTAGCACTTTCTTTGTGCGCCGAAATGTTGGCGCAGCAAGAAAATAAAGTAATGAAGTGAAATTAAAAATTTATGTTAAGAAACGATACATAAAGGATAGAAGAGGGGGCGGCAACCGTAGAGAGGCGACACGGGGTCAGTGAAAGTGAATGTGTATGAGGAAAAAACGGGGAGAAAAAATTTAAACGAGTGCTTGCCCTTCCTTCTATACGGGCAGGTCCGCGTCGGCGGCACCCATCGTGTTATGCAATAGGAGCGCGCCGCCCCACTAGCGATCCTACTCGGCTGTGCATGTACAAGGTTTCTTAAGAATGGCGCCCACAACGCGTACAAAAAGCGACCGGTGACGACAGCTGCGCATGCCCTGAACTGCGCGTGCGAAGTTGGGGGGGAGGGGGGGGTGCAGCGGTTACAGCATAGTGATAAGATTATGGTATAATATACGCTGTTAAGCTGAACCTTTACGTGACTTAAGATCACATGCACGACGTAGTTCGTTCTTTCGTTCCGCAAGATCTCGTTCCGTGTATTGGTTGCATGCGGATCGCGCATACAGTGCCGTCTGCTATTGATCCATGGGAACAACTCATTTCCATTGGAGCCCGCTCCTGGCCCATATTTACTCAGATTGGCTAGACAGTAATATTTCGTATATATGTATATTTACACAGTAATGCTGATTGACAGAATGTTGGAATTGCACGAAATACAGCGTTTTCTATCAGCAGGCCACGGCGACTGAACATCATCTATGCCATGCTCAAGTGGAGAGCTTCTTGGTGCATAATTAACTCTCAGGTTTGGATGAACTCGCCGGGAACCCGTATGTCGTTGCCTTGAAAACAATTTCGCCGTTCCCTCTCGCATTGCCTATACGGGCGCACGTTGAATCGAAGTCGCGAATGGGACTGCTGAGCAGCGAGGGGATCGAGAGGCCATCAGTGGCGTGGATAAAAACGCGAATGATTTACCCCCGTACTAAAACGCGCGCGGATTTCGGCATATAATGCAAGCTCGATTCCGATTTCTTCGTAATTGTGACGCGGCACCGTTATTGTTCGAGCTAAAACGGAAAGCGTGATTGCCGAGTGATGGACCGCACGCACAAAGTCGGTGCATGCGGTGGGTCCGCTTTTGTGACGAACTCGCGGTCCCCTTCATTTGCATACGCGGTGCATTATTCGCGCAAGGACGTCGTTCCTTGCGTCTCGACATTTTCGATTTCCCGTAATCACCCTGCTGCGCGACCGGATCGACGACTTACATTCGGTGACGTCGTTGCAGGTCGGAGACGCGCGCACGGTTCCTATATTGTGCGAGCCTCAGAGTGTATGCGGATGCAGTCATGCACGTTCCTCCGGCTTAAAAATTTACGAACGGCGTAAAGTATGCTTAAGTTCTGCGAAGGACGCCCGTCGTTTGAGCTCAATTAGGACGCGCTGTCTGGTTAACGATGTGCTCTCGCGAGGCTTCGATGTGTTTTCGTGTACGTGCGGCTTCTGAAGCCTCTGCTATATAAGTAATCCATTGCGCTGTAGGTTTGTACAGAGGGTAATTACTGGCATGGTCTGTTTCAGTGCGAAAGTTATTACGCCTGGTTGTGCAACGACGTCGAAAAATTCAAGGTGTACTTATAATACTGACGTTTGTTATATCGTGCACTGTCCGTTGGCACGTACCCTTTGACAGAACTTATAATAGGTCTCCCTTACTGGTGTAGAATAATTGCGTATACCACCCAGGACACACAGTCTTCGTCCCCTGTCTGTGTAGCAGTATCCATTCAATCATTGTGTATGCGGGAACTAGCTTGCTGCATCTTGCCCATGTGCCAGGACGACATAATGCCTGTATGCTGCACTGGTGCGTTCTTGCTCGTGTACCAGGCTTGCAGGATATCGGTGCACCAATTTCATACGTATTGTCAGTGCTCTGCGATAGCAGGATACAGACTTATCTGTGTACTATACGTACGATGATACACTATATCATTTTACGAGCATAGCACACTTTAATTGTGCACCAGGGCGGTCACGTGCCTTCAGCTCCCGGTGCGCACAGATGGCAAACTTGCAAGCAAGCTGTGCTCGGGGACTGCATTCAGTTCCATCCAATCACGTGGCGCTATAGGGCGGAGTTAGCATTATAACTGCAGTATATTCTTTGTGTGACAGTGACCGATTGTGATTGTGTGTCTATGCTCCTTCCTTTCCTTATCTCTACTTTGTTACCACTTTACCTCCCCCTCCCCTCTCTCCCCAGCGTAGGGTAGCCAACCAGATTTTTTTTCTCTGGTTAACCTCCCTGCCTTTCCCCTATCCCTCCCTCTCCCTCCCTCACCCCCCCCCCTCTCTCTCTCTCTGTGTGTGTGTGTGTGCGCGTGCAACCGGCGTCTACCGTGGTGATCGCTGCGTACGCCTGTGGGGTTCGTTGCCTTCGGGTTTTTTGAAGGTATAGATCAGCGTCACTGCGAGCTGGCGGCAAGAGCGCTTGCCGAGTCGCCGCCGCCCCCTGTTTTCCCTTTATACACGGCGTCGTCGATATATAACCACCGCGTGCCGGTGTCGTAGGTCGCAGTGGCCCCCCTTCCATTAGCGGACGATCGACTTGGACGACGACGACAAGCATGCGACATGACCGCAGGCCTCGTGACGATGAGTATACACGCGGGTCGCTTTTCGTCGTCGACCACGTCCAATGGGCTATAAATGGCCGCCGCCCAACCGCTGGACATGCTTATTACACACCGACCACCAGCCCGGGGGCGTCCTGTCGCGTTTCCGACGTTGGCAGCGTACGTGAGTTGCTCAATACCTGGGAGGTATACAGCCTCGCTGTTTTGACGAATTAGTCGATTCCTAAATGCGCGTATTTTCTTGTTCTCTCTCTCTCTCTGCATTTTTTTGTTTTAGTTTTCTTTACGCTGGCGGTCGTTGCTTGGGAAACGATGGCGACATCGCCCTTCCTGTCGTGTTCCCAGTCGTAATGATACCGCGCACGGCCCGCAGCCGTTGTTTCGTGGAGAAAGGGCAAGTCGGCGACGATGTTTGCGTACCGCGGAAAGATCTAAGCGCGCGTTCGACGAACGGTGCACTTTCGGACTCCTGGAACAAACTGTACGAATCCTGCCTGGGGGTGGCTGCCTAGAAAAACTGCAAAAGGCTGGCCAATCGAGCGCTGAACTGCCGTCGCATACCGTTCGCGGTTTCTCCGCCAAGAAACTTCTCTTGCGGTGCTAGCTAGTGCACGCCGCACAATAAATAAATAAATGAATGAATGAATGAATGCGTGTGGCAGTCAATAGAAAGACGCAGGTTACCGAAGGAACTAACAGCTACCGCGGACATGAAATGGGTGCCAGAGAGGGACAGAACTTAATGTGATCAAAATGGGCAGGAAAAAATTGAGTTCCCAGGAAAGGAAAACCACATCTCTTGCCCTGACTCCGAATGACGTACGAGACCACCAATTTCCCGCAGGTCAACTTGGGGCTACAATCTCATCTGCTACCGCATCCCGTGATGGTGGCATCAACGAGTCTCCTGATCGCATATAGTTGCTTGCTCCCTTACCCACTGCGGTTAAACGGAGGACGGGATATAAGACTTTAAAGAAAGCACATATCAGAGTAAAACGGAAATTGTACAAGAAAAATTAAAGTAGATTAACTAACTTTAGAGACGTTCACTTTCCCCATCCACACCACGTGGATCAATCAGGGCACGAAGCATCGTCGTCGAGTATAGAGCCAAGCTGCTCTGTCGTGCCATTTATTCGCCATTTGCGAATCTGTCGTGCTCCGGGGAAAAGAGAAAGCCGGCCGCAGAACGTCGTGCTCTTCGTGCACGCAAGGGGTGCCGGGGTCGGGACTCCATAATAAGGCTTCTCTCTCTGTGTGTGCGTGCGCGGTACGGTCGAGAAAAGAAGCGAACGTTCCTCACGAGATGCAGCGGAGATGCAGCCGCCCGAAGAATGGGACCAAATAAACTCCCGGCCGGGGCGACAAAGCCGAGAAAAAAGGAGGTTTCCGTCCCGTCCCGTCCTTCGGAGAGTCGGCGACGCGGAAGCACAAAGGAGTCGACGGTGGGCGAAGAAGCCGCCGCCGCCACTTGCGCTGCCGCAGTTCATACGGCGGTGAAGAGAAGGGGGGGGGGGGGGGCACTGCCCGAGAGAGGCCTCCACGGTTCAGAGCGCTTTGCTTTCGTTTTCGACCCCGCTCTTGTCTGCTTGCTTTTTTTCTTGCTTTTCTTTGATGATAAGAGAAAGGGAGCAAGAAATAGAGTGAGAGAACTTTCCATCTATTTCGCAGAACTCTAGGCTCCCAACGTTTCTTCTTGCCAGGTCCCCCGAAGAGAGGGGTCCCTGGATCTTGGCGTTTCCTTTTCCTCACGTCCGTACTCTGCAATGAGAATCGGAGAGGGAGGAGGCGCTTGTCACCCGCTTCAAGGCGGGGTGTGAGGGAGGCCGGGGTAGGCCGGGAGCGTTTTCTGCGGAGTCCGCGTGCGGAGTTTGTGTTGCCGCACTGTTTCGACCGTATATATACACACACGCAGCGGCAAACTGGGCCTGTCACGGGCGCGCATGTTTGCCGGCCAGAGAGGGAGACGCACAAACACAAACGCCGCGCTCCCAACAGCGCCCGGCGCGCCATCCATTCAGACACCACGCATACAACGGGGGCGTTCGCCGTCGTCTGCTACAGAATACGCGGAGCAGAAGAGAATTTGAAAGGAAAGGGCGGGCAGCAGCAGCAGAAGTCGGCGCTGGAAGAAACCGGCGGAAGTAGCCGCTTTGAGAAAGCAGCCCGCGCGGGGCGTGGGCCCTTCGTAGAGGGAGGGAGGAAGGGAGGGAGGGGGGAGTGCGCACAATCAGCTTCAAATCGCCGTCCCAAACGAATGCGTCCCGACTTTGCGTTCGTGCGTGCTCCCGGCTCCGACAGACTCGTCGCTTGCCCCCCTTGTGCTCTTCTCGGCTGCAGCGGCAGGAGCGCGGTTGCTCCAGGCTATAGCAACAACAGCGGCAACTAAGCTGTATGTACGCGTCCCTTGGCAAATCGGAAGAGACTCCAACGAGCGTTCTTTTCTGACCAGCGGGACACCGACCTCCCTCCCACCGAGAATAGCAAAACAATGAGGTCCTTAGTGGCGCCAAAGCACCGTCCAAGCTGGCGCTATAGGCCAGGCATAATAGCGGCTCCCCTGGGATGCTCACTAGCAAGCACGCTGCTTGTCGGCGAAGGGGGGGAAGAGACAAGTTTGCTTTCAAAACGTGCTCTGGACGAAGGGAGCCAGCCACGCTCGCCTGCGGCGCAACTCGGGGAGATATTAAACCGCAGCAACGAAGCGAAAGAAAGAGTCGGACGGAGCACGCCCGAACGGGAAAAAAAGAGAGAGACGACATCGAGCATCGCTCTAAACGTTGCTCTTGTTCGTGACGAGCGGCGTGCGACAGAAATTGCCGAGGATTGTGCGGGAAGAAATAAAAAAATGAGGGCGGGAAGCACGCAGCCAGGCAGCCACCTGCTCGAGTGGATCTGAAGTGGGCTTAAACGAAGAGTCCGGGTGACGAACGACGACGTTGACGGCGAAGCAAGGCTTGACGAGGCGTATTTCCGAGCGGAAAGGACAGCCCTCTGCACACGTACGCGGTATAATAGTACACGTGACTCGCTGCTATGGCAAATGAACGGGACGAGGACTGCTTTCCGCCATGCGCGCTCGGTTCGGGCGTGACTCGGCGGCGCCCGAAAGGACGTGACTTCACGAGACTGGCCGCGCGTCGCCTTCAGCGGTGACAGCCACCTGAAGTTACCACTTCACGTTATGTCCGTGCGTATTAAATGTGATGAAAAGAATAATGAAATCGAGATTCTGACGAAATATTCTGACCAGTGAGAATCACGTACAGGGAGCCACGGCCCAGTCAGGCCTGCCGCCTTTTGCCTTGGTTTCCCTTTTCGTTTGAAAGAAATAGACATCAAATCAAGTCAAATCAAGTAGAAGTGTATTTCCTATACAATAGAGAACATGAGTAGCGAGACAGGAACGAGACATACACCAATGGAGGTTCTCGGAAAGTAAATGGAACGGTGCTTTAGTGTCAAGGCGCTATGACGATTGGATCTGCGGCGCTGTACTCAACCACGAACGTCCCAGTGCTTATGCTGTGCGTTAGCATACTGCGCAACCGCTGTGTGGAGCGTCGACGAGTGTAAAGTGACAGGCAACCACGCGAAACTCATTTCTGACGCTAAGTTGCCCCGTCCATGCCACGTGATACCTGCTCGAATTCTAGTTGAAGTCCGGACATAGCCTTCGAGAGCTTAAGAGCTCGGACGCCATGTTTCGAGTGGTATTTTAGGCGGTTGTAACTTTGTTTCGTCGAATTATTGTTACGGATGTGTGAATTTTTTCTTCGCGGACTTTTTTTAGTTTCACTCATGCACGTAAGCACAAGGATGTCGAGGTGTTAAATGTGTTTCTCTTTTATCTTTCTTTCGTTTACAGCTAGACGAGCTATTCTACTTAGGACCCTTATCACAAGACTACAACATGACGCAAGTTATAGAATTCAGGTGAGTTCCTTTTTCCTTTTTTTTCTTCCAGTTGTTTCTTGTGTCCATTCGCGCTTACAGCCTCCATTGGGTTCTGTGGCTCCGAATTGACGTTATCATGCTAACATTCTGAGAGATATCTATACCTATCGTGGGACTGTATTTCAATGAAGTCTATTGGCTGCGCGGAGATTACAGCACCTAACGTCACATTCGTTCATAGCTACTTCTGTCGTCGCAGCGTTGAAAGTGAGATGTACCCGCGGAACGAGCATTTTCTCCACACCCTGCTTACGCGGAGTAGGTCTGCGAATTTTGTTCTTACCGAGAAAGCCGGTTCTAATGCCGTTGAACTACTTCGGAAAGAGGAACCGTGACATCACAGATCGAGCTGTAAGCTCTTATCACTTGCGATTGACATAACAATGTAAAATTAAGAAATGATGACACACATTTCCGAGTTCTCTTTTGCAGTCGTTTCAAACCACATCTTTGCTTTCTCTGACTTTACGGTTCTGGAAGAAGTAAAAAAAAAATTAATATCTGTTCGCGTGGCCCGCACGTTAAGTTTACAGCGCTAACGTGATTGATGCGCTCCGTCATGTAAAATGTGCTTTAGCATTACTCGTTCTCTGTGACGTCATCAATTAAAGCTGCTTTTACTTTGCCGGGATTACCTGCTGTGCCCGCAGGAAAGGTTTCACGCGCGTGTTAATGATATCCGTCACACGATATCATTCCAAAATGTCCAGTCGGGAAGCGGTTGAGAGGAAACGACATCTATAGTGCACCTCGCAAGAAAGTGAACTTGGGGCAGGTACCTGTGTGTATCTTGTGGTGGGAACGGCGCGAGAGCGTGCCCAGCTTGCATAATATGCAACGAACAACGTGGACGGTGGCAATCCCTTTCTCAGTCGACGCTTCTCTCTCTTTCTCTTCTCGTTCGTGGAAACAGCGCCAGCGACAGTAGCAGCATCGGCGTCAGCTGCCGCATCGTGCTCAACCAGCCGCTGACGAATGCAGCGCACCACGTGGGTCTCGCGTTCATCCAGGTGCTCGAACAAGGACACGGCATCCTTCCCGCTGGGAACCTCCGCGTCGACATACGATCCTTGCACTTCACGAGTGAGTATAATAGTTGGCATTCGCTTTGCCCGATGTTGTTGCTCGCCCGCTTTACGCAGTTAAAGGATTCGGCGAGGCCCGGTGCCAGTGAGAGGTCTCTTGCGAGGGTCACACGTCAATCACACGTGGCACTTTCGATCGCTATCGAGCACGATCAAGATCGAGTTTCTCAATCGCGATCGGCTCCTTTGCGTAAGCTGCGGAAGGAAGACAGTCGCGATCTAGAAATTCTATCCCGTTCGATCGCGATCGACGGTTGCCCGTGTGATTGAGGTGTTAAGCTTGCATTTGCTTTCACTGTTACACATAGCCTGAGTCAAGATAAGTTCTCGCGCGCTGCGCGTAACGGCAGCAACTGCACGAGTGCTCGCGCTTGCCGAAACCAAATTGGAGACGATCGCGGGAGTGCCGGCGTTGCGATCGCCGCATGCGTCGATCGACGTGTGCCGAAGTCAGAGTTTGCTCTTTTGCAGCCGGTCCGTGCCTAACGCCTAAATTATGTCTATTTTGCAAGCAGCGGCCTGGCATACGGCGTTTGCGACGTATGCCAATTCGTGCGTAGCGAGCTAAAGAGCGTCCGTCAAAGCAGGCTTCCTTGCAAGCACAGGCTTCGTGAGGGGAAGCCCACTTCGCTCGTTTGTTTGACTGTTCCCAGCTTGTTCAATCACAGGGAGTGTCGTATTTGTGCGTGTTTAACTGGGAGTTTTACCATGGGAATTATATGCAGCTTTTATTTTAGGAAATAAGTAGATAAACTCCTATGAGCCGATATTAGACCTGATGAACACTTTGAATGTTGAGGCCAGCGTTGATTCGTGCCATCAGCACATTGGGTACTTGCAAGGGTGAAGACGCATCCTGAGGAATGTGAACAACATTCCGGACACTGGCTATATAGTAGCGTCAAGTAGCCTGTAGTAATACGACAAGCGGGGTGCGGCATCGTTGCTGAAAGAGAACTCGCGCGTACATTAATTATATGCAAGGGTATGGTGTTACGGCTTTTAACTCCAAATGTTATTTCTTCTTAGCCGTTAAGTTTATCTGTCACTATAGCACACCACGAGCAGTACATGTATAATTTCAGCGCCTGCTTGACAAGCTGCTTTTATGCAATTACTCGGGCTTCAGCCATCGGCGCTAATTGACATGATTATGTTACTTTTGTCCAGATGTCAAGCCTGGCGCTATCCCTCCTCCAGTCATGGTGACACATGGGCCATCCTACTTTGACGGTAAGATTCCATCTCTGCAGACTTCCGCCGCCGCGATTTTGTAAAACGAAGTCGCGAAAGCAATAAACCTCGTGTCAAGCACTTCTTTCCGTGCCAATGCAATTTCATGAATGGCTACGTAAAATTATTAGGGAACGGTGGGGGGCCACTGGTGACGTCCTAAGCGGATTGCAAGGATTCCGCGTGCTTACTTGAGGCATTCAGCCCTTCTGGACATCCCTTGGCATTTGTTTGCGCGCATTATTCATCGTGTGTTTCGACCCCACCCCCCCCTCCCTCGCTTTTATTTAAATTTGCATACAGCGTCCGTTGATTGTCTTTCCTTTCACGTCATCTGAATATGGTCTGCAAGCTGTAGTAGTAAATGAACCCCGTGATGTTAGCACTGCTGGCATGTTTGGTTCTGACGTGTGTTTCTCCGCCCCCCCCCCCTCCCCCGCTTTTTTAAAATTTGCATACAGCGTCCGTTGATTGTCTTTCCGTTCACGTCATCTGAATAAAGTCTGCAAGCTGTGGTAGTAAATGAGCCCCGTGCATGTCAGCACTGCCGACACGTTTGGTTCCGACTGAAGCCTCTCTCGTCTTGCGCGCAGCGGCCTGGTCCCCGTGGTCCCCGTGGAGCGACTGCACGGGCCACGACGGCCTCTGCAACCCGAACCGGCTTCGCTCGCGAAGGCGCGAGTGCCGCTCGCACTACGGTCGCGGCAGCCTGTTGCCCGACAACCTGGCCTGCCTCGAGCAGGGCGGCAAGGAGGTCGAGTTCAAGAGCTGCCTCTGCCCGACCAGGGCGCCGCCCCACACGACCACGACCACCGGCGCGGACGCGGTCTCGGAGGACGGTGACGACGGCGGCGACGACGACGGTGGCGACGACTCGGAGACCGAGGGCGCGACGGCGGCACCGCCGTCCACGACGCGCAAGCAGGCGACGGCGGACACTGCTTCGCAGCCATCGATGCCCGATGACTGTGAGTCGAGCCTCGGAGCTCTCTTTTCTTGTTCGTAGTGTCCATATATAGTCGCGGGGCGCTGTGAATGTCGGTAGGCTTGTTGCATGACTTCGGAGATGGGGTCGGCACGGCATCCGCCGCCCGATCTGCGAGGCCATGCTTGTTAAGAGCACGAATGTATACTACGATTCCAACGCTAGCTGATTGCTCTTCTTTAAAAAAAGAATAGAAAGAAAGACGGTCACGTATGAAAGGCCGAACACATAATGCAGGCGCAGGCTCATCGCGAAACTCATTGAAAACGGGCGCTTGAACACATTATGCGAATGCATCTGCATAGGTGTTTGCTGCAGCGGACTTTGATGCTTGAAAGAGGATGTAACCGCTCTTCGCCCCCTTCTCTGGGCATTGGAGTAGCAGTAGCGCAGAGACACGGATGCGTTGTTCTTCACGGCTCTCTGACCCGTCTCCAGGCGTGCGCATGACGTATCCGCGACACGAGAGTTTTGCAAAGCAACGATTAGGTAGCCGGGCGAGCAACTAAGGCCTAGTGTTTTTACTCTCAGTGTAACGAACATGGCTTCAACGACAAACTGCCCTGTGGTGGGCGCGGTCTTGCAATGATGGCTTTCACGTTTCACCTGCGCGTACCACTGTGCCGTGCGTGAGCGCTGTGGCGGTGCGGATCGAACGCAGAGCTGCGTGTTCGGTTTACGTCTACTTCACGTAGCAAAGTGCCGTGTGCTCAACAGGTCGGGCATAAGCCAAGTTTCTTGGTCGGCGGAATGACAACTGTATACGGGGACAGGTGCAGTTGCGGCGTTAACCTAGAGCTTTCCTTCTGACCGGTTCGCAGGGAGGCCGTGCCACCAGTGCCAGCCGGGCGAGATATGCTTCATGAGCGGCGAGGAGACCAAGCCGCACTGCGTGACGCCAAAGGACCCGAAGGATCCCCGGGGATGCGGCGGATGGTGCTCGGGTCCCAACGAGCTTTGCCGACGCCTCGACAACGCCACCGTCCACTGCGTCGACGACTCCGGTGAGTGGCGCGACGCCCGAACGCGGCGCTCGCGAGTCGAATATTCCCGATGCCATATCAGGCAGCGTCACGACGTGTTTGTTCCGTGTTGGACCTAGCTGACCTGGGATGAAAATTGTGGTGGGCATGGATCTGAAAACAGAGCACCCAGAGTGATTTTGGTTTTCCTGGGTGTGCGTCATGCGCGTATGTCTGAGTGCTTGTTATTCTTCCATCACTGCTGATTAGCGATTATTTCATTTTTAGTAAATTGGTCTCCGCTATGCGGGTACCACACGGCACGTTTTCGATCGCGATCAAGCCCGATCTGGGCGGTACATCTCTGTCGCGATTGACTCCTTTGCGCGAGCTGCGGAAGGTAGCCAATCGCGGTTGAAAATTTCGGTTCGGATCGGGCTTAATTGATTGCTATCGAAAGTGGCCGCGTGACACCGGTGACACGAAAGCCTGAAGGCAAGAATTGGAATACTGTTACGCAATACGAAAACGTCCGTCGGCTGGGGTGCTGTATTTGACGTTTGGCTTTCGTATATGTAGGCGTTTAGTCCTTTCTATATTTAGATTACCCCGGATGTCTACAAGTCAGTAGAACCAAGTCTCAGAGACCAACAAACTCTATGCACATAGACCGCCTCGCTTGCTTCGACGATTAACTTATCTTTGCTTCTTCTGTATCATTTCAGAGTGCCTCCACGACGAGTGGCGCTGCAAGAACGGTCTCTGCATCCCCGAAAAACGCCGCTGCGACGGGCATTTCAACTGCTACGACATGACGGACGAATACAACTGCGGTGAGTGTAAGCTACGACGGCCTACAGAGCGGCGAGCGGCATAATTCAAATTGATGTGACACTCCAATAACCGAGAGCTTTTTTTTAAGCCGGTGGTGAAATAGCCGAGTGTCAAAATGCAGATGGTGGGACTTTATTAGTGAGAGACTTTATTATTATTAGACTTTATTATTAGAGAGTCGTAGAAGAGGGGCCCCTAAAGAAATAGCGCCAAAGCCACTGTGCATGCGCGAGACGCAAGCCGCATTTGGGTTTTGCGTCCAGCATGCTATTTCACTGATTTAGCGGAAGGCCCGAACACTGCCCCAAAAGATTTGTGCCAAAAAACATGGCATCACCGATTGAAACGACGGCTCTAACTTAGCACCAAACTGGACTCGATTCGTGTTAATTTGTGAAGTTCGCAAGCTAGGGGAACTGTGCTTATCGCTCTCTCTCAACTAGCATGTGTTATGAAGGTTGATTGATTAGATGTCGTTGATTCTGAATTCGGTTGTCGATTTCATGGTTCACAGGTCTGACAAGCCTTAACTTGGTTGGCGAAGGCACATAAAGTTAGTTATTCAGAACTAAGTGCAACTAATTGCTTGCTGCTAATAGAATAGCCTCTAAATTGTAATGAAATGCCGAAACACGACTGTCAAAATTACTCTTGTCATGAAATTGCATATCTTATTTAATTATTTCTAATTGCTTTTATTTGACGCCACAGTGGCGCTGCAAGCGCAAGACGGTATCCGCAAATGCAAAGCCCTGTTCTAAAACTCTACACTCCTGCGTGCCCCAACGCTAACACCCGCAAATCTCATTGCGGCCCCAAAAGTATTGTAAAACTCTATATTAATGTGACAGCATTAAGAGCCCTGTGTCGCAGAAAGTCGCCGTCCAGTGTCGACCGTTGTTTTGGTAGAGTCATTTCAAACCACGGATACTCAACCAAACAAACCCTCCATGTAGCTCAAGGAAGTTACTGAACTAATTGAATTTCTCAAAGTAGAATCCATCAGAAAAATCGTAAAGTATGACTTACACACAAACTACAGACATGATAACGTCGGATTGTAAGTTTAATGCGCGAGAAAACGTAATTCTGTCATGCGGAAACTCAAAACACAAGCCCCCTTTCCAGCATTTCTATCATTGATAGAAAGACCGTGGCCTCCAAGATTTGCAGGGGGTGGTCCTTCTTTTACACATAGTGGCTTCACCTGTGACTGTTGTCTAATGCAGTAAAGTTAGTTTTTGGATGCAGGCACTATGGCCAAGGTAATTGCTCTCAAGAAGATTTCCACTGCTAGATGAAAATAGAAAGACAATCTTCGTGCCTTTACTTAAGCGTTCACATAAGTTGAAAAGAGCCTTCATATGAAGATCTCAGTGGCAACTGTAGCTAGCATGACACCGCATTTTTGTTGCACCTAATCTGTAAGGAAAAGTAGGTCCATGTTCCTTTTTTGTTAGCTGAAACATTTCTTGAACAAGCATGTTTTGAATGTGCAAACCGTTTTCCGTGTTGCAGAATGCGGAAGCGACGGATTTCACTGTAGTAACAACACTTCGTGCCTCCCACTTGATCGCCGCTGTAATGGATTTGTTGACTGCTGGGATGGAAGCGACGAGGCCAATTGCACAACTCGTAAGTATGCGCTCTGCTGTGCGCTATACTCTCACTTGTAGTAGGTTACATGAAAGGATGGCTCAGGCAATTGTAGTGTCAATATCTGTGCAGCGTTTCCAACACAGCCTCACGAAATCAAATTAAGATGGTCTCAATTAATGCTGACCATACTGAAGTGCAGTTCACGACACATTGGTCGCTGAGGCTGCAACGGAGTAGTGACTGTGCCACCGTGGCTTACGTTGTAACACCAGGCTGTTCGTGGTGCAGAAAATAGACTCCAAGTAAAGGAAACGGAAGTTGCTGAAGGATTTCACTGTGACAGTGACCTGTTGCGACAATTCACTGCGGGTGGCAGTGTCGGTCTCACTTTCTGTCAGTTATCTTACTTATTCTGCCTGGCAGGTTTATACGAGTTAGTAGAATATTCTTGCACAAGAGTTATCAGGCAATCTGGATTACTTACTTTTGTGTGCGTGTGTTTCCCTTCAATGCTTTAAAGTAACTACGCAAATACTGTTTTAAGGGAGCTATTATTGTCGTGGTATATAGCTCTAAATCAAAGGGACTCTACTTTTAGTGGGACAATAATTTTTTTACATAGCAACCTGTTAAATGACTTTAGTGTTCCATGAATGTATTCGAGCTTCAGGTTTGATCATCTGATGGACCTTCTCGTCCTGCCATTTCTTTTCTTTTCGCAGTCTGTCCCACCTCTCAGCACACCTGTAACAGTGGCCAGTGCATCCCGATGGACAACTTCTGCGACAGCTACCGTGACTGCGATGATGGATCAGACGAGCCGCCTGGCTGTGATTCGCCCTGTCTGGCACACCAGCGCCAGTGCCAGAATGGCCGCTGCGTGCCAGGTTCTGTCTGGTGCGACGGGTTTGACTCATGTGGCGACGGCAGTGACGAGGCCAATTGTGGAAGTGCAGCACCATCTCGAGATCGCAGCTCTGTGGTGCCAGCTCTCCCACCTGGCCATTTGCTTGGCAGGCTACTGCCGAATACGCACAGGAAGGCGGCACATCCGCAGACGCCAGTGGCCAGAAGTCGCAGGTGATAGGCTTGCTGTTATGACAACAATGGACAGTGTGGCACAAACTCTGGTGCAAGCATGGACACTTTGTGAACTTGTTGGTGGGAACAAAGAAAAGAAGAGGAGGCCTTCCTGAGCATCCTGTGGCCTCTTTTTGGCTGGTTGCGAGGTCCTCATGTGACGCTTTGGCAGAAAGGCAAAACGTCTGTTGCTTTGAGCATAATTGCCAACTTACAAAACAGTCTGCCAAGCCAGAAGACACGGCAGGCAGAACATGAACAGGTGCACAGGGACCTGCTGGGATTTGTCATGGGAACAAAGAAGTATGCTTTGCAGCGCCTTGCTGCATTTCCTGTGGCTCTCTGTGTGGCAGGTCATAATGTCCCTGTCCCAGACAGAAAGAAACAGGGACTCAGATTAGCGTTTAGAACCCTTGCTGGTGCACTTATGAATGTAGAATTTGTACATAAGCCAAGCAAAAGGCTGCATTCTGCATCGAGTGCGTACCAGTACTTACCAGTGCTTGATAGGATGGAATAGACAGTGCATGACATTTGCCTGGAGTTTCCTTCACCCTAAAGGCACTGGTCCAATGTCAATGCTTTAACGGAGACTTGCCTAAGCCTCCTCTCCAACATCGCAGCAGTTGAGTGGTCTGCTTTGTTGTTACGTATGAAGTTTATGTTCCTTTTACTATTGTACAGAGCACCTTACCTGATATATATACCTGACACTTGCCCTGGAAGTGATGCACCTTGTGGCCAGCCAGCAGTCAGTCACAATCCTGCATTCCAGTGATCTTCAGAAAAGCTGCAACTCACCATACAGGGAGAAGAGGCACGTGCGTCACATTAGGAACTGCTGTTTCATCTAGTGAAAGGACCTCACCTCCAAGTGTAGCCTGCATCAAAAGTTAACTTCTACAGGGAGTCCCATCTGAGTGACGGCAAGGAGCAAAGTTGTCTGCAAACAATGTGTGACTGTGGTAGATGTGTTTTGATATAAGGACAATGCACACGGACAAGTGTCAGCTTTCACGTGACAGCGCTTCAAACTGTTCTGCTGAGCAGGTGCATTGTCTGGACACATGATGTGCTAGTGTGTGTTATGAATTGTGTACAGGTTTTGGACTAATTATTTAAGACAAGAGACACTTCTATGGCATTATGTACTACTGTGGCTCCTAAGGAGGCCGCCTTCAGCAACAGCTTACAGAAACTAGTTTTTGTTTACCATGTTTAAGAGCCTGCCACCTTAGTGTATGTAATGCTTGTTCATAAGACTATCCAATGTTCATGATTCCTCTTAGTATAATATGACAAGGTTGGTGTGTTCCAAAACTAGACAATGTCATGAATCTTGGTCATTTACGTTTCATTACTGAAACATTCCACATTTAATCTTGCTTTGCCTTTTAGCAAGCTCAAAAGGTTTGAGCTGAGATGCTATTAGGTTCATTACTTCAGTAGAACAGCTGAATCGTTTTTACTTATATAACCCTTAAATTTTCTACTGTTCTGTGTGGTCACATTATACATGAGCAGCCTACCTTAATGTCACAGCACAGTAAAACTTAAGCACTGTTCTGCCTGCTGCCACTAGTATGCTAGTCAAGTTTTTCAGCAAGCAGAGTTTGATCCACAAACATGTTTAGGGCGTCTTGTCACACATGTCAGTTTGCAAGTCTGCCACAGCTGCATTTGGTGCTAATGAACACAGATTGTTATTGCTGAAAGCTTAAAGCTAAGCAATGTTCTTCAAGATACCTTTGGAACTGAGTTGAGGATACCAAGATACGCTGGTTGTTTTGAGGCACAACCGTTAAACTGAAGCAAAATTATATTTAGCAAAAGCAATAAGTTCAAGTGACGGGGCACAAATGGTGCAGATATGTGTCATATCTCTGTTACATGAGCAATTTCAAGCGGGCATGAGTTGATGCGTATTGAACTTGAATCAGGTTGAGTACCACTGGCACTGGCATTTTCAAGCATGGTTAACTTAGATCCTACTATAGTCACTTACGCTTCATGCTCCAAATATTCAGTGTAGATTGACTCTGTGTATTGGAAGTGCCCATGGAACAGCGGTATTAACTATCTGCTTTCTGTCCCCACACAATACTTGACAATGCCGAACATGTATATGTGTAATATAATAGTTGTCGTGCTACACTGAAGCACTTGCACATAGTTGAAGCCAGAGTCTCACATTCTAAAAGCACAGCTGCTTGAAAGACGATGTGTCCGTCCCTTGGTGCCACTTGCACTGGCAGTTGATGCATTGAAAGCACAATTCACTTTCAAGGGAAACGAGTCTCGTTCCAAAATGTAGTTCACGTTGGAGTTTTAGGGTATGTAGCAAAAAAGGTTCCTATGCAAGAGTGCTTGAGCAGCTTTTTTTGCCACACACACATACACACATACAGAGATACGCCACTCCCCCCTCTCCCGACTTTCAAACCCAGAAATTTTTGTTTGTGCAGTGTTGTTACCATGTTGCTGAAGATGATGCTGAGAGAGTTAATTTATTTTTATTGTATCTCCCTATCGGCCACTATGGTGTAATAAATGCTATTATGAAAGCGAAATCTGTGCTGACCTCTTGGTGAAATTGCTGCCTTGCATGACAAGTGATTCAAGAGCAGGGCATGCAGTGATTGTTTCTCGGTGATGTTTCTTCCATGGCAGGGCAAGTACAATTCTTGAGTATCGTGTAATTATACCATGCTAAAGAACAGAAGCCTGGAGGCCGATCCCGAAGTGCGTGCCGCGAACCGGCCGAAACACATCGGCAGCGCCGGGAGGCCAACTCCGAGCTGTGCGCCAGAGAAGACCAGCAAAACACAGACAGAAACCTTACGCGCAAAAAAGAAAGGGGAGAACCGAAAAAAAAAGAAGCACTTCTAAAGCATGATTACCACGCGAAGCATGCAAAAGCGAAAATGAGGTGAAAGAATGGTCCATCAATGTAGATATTTGGGCTTGTTGGTGTAACAGATGTAGCACCATGTGTGTTTTTTGCACAAGAAAAACTTCAGAAATAATGGTGAAACAAAACATTTACAATATGAACTGCTTGTGAAGTTTGACTTGCATGGTGTAACACTCAGTGTAACTAACACAGCTTCACTATTCGACCATCTTCACGGACTGAAAAAGGATTTTTTTTTTACTGTGGCAAACTCGCATCCGCCACAGGGCAAGATATTCAACTTAAAAAGGAAACAACTTTGCCTCCCAGATGAGGGTTAATAATTTCCTGGAAATATTCACAAGAGAATTCTCCCCTGCACTCCTCTCAAGGCTGACTTGCATCCATATACAGGAGAAAGCAGTGGGGGGGTATTCTGTAAGAGTCCACCTAGCGGACATGTCCGTTTCGTCTTCGGATGAAGTTCTGATTGGCTGCGCTGCGCATCCGCTGGAGCGAGGCACCACAGCCAATCAGCACTCCAGCAGCAGACGAAAGAGAGAGAGAGAGACAAAAGGGAAGGAAAGACAGGGAGGTTAGCCAGCGTAAATACTGGCTGGCTACCCTGTGCTGGGGAAAGGGATAAAGGGAATAAAAAGAGAAGGAAGACAGAAGAAAAAGAAAGAGAAAAAAATGCACACAGTAACGCGATGTTGCGCGCAACAATAGTCAAAGGCGTTCGCACAAGTCACATGTCCTTGAGAACTTGAGCAAAGCCCTTAAGGCCTTGAGTGCCGAAACCCGTCTGGACCAGTGTCCTAGAAACCGTGTTCAAGCAGCAGACGAAAGTGACATGTCCATTAGGTGGACTCTTACAGAATACCTCTCCAGGAAGCTGCAGGCACCACAGTGCCAGCAAAGGCCGTTCACATGTGCTTTGAACGTAACGAGATTCGCCTGTTTACCTTCCATGCTATTAAACACGATCCTTGACCATTTCAATTGATTTTTGGCTTGATCACAGAAGCTGCACGTAAAGACAGCAAAATGCAGTAGAGTTTCGTTGATACAGACTTGTATAATACGGTTTTCGGGATAATACGTTTCCCCCACCAACGTCCCATACGAGCAATGTATTTTAGTACGGTTATTGCGATCGCGTTTTCACCTAAAATTGGATGATGCGACAGCAAAGTGGGCTTTTACTGGTACTTCTAAAAGTTGGCTTTATATTTCTGTACCCGCGAACAACGTGTTAAGCCTCAGCCACACTGGAGGAAAAAAAACGCGCGCGGCGCGCCACCGGCGGTAAAACGCTGCTGCTCGCGGGCAAGTAAGCGTGTTGAGACGCTTGGCGCCTTTCGATCTGGCCACCCCGACAGGCTGAACCGCTGCAATTGGCAATTGTGTGTGTTCGAAGAGAATAATAATAATTTTTCTTTAATATATGGGGTTTTACGTGCCAAAACCACTTTCTGATTATGAGGCACGCCGTAGTGGGGGACTCCGGAAATTTTGACCACCTGGGGTTCTTTAACGTGCACCTAAATCTAAGTACACGGGTGTTTTCGCATTTCGCCCCCATCGAAATGCGGCCGCCATGGCCGGGATTCGATCCCGCGACCTCGTGCTCAGCTGTTCGAAGAGAATGTGCCCGTAGTTGCGAGTATGCCGATCAGTGTATCATAGCGACCACAAAGCCATTGTGACCGTTGTTACTAAGTGCACAATGAGTGATGTAATAAAGCCTTACCACAAATTTTCTTGCCAAGACATCCACAGCTCCGCTGGTCATCCACCTTCGCAGGGCGGGATGGCCTTGAAAATTTTGGTGATGGACTTGCAAGTCCATCACCAAAAGGTCAAGGGCATGCAGTGAGCCATGTAATGGTTGTGCAAAAGCTCAACTGCCTGAGAAACGGTGACACCCACAATCAAACAGATTGCGCTGGGTGCAAACATGCTGCAAGTTATATGCTCTGCGTTCTGCTCAGTACTGTATGTAGTAATCAGCGGCTTGTGTATAACGACGTTATTTGGCAATAAACCACCGCAACCCCTGTAAATATATGCAGAACCTATCGACGATGATTGACAATTAAGCGAATCGCCTGAAGAACTAAGGCATGGAACTCTATGACCCGAACAAACGAAGCGACGAGCGAGTGAGGCGACAGGCTACCGTCCTTGCCGCCAATCCCTGCAACTCGGTTGGCCGAGATCACGCACCCTTTTTCCCTCGGGGCCTTCCATCGCCTTCCCGGAGTTCCTTCGTGGTAGCGATGGAGAGCGGCGCGTGGACTCGTCCACCGCATCGTCCACGATGGCCTGGCCACCACCAATTTAATTTCCAGCGATACGGGTGACGAACGAACCGCCCAAGACTACGCGCCTACCGCTGACAGACGAGGGCTACCCGCCGTGGTGGCGTAGCGGCTTCGGCGTCGCGCCGCTAAGCCCGAGGGCGCGGGATCGAATCCCGGCCGTGGCTGCTGCATTATGATGGGGACGAAAGGCAAGAAAACGCCTGTGTACCGCGCATTGGGTGCACATTAAAATACCGCAGACGGTCAAAATTTGTGTGGAGTCGCCCATTACGGCGCGTGCCACATAATCGCATCCTGGTTTTGGCACGTAACACACCAGAATTATTATTTTTTCTCGGACAGGTGTCATAAGGGCCCTCTCACCAATTCGTCCTTCTCTCTCTTTGTGTCCCCCTTCCCCAATGCTCCCTAAAAACAGTGCCTCTTCCTCTTCACAGTCTTTCTCTCCCTCGCCTTGCCGTGGCGAAATAGTTAGCGAGCTTACAAGGCGACAGCGCGTCCCTCCCACTTTCTTCCCTCCCCGTCACTTGTTGGGCGAGAGCTCACTAGCGACGATCACCCCCCCCCCCCCCTCCTCTTCCCAACTCGGTTGCCTGACAGCAGCGCGCTTCCCGCCGGCGCATTTCCTCGCCTTTCCTTGTTCAAGTCCGGCCACCGTCGTACCTCCGACATACCCCGAAAACGGCCGAAAGAGCAAAACAAAGCTGTTTGCTTTAAAACCAAGTTGTCGAACCGAACCCGAACCAACATTTCTTGAACATGCCTATAAACCCGAACCGAACCTGACCCCACAAAAATTTCAGTGGCGATTTAGCGGTAAATGCGAAAGAAATGCGTCGCACCTCCTTTGAGGTACCGAATCTACGATTTAAACAACGTTCACCACGTTGTAAAGTGTTGTTCAGGAGTTGAGTGGTTGTAGGCTACTGGTGGGATTAGCCTTGCAGTTGCTGCCGGCAATTGCTCCACCGTAACGACACTTAAGATAAATAAATCACATAAATCAAACACAGACCTCGCAATTACAAATAGTCACTCCTAGGTCACCATGTGGAGGCCAAATCCGTGTCCTGCAGGTAATTTAAAAGAAGGCGAGGAACCTCCTTCCTACACAACTGGTTCGCGCGCGGGAAAACAATGTCCTGAAGAGAACTGTGAGGAACTCCTGTCTTCTTGAGGGACCCGAATAACGCACTCCTTTCCGCGTTATACAGAGTACAGCACATAAGGCAATGTCCTATGTCCCCGCACACACCACACGTTGAACATAACGGAGACAACGCCAGGCCAGTCTTATACATCCACGCAGGGGTACGAGCAGAGCCCGTGCGAATGCGGAGCAATAAAGTGGCTTGGTTTCTTTTTGACCCTTGGTCACACATGGCTTGTGAGGTGAGCCCCACAAAGAACTGAAGTGGCACAACACCGCTTCTCTGAACAGTCTCTTGTCCTCTTGAGGCACTTTTCTCAATGTATTCCCAGACGGCGCTCTATGGGCGAGGCTGTCCGCCATCTCGTCGCCTATGATACTTATGTGCGAGGGCACCCATTGGAAACGTATGGAGAAGCGTTTGGTATGGAGCACCGAGCGTAGGGAGTTAAGACATAAGGCATAAATAGGGAACCCATGCTCTAACCTTTGAAGGGCAAATTTTGAATCTAAGAATGACAACAGGTTGAGGCGTACAAAACCGTAGCTTCTTTAGAGCTACCTCAATGGCTACGCTTTCGGCCGTTGTGGAGGACACGACTGCAGTGAAGCGAACAGACCAATAATACTTCAAAGAGGGAATGTGAAAAGCAGCTCCACTAGATCTTCTGTCCTTGTCCACAGAGCCATCGGTACAGGAGCTCAATCGACACACGTCCTGCCTCTTCGAAGACCCAAGTGAAAATGACGGCGGTCTTGAACAGTACGCCAGTTCAATATATATATATATATATATATATATATATATATATATATATATATATATATATATATATATATATATATATATATATATATATATATATATATATATATATGTATATGTATACACACACACGCACGCACTTCCTCTACCACGTGACGTGACCGGTTTCCATCACTTCATGCACATGCAGTTCCTTTTTTTTTTACAATTTGGCACTCCCGATGCTAATACAGTAAAAATAATAAGTAAATTACCGGTTCAGCACCAAACGGTTCAAGCATATGAGGTGACTACAGGTGCTCAATAGTTTGCACCATTTGGTCGTAAGGTCAAGGTATTACTAAAACAAATTATATAAATACGGCAAACAGAAAAATGACGACCATTCCACTCTGTGAAGATGGAACGGCAGCGAAAGCTGGCGACAGTCAAAGCTCTCAAACGAAAAGCAAACTGCTTTCGTTGCCATTCCATCTTCACAAAGTGGAATGGTTGTCATTTTTCGCGTTGCGAGTCTGGCGCCGTTGCTCGTTCGGAGGTGCTCGGGCTCGCGATTGTCGTTTTCGTTAAGCATCGCGCGAACGTTCTTCGTCGGTGGTCGTTTCGCGCCGGTGCCCCTTACATTCCCGCTGCTGTTCCCTCCGGCGCTCCTCGTACGCATGTTGTTCTTCGGGTGTGCGAACTATACGTGTCCGGCCCATCGATAACACAGCAGTCGTTAGCGCCGATACCTTTCCTGCTTAAACACTGCGATAACCGTGAAGTCACGCTATTGTTCACGGTGAGCGTTCTAATCTGTTCCACATTCTGACATCTGCGCCGCCACACTGCACCCGTATGGGTTTGTTAGAAATCGCTTGTTCCGTTTCTGCTGCCAGACGCCGAAAAAGTTAATGAGGGTTAGTCATATATAGAGCTTTCTCTGTAAAAATAAAAACCCCTTACTTAAAGAAAGGTGGTTGAATACGTAGCTTTCCCCCAATGCAAACTGAATCAAAGTCAAAGTCCAAAGCCAACGACTACGCAGCGAACCCATGAAATGCTCAGCGACCCGATGCTATGCATATGCGATTTGATAGCTTGTTTAGGATTGTATTTTTTTGAACGTTGAAGTTGAACAAGGTACATTTCGTTAAGTTGCATAGACTTTATTTTATATCATGTAGCCGTTGCCGACACACGGGATCGGCCTTACGGTGCATGATCGTGCTCGCGCTTGTGTTCGCGTACGGCAGCCTCTTCTGCCGTGCGCTGCACCCGTGGCCGACCCATGGTGACGGCAGAGAATGCACTGCGTGACGCGCGTAATGTAATGCAGACATGCACAGTTCGTCTGGGTAGCGTGGCGTTCAACCATCTTTCTTTAAGAAAGAGGATTTGATATATTTCTTTTTGCAGATCCTCAGACAGCCCGTGTTCACGCACGCGCACTTGCTGCATCGGATAAGCAGGGAAGCTCAGTTAATCGCGACAGGGGTGGTGTCATGCTTATATCAGACACAACTTGCGCTTCCAGTGAGCTTTGTGCGTATGCGCTACTCTTGCTGATCTCCTCGCTTCGCGCCGCTATCAGGCACTGACCGGCCGGCCAGTCGACGCGGGCGCGGTACTGGCGGTACTGCGAATGTAAACTGTAGCCTTCTACGTAGATGTGTAAGTTAGCTTAGGTACACTGCGTTTTCGACGCTCACGGACGAATCAGTGGGACATATATAAAGCTTCGCCTCAAAAGACGATGTCCTCGAGGAGGGTTCTGGAGTTCAACTGCATGACTTATAGTAACAATAACGCTGCAATCACTAATGAGTGCCGTCACCGTCTCAGTGCGAGGAAACGACGGCTGTAAACGGCCTGCGAAACGTGCCACGGCTCGACACGTTTGGTGCTTAGCAAAGCAGAGTGCAACACTCTCAGTTTTAGAAATTACTCATGGGGCCCAATGTGCGTGCTTTCGACTTCTTTGTCCGCCCTTAGCCAGTGCAAGACTGCATGCAACGCGCACATGCGCAAGAAAGCTCCACATGTGCTTCAGCACAAACCGTCCTTGTTCACCATTTAGAAGCATCGATGTCTTCACCTGCTTCGAATACAGGAGGAAACTGAGCGATGTCAAATGCTATATAGCTTCGTTCTTTTCTACAGACTAACTACTTTGAAGCTGCAATTTGTGTAATGCAATATGAATTTGCGGTTTTCGGCACCCATAGATCGTATACATGCGACAGTTCACTCACCACTGGTCCTGTAGTAAAAATCTGAATGAAAACGAAAATACTCGACTCTGCTACTGTGCTGCTGTCAATGTAACGAGCGTGGAAGCCATGCATACTTTATGATGAGGCAGGAACTCTCGCTAATCAACTGTCTTTAATACGTTCATGAAAATTCCCCCATATCGGTGCAATTCCTTCGTAAATTTCTGCCCTCTCTGGATGAAAGTTGTGCGTGCGCCATGCGGACAAGTCGATAGTACTATGCAGCATATCGCCGTGCGGCAGAATAAAACGGCCTGTGCGGAACTGATTCGCAAACCGTTATAGACTTTTCTTTCTCCGAACTGGAATCAAATAAAAGCACGTTGAACCCGAACCGAACCGCTTTTTTTTCAGTTCGACATCCTGTTTAAAGCTCACAAAGATCTCAAAAGCCATGTTCGCATATAATTGTATCCAGGGTAGTTGTTGTTGTAGCCTGTGATGCGTGTGGCTCCTACCCACGATGGGGGATATCCAGGGTATGTCGCCCAACCACAACATCCTACCAAAAGCCACCTGGCTGTGGTGTCCTACTGCTGAAGAAGCTGTGGATCATCCAAGGGGGGAAAATGCCACGGTGTAGGGAGAATGAAGTCTCTTGCTTAAGGAGCATATATGGGGCACTATCTGGGATGGATGGATGGAAACAACTTTATTCTGAATCCGGCAAATTTGACGACCCGGGCTCAGGTCTCCCATGAGGGGACTTCGAGGCCTTGCCTCGTCGCCGCCTCTCGGGCTTGCTGGATAGCCCACTCTTGTGTCTTGAGGTTAGAGCTGCGCAGAGCGGCGGCCCACTTCGACGCAAGAGCCTCCGGAGCTACTGCCATTGTAGCTGATGTAACCCGACACTCCCACAACATGTGTGACAGCGTCGCTCTAGTTGCCTGACATAATTTGCAAAGAGCAGTCGGGTATTGCGCGGGGAAAATGTGCTGCAATCGCACCGGACTGGGGAAGGTTTGTGTTTGCAATTGTCGCCAGATGACTGCCTGGCGACGTTTCAGCATGGGGTGAGGTGGGGGCAGCAACCGCCTGCCTAGCTGGTAGTGCTTGGTGATGTCATTGTACCTGACCAGGCGTTCTCGCGTGTTTTGAGCCAGCAGTTCTGAACTCGAAGAGGCGGTCTCCGATTCTGCGCGGCGGGTCAGTTCTCGCGCAGAGCGGTGTGCTACCTCGTTCAAGTTAATGAGGCCCTCATCGGTGGGGGTGGCGACGTGCGCTGGAAACCATATGATGGCGGTGTTATCTAAGTGCTGTCGACCAGCTTTCCTTAGAATCCGGAGAGCTTCGGAGGAAATGCGCCCCCGCGCGTAGTTGCGAACTGCGGATTGTGAGTCGCTAAAAACTACCTCGCAGAGGGGGTCGGTAAGCGCAAGCGCAATTGCTACCTCTTCTGCTGTTTCGGGGTACTCTGTTGCGACACTACACGCGTGCGTAAGCCGGGAGCTAACGTTTACGACTACCGCCGTGAACCGGTGTTCTCGTGTGTATTCTGCGGCGTCTACAAAGCGCGTAGTCCTCTTTCCACCCAAGGAGCGCAGCAGTGCCTTGGCACGGGCCTGGCGTCGGCCCCGATTAAATTCGGGGTGCATGTTTCGAGGTATAGGGGCGACAATCAGCGTGTCGCTGAGGTCAGGTGGAATGACCTGTTTCTGACCGTGTTGGACGTGGTAGTTGAAGCCGAGTTTCTGCAGGATGTAGCGGCCCGTGGCTGTCAGAGACATGCGTTCGAGTTGAGAGGTTCTTTGCGCATCCACAATTTCCTCAAGCGTGTTGCATACCCCCAGCTGTAGCAGACGAGCAGTGCTTGTGGACTCCGGTAGGCCAAGGGCGATCTTGTAAGTCTTGCGTATAAGGGTGTTGATTTTCTCCCTTTCAGTGACATTCCAGTTGTGGAAGGCAGCCACATAAGTGATGTGACTGATTGCGAAAGAGTGTGTGAGGCGCATGACACTGTCCTCCTTCATGCCCGTGTGCTTGTTTGTAATGCGTTTGATCAGGCGGGTAGCCGCTGTAACCTTGCCTTCGATTTTGCGAATAGCTTCTATGTTTGACCCGTTGGCTGTTATATGCATGCCTAGGATGCGTATCTTCGGGACTCGGGGAATGCAGGAGCCGTCTTGTGTATAGAGGATTATGTCGTCACATTGGCGCGATTCGGCTGTAGGCTTGGGCCGGTGGCGCGAGCGGTAGACGAGCAGCTCCGATTTCAGTGGAGATAGTCGGAGACCTGTGTCTTGGAGGTAGGTTTCGACTGCAGAGACCGCTGCTTGTAAGGTGCATTCTATCTGACCACCACTGCCCTTGTTGACCCACAGGGTGATGTCATCTGCGTACAAGGCGTGATGGAGGCCATCGATCTGGTCGAGGTAGGCCGGGAGACCCAGCATAACGAGGTTGAAAAGGAGCGGCGATATGACCGATCCTTGAGGAGTGCCGGTGCTTCCTAGTGTATGTTCGTCGGATGTCATACTGCCGACCGCGAGGGTGACTGTGCGGCGCGACAGGAAGTCTCTGACGTAGTTGTAGCTTCGCTCACCCAAGTTGAGCTTGTTTATGCGGCTCAGGATTGCTGCATGTGCTACATTGTCAAATGCCTTTTCCAAATCTAGACCGAGGATGGCCCGGTTGCCACTAGTTGGGTCATTGATAATCTGGTGGTAGAGCTGGTAGAGCACTATCTGGGCAAGAGTTTCTCAAAGTGACGCGGTATGCCCTTGACGTGACGGGATCATTACAGGCATAATGTTGCGTTCTGCAGGGTAGCGTACTCCACCTCTGCCGAGTTGTTGCGACGTCTGTTTATCGAAGCTCGACCGACGTTACTATTGGGTAGCGTGGCGTTGTCGGCGGGCTGCAGGCATCCGGCAGACCATGGCGACCAGGCAAGGACGAGACGATTTCTAGTGCGAAACTTGCACGGTTTATTCAATGGTTGGTGATAGATGAGAAGAAGGGAACAAAGTTCAAAAGTACATTGCGAGGCCCTTTAAATAGGCCCACTAAAGTCGTAGGCGGGATCTTGCGCACGTCAACGTCACGTGATATGCAGAGAGTTCTACGGTGCTTGGCGACGGCACACACCCATCCGGCGACCTTTCACGAGCCCACCTCTGCAGGGGCAACCCGCAGGTCCGGGATAGTAGGCGCTTATCGTTTCTTCTAGGCGACGTTGGTTGGCGGAAGTTCTCCTGTAGAGCTTTACAGTTCAGAGGATAGGGTTCCTCTAAAGTTGCACGGACACAAAGGGGCCTGTAACCACTGCGGGGCGCCCGTCAGACCGGCAACCCCTCGAGACAACCACGACAAATGGGGAATTCACGCTTCGTTTCGATGCGGCATGGTGGTCGAGCATGCTTGCTGCACGGGATGCTACACGTCAACCGTAACAATGGGTAACCTTACGAGGTGATACAAGGGAGAGGCAGAATACTAGATTATGATTTAAGACTACTTTGCTCGAACAGGGTGGCGCCTATTTGCTGCCCCCTCAGCTCAAAGGGGATGCTATTACAGGTAATCATCATAAGGGTCATAAGAGCTGCACCACTTCTCTTCCTCTCCTCCCTTTCTTCCACATTAGGTCAAAGGGAATGTGAACGATGGGAATGTGATCATTCTCAATAAACATATTGTTAATTCATGACAATGATGACAATAGACAATACAAGGAATGATTAATACAGACTCATTCACACAAAGCGAGAACAGTTTTTTTGGTTGCGTACCTTTGATGACAGCAACAACCTTCGCTTCATGTTTTTGCCTTAAATACCAATTTTTATTGAAAGGAAAAAAAAAGTCACAGCATTTCACCGCCCCAGTGGCAAGAACGGCTACGATGAGCAGACAATCCTCTTCGTCGTGACTATAAAGACAGCAACTAGCAGACCCCAGATTATATGATATGGGCACTGTAAAAGAGAGAGAGAGAAAAGAAGAGCGCAGTAATGAGCACCTGCTTGTATCAAGCAAGTCAATGTCATGTAGATCATAAATTGGGCTGAACATGTAACATGAACATGAACAAGTAACAATAATTTCAGTAGTGTATTCACAACGGATGACGGTTGTCTGCCTTCTTTTTACATGTATTTACCTTCCATTCCCGATATTGTTATTTCTGAGAATGGTATACGTCACTTACTGTTAAAAATTGATGAAAAAAATATTCCGGTCCAGATGGCATACCAAATACATTCTTAAAACTTTATGCCGAGTGGTGTGCGAAATATTTGGAAATATGGTTTAGTAAATCGCTTCAGGACGGCATGCTACCGGATGACTGGAAAACAGCAATAATCAAACCCTTACACAAATCCGGAAGCAAGAATTGCATAAAAAATTATCGACCAATTTCTCTGACTTCGACAACATGCAAAATATTTGAACACATAGTCTATAAGCATGTAATCGGTTTCCTTGATGAGCATTGCGTATTGACAAACACTGAGCATGGATTTCGGCAGGGCTTTTCCACAACCACTCAGTTAGTAGAAATAATTCACGATTTTGCCAACACAATAAATGATAGAAAACAAACCGACGCTATATTGATGGATTTCAGTAAAGCATTCGACAAAGTAGCCCACAGCAAATTACTTCATAAATACAGTTTTATACTTAGAAATGATAAGCTATCATAATGGATACAGGTGTACCGAACCAACCGTTTCCAATTCGTTAGAATAAACCAGACTTCCTCCAACACATTACCTGTTGCCTCTGGTGTTCCGCAGGGATCCGTGCTGGGTCCTCTTTTATTCTTGCTTTATATTAATGACATTGGCAATAATCTATCTGTAAAAATTAAACTTTACGCGGATGACTGTGTACTATATTGCGAAATTTACTCACCCCAAAATCAAATCAGGCTAAATAGTGACTTTGGCAAAAGTGTTGCATGGTGCCATCAATGGCAAATGGCTATTAACTATGAAAAAAACCGTCTTTATGAGAATAACACTAAGAAAAAAGCCCCTTCTCTTCCACTATTTTGCCCAAAACACTTATATCGCCGAAGTATCTCACTATAAATATCTCGGTATACACATATCCCACAATCTTTCCTGGTCAAAACATACTGATACTGTAATGGCTAATTGTCTTCGCAAATTGTTCACCCTCAGACGGTCGCTAAAATTCTCCACACCAACTTTCCACCTCCTGGCATATAATACAATAGTTCGTACTACTTTAGAATATGCAATAATCATTTGGGACCCCTGCACAAAATAAATATTGAGAAATTAGAAATAATTCAAAGGAAAGGTGTCCGATTCACCTACAATTCTTACGGTCGAACTTCTATAACAGATCTCCTTAAACGTAGTGGCTTCGATTACAGAACAAAATCGTGTTTCCCGATTAAAATTCTTTTTTCAGCTAATGAATGGCCATTACCATATTGACACCTCACACATATTAACACCTTTAACTGGTTATGCTACTCGTCATAAACACCCCTTAGCAGTAACCCCGTTAACAACGCAAAACAACTGCTTAAAATACTCTTATTTTACAAGAACAATAGTTGATTGGAATAAACTTCCTGATGAAGTCGTTACACAAAATTCTTTATCCCGTTTTCAGGCGCACCTGCATTCATGACTCAACCGCACGTACTTTATTTGCTCCTTTCTTCATGCATTTTGTCCTTTTGCCATTTTGAATTCAAGCGTCGGCATGATTGCTTGAACTGTATGTTTGTATGAATATACTTATATGTTCCCACCCTGCTAAGATCTTGTAAAAGATCGCAGTATCTATAAATAAATAAATAAATAAATAAATAAATAAATAAATAAATAAATAAATAAATAAATAAATAAATAAATAAATAAAGCATGCGATACAATTAGAGAGCAGGCAAAATCTCCCTCAATGTCACTCGTCCCCTGTGAGGTTTCCATGGAAAACGCATTGCCAGCAGAACCACTGAACAGTGCCAGCTGTAAAAGATCTGTTTAAACACACGAAATCCGATTCATAGCTCATTTTGTATCCCACTGGTTTACATAGAGCATGTTATTTTCTTTATTTTTTTCACATTACCAAAAGAGGAGTTATTGTGCTAGTCAACCTCGGGAGAGTTCATGGTTTCAGATGGTGGTTTCAGATAGGTCTGCTAAACAGAAGATGATAGCTCTACCTTGCTTTGCCATGATGACCAGAATAAAGTCAGAAGCCAAGGGTACGTGCGTAACCAACATTGAAATGGAATGTCTGTCTCATTTTAGTTCAGCGCTTTAAAGACCCAATGGTGCACAATGTTTGGCTTCTATTGGTCGTTGTGTTTTACTGCTGAATAAAGGTATGCTCTTAGCGGTGAGACCAGTTTGAGTAGCATATTGAGTACATCAAGCAGATCAGCCAACATGAATTCACGGCAATGAAATAATCTAATGCTTTAGCTACTGCAATGACCTGGGAGAAGTTGGAAACATTCATCATTATTGCGATAGCAATTCGACAGCGATTCTGGCAGTGTCTCTCAACAGTGACACAACTCCTTGAAACAGCTGATGATTTCGCAAACTCATTAAATGATAAGAAACAAATCGACGCCATTTGTATATATCCATCAAAGGCCTTTGATACGAGTGCCTCATAGTGAATTGTTTATAAAATTAAGAGATGTCGGAATTAACAGAAGAATCGTTAAATTGATGAACGCATACCTCCGGGGCAGGACCCCATCCGTCAAAAGTGATGGTAAAAAATCATCACCTTGAAAGTAACGTCAGGAGTACCGCAAGGATCAGTGTTGGGCCCTTTGCTGTTCTTAGTCGATATCAATGACATTTCTTCTAGCATTAACAAAGGAATCGCTGTGCGGCCTTTCGCTGATGATTGTTTATTGTACAAAGTAATAAATAGCAAAGAAGACCAACAATCGCTTAATGAAGCCTTAACAAATATTGAAAAGTGGTGCAAAAGATGGAAAATGAAAATCATTGATGACAGAACTTTTGTATTACGCATAACAAATAAATTGAAGTATGTGCTAGAGTTCGCACGTCCAGGTAGCTTGGTCTAAAAATAACAAAAAAACAAACGTAGCTTGGAAATACCACATCATGGACGTCTGATAGAACGCAGAAAGATCTGATTCCTTCGACGGAAACTGCAATCAGCATCTGCAGTCAACTAAGCTAACGGCACATTTAACATATGTGAGGCCAACGCTAGAATATGCCAGCATTATATGGACCCTATTCAGATTGGATTTACCGACAAATTAAGAAACGTACAATACAGAGCAGCCAGGTGTATACTTTCCAGGTAGGCTCAAGCAAACTCAGTGTCCGAAATGCTAAGACAGCTAAACTTGCCTGCGCCAGCCGAAAGACGGCGTGCAGCTCCACTAAAACTTTTTTCCTCCACACTAGACAGCGATTCGCCATTCGACAGTACGCCAACATCGACAGTACGCCACGTTTAACAGCACAAGGTCAACAGTGAAGGAGAGACAAGGATGGCCTTTTTAAACAAGTGCAATCGCATCTAGCAACCTACGTGTGCGCTTTCTTTCCAAAAACGATCAAAGAATGGAATGATTTACCTGCACCGGTGGGTGAAAGCTCCACCATAGAAATGTTTGAATCTACAGGTTATCCCGCTCAGTTTAATCTAGGTGCCAGCCAATTTAATCTCAGCGCTGGCACTTTTAATCCAAGTGCCAATAATTTAATCCAGGCGCCACCATATTTAATCCCAGTGCCATCCAAATTAATCTGCGTGCCAACTGATTTAATCCTTGCAAGCAGTCATATTAATCCAAGTGCCACACATATTAATCCCAGTGCCAGTCAATTTATTCCTTTGTGGAATTGACTGAGGAACGAATGATTGTTGCAGAAGAGCTAGTAACATGCGTCAGGAATGCCGTCTGTTAATTGTTGTCATCACTGTATTGGTGTCAGCAGTATAGGAGCACCGTTTGCACGCTACCAGTGCCCTGATGGCTGCTTCAGAAACAGGTCCGTGCGGTATATCGTTCATCCCCTCCTTTTTGAGTCACGTTTCCGTGTGACAAAAGTGACTCATATAAGTGAGTCACAATCATGACGTATTACACGACTTGGGTTGCGACCATGACATGCGATTTCGTTCCCTATCGTCATGCATGTCGATCGACATGGTTGGCAAGGGTAAAAACTTGCCGACCGTTACTCAGGCACTTGACAAAATCACTAAGCGATTCATTGTAGCTCACTAAGCTTGTATCTTGCATGTACTCCTATGCTTCCAACATTCATATCAAACGAAACGGTTCTGAGAGTGTTATAGCTTATTCTTGAATGACATGATTAGGTCACCAGTGGCTCACTCAGCGTCACCACCGTCACACCTTTCCTAACCTGCCTACTAGCATATCAAACGAAAGGGCTTTGAAAGCTAAAAACCTGCTCACTATCACTTACTCAAATGACTTGTCCACTAGTGACTCTCATGACGTCACCATGCTTCTCACGCATGTACTCTCCGAACCTGCCGACATGCATATAAAACGAAGTCGCTTACAAAGGGGAACAACCGGCTCACTATCACTCAGTCGAATTAGGTGATCACTAGTGACTCACGTGACGTCATAACGATTCTTACCCAACCATGCACTCTACTAACGTGCCGACATGCACATCAAACGAAATGGCTTTCAATGGGTAACAACACCAGCTCACTATCACTCAGTCCCAGGATGTGACCACTAGTAACTCCTGTAGCGTCACCGCGGCCCTCACCGACGCATGCGTGGTCCCGATCTGCCAACATGCATATCTAACAAAATGGATTTCAAAGGGCACCAGCCGGCTCACTATCACTCAGTCCCATGAGGTGATCACTAGTAACTCATGAGACGTCACCACAGTCGCACGCGAGCATCAACTCCCTTACCCGCCGACACGTATATCAACAGAAATGGTTTTGAAAGTAACAACCTGCTCACTGTCCCAAAGTCAAATGAGGTGATCACTAGTTACTTGCATGACGTCCTCATGGTTCCGCACGCATGTACTGTTCTTACCTACCGACGTACACATTAAACAGAATGGTTTTCAAGGGGTAATAACCGGCTCACTATCATTCAGTCCTATGATGTGATCTCTAGTGACTCACGTGACATCACCACACTTTTTACCCAGCCATGCACTCCCCTAACCTGCCGACATGCATATCAAACGAAATGGCTCTCAAAGAGTAACAACGCGCTCATTATCACAAATTCGAATGAGGTCATCACTAGTGACTAACGTGACGTCAACGCAGACGCACGCGAGCTTCAACTGGCCTTACCTGCCGATACACATATCAAAAGAAATGGTTTTGAAAGTGTCTATTGGAAAGTATTCAATGAGTTTGTCGCCGACGTTTCCGCCCAGGTTGACTCTAAGGTGCCGGATACAGAGGCCTTCACTTTCGTCAAGCTCCCACTCACGCGCGCAGAACAGGCAAATCTGGCCAGCTTGAACGATTCCATCAAGCGCCTGCCGCCATACATTCCTTTCTTTAATTCAATCGAGCAAGTTTTCTCGAAGTTCAAATGTCAACTTAAAGAGTACTTCCGTCAGCGGCGCGACGTAGTTCTGGTGACTCCACAAGGAGTCACACAAAAGTTGCAGAGGCGCTCGTTGCTTGTGAATGCTGCACAACACGCAATGCCATATTTTTCAACGCGTGGATTGCGCGGTATTCGATAGGCACAACTTTTCTGTGGTTGAGGCTGCGCTCAGAGAGGAGGACATGTAGTCGTTCTTGGTTTGTTTCGATAGTCCCATTCTCTTGTGAAATCAAATACCGCATCGAATAAGTTACAGCTTTTCGTTCACGAGATCTTATCGTATTTTTTTACATCTGGTGTCGAGCGAAATGTCTCATTAAACACATTACGACGCTGTCTTTCAGGTTGCTCTTCTTGCAGGCCCCATGCTCGACCTTTTTCAGGAAAGAATGCGTCCTCAATCCCACGCATCCGAGATTCAGCTAGCCTTCAATTTTCCATTTATATTTGACTAACGAGCGGCAATCATCAAAGTGTAAGTCAAAGTGGCAGTTATATTTTATTATGAGGTCAGCAGCATAGAAAGATTGCTGGTCATATTAGAACAATGATTATATTATGACCAATTCAGTTCATTCGTAAGAAAAAAGTGTGACTAAATTCGTATATCTCGCCCTTTCAAAATAATTTATTTTGTACCACTGCTGCCCCCACTGGAGAGTGCGGACTAAGTATTCTTCAAGGTGACGTCGTGTGAGTCACCATGGTAATACGGATTGCGCCTGTCAATTTGCGTCTTCTCTAGCACGGTACCTTGGACGAGTTCCTCGGAATAACGCAGCGTGAGCCACTAGTGATCACGTGATGTTAATGAGCGACCGTGAGCAGCTACCTGCTCTTTCAAAACCATTTATTTTGACATACTTGAGTCACTACATACGTGAGACCTACAGACCTGACATACGTGAGTCACTAGTGATCACCTCATTTGACTTTGTGATAATAAGCAGGTTGATACTCGTTGAAAGCCATTTCGTTTGATATGCATGTCGGGAAGTTAGGGGAGTGCATAGTTGGGTAAAACGCATGGTGACGTCACGTGAGTCACTAGTGATCACATCGTGGGACTGAGTGATGGTAAGCCGGTTGTTATCCCTTATCCATTTTGTTTGATATGCACGTCAGCAGGTCGGAACAGCACATGCGTGCGAGAGAACCATGGTCACGTTACGCGTCACTAGTAATCACATCATTTGATTTTGTGGTAGTGAGCAGGTTGTTGCTCTTTGAATACCATTTCTTTTGATACACGTGTCGACAGGTAATGGGAGTTGATGCTCGCGTGCGACTGTGGTGACGTCACGTGAGTCACTAGGGATCAACGAACACGACTTTCTGATAATGAGCAGGTTGTTACTCTTTGAAAGCCATTTCCTTTGATATGCATGTCGGCAGGTTAGGAGAGTGCATGGTCGGGTAAAACGCGTGGTGACGTCACATGAGTCACTAGTGATCACCTCATTCGACTTTGACATAATGAGCAGATGGTTACTCTTTGAAAGCCATTGCGTTTTATATGCATGTCGGCAGGTTAGGAGAGTGCATGGTTGGGTAAAAAGCGTGGTGACGTTACGTGAGTCGCTAGTGACCACCTCATTTGACTTTGTGATAATAAGCAGGCTGATACTCGTTGATAGCCATTTCGTTTGATATGCATGTCGGCAGGTTAGGGGAGTGCATAGTTGGGTAAAACGCGTGGTGACGTCACGTAAGTCACCACGTGGACTGAGTGATAAGAAGCCGGTCGTTATCCCTTGGAAACAATTTTGTTTGATATGCATGTCAGCAGGTCGGAACAGTGCATGCGTGCGCGAGAACCATGGTCACGTTACGCGTCACTAGTAATCACCTCATTTGATTTTGTAGTAGTCAGCAGGTTGTTACTCTTTCAACACCATTTCTTTTGATATACGTGTCGGCAGGTAAGGGGAGTTGATGCTTGCGTGCGACTGTGGTGACGTCACGTGAGTCACTAGGGATCAACGAACACGACTTTCTGATAAAGAGCAGATAGTTACTCTTTGAAAGTCATTTCGTTTCATATGCATGTCGGCAGGTTAGGAGAGCGCATGGTCGGGTAAAAAGAGTGGTGACGTTACGCGAGTAACTAGTGATCACCTTATTTGACTTTGTGATAGTGAACGGGTTGTCACCCATTGAAAGATATTTCGTTTGACATACATGTCGGCAAGTTAGGGGAGTGCATGGTTAGGTAAGAAGCGTGGTGACGTCACGTAAGTCACTAATGATAACATCATGGGACTGAGTGATAGTGAGCCGGTTGTTGCTCTTTGAAATCGATTTTGTTAGATATGCATGTCGGCAGGTCGGGACTATGAATGCGTCGGTGAGAACCGCGGTGACGCCACATGAATCACTAGTGATCACATCATCGGACTGAGTGATAGTGAGCCGGTGTTGTTACCCATTGAAAGCCATTTCGTTTGATATGCATGTCGGCACGTTAGTCGAGTGCATGATTGGGTAAGAACCCTGATGACGTCACGTGAGTCACTAGTGATCACCTCATTTGGCTGAGTGATATTGAGCGGGTTGTTACCCTTTGTAAGCCACTTCGTTTGATACGCATGTCGGCAGGTTAGGAGAGTACATGCGTGAGAAGCATGGTGACGTCATGAGTCACTAGTGGTCACGTCATTTGAGTAAGTGATAGTGAGCAGATTTTTAGCTTTCAAAGCCATTTCGTTTGATATGCTAGTAGGCAGGTTAGGAAAGGTGTGACTTCGGTGACGCTAGGTGAGCCACTAGTGACCTGACCTACCATATTTTCGCGATTCTGAGCACCCCCCGATTCTAAGCACCCCCCCCCCCTTCTATTCTCGCGAAAAAATTGGGAAAAAAGTTTGCATGCGAATCTAAGCACCCCCCTATTGGTTAGGAAGAGCGCGTAGCCAAGGCCGCCAAACGCGTTTGCTCACTCTGTCATCGAGCCGGAGCCGTCGGAGTCCCGAGGTGGTCCGGCATCCGCGGCGCGATCTCGCCGCACAGCCCGACTGTACGGCTGTACGGCGAAACCTGCAGAAAGCGTCCCCATCAACCATCCCAAGTGGATTCGGACGCTTGGAAGCGGGTCCAAGTGGACGTTGTGGTCAAATCATTTAAGTGCTCAATCACAAACCACTTCGACGAAACGGAAGACGACCTGCTGTGGGATACAGAGAGCGGCGGTTCAAGCTGTGCGACGAACTCGAGTGGCAGTGATTGTAACTGAGCATCCGACACAAGCGGTGGGTTCACTGTCTGCACCGATTTTCTTTTGAATGTTTACAAAATAAAATGTTATTTCTCGCACTCACGTGGTCCCGATGTCGCAGCGAAAAGAGGGAAGGGGGGTCATTCTAGATTTTTTCGAATCTAAGCACCCCCCCCCCCCCTCACTTTGGGCATCGCGATCGTGAAGAAAAGGGGGTGCTTAGAATCGAGTAAATACGGTAATCATGTCATTCAAGAATAAGCTGTTACATTCTCAGAACCATTTCGTTTGATATGCATGTTAGAAGCATAGGAGTACATGCAAGATACAAGCTTAGTGAGCTACAATGTGTCGCTTATTGATTTTGTCAAGTGCCTGAGTAACGGTGGGCAAGTTTTTACCCTTGCCAACCATGTCGATCGATATGCATGACGATAGGGAACGAAATCGCATGTCATGATCGCAACCCAAGTCGTGTAATATGCGTCACGATTGTGATTAACTTATATAAGTCACTCGTTTGTCACTCGGCAACGCGACTCAAAAAGGAAGAAATAAACGATATGCCACACGGAAGTGTTTCTGAAGCAGTCATGACGTAGCTGTAGAATGAATACGTTGTGAACGCACTGTGCTATATATGTTATGCTGCTCTTTCCCTAATTTTATTACCGGTATACGCTCGAGAGCGGTTATGTGTTTCTATGTATGTATGTACGCGTACCCTTGCTGCATTGCGCGATTAATATATCTTTTCTCTTTATGCATTTGTGTATCTTTCTCATTTATTTTTATCTATTATTATTGGATTACTTACGAATTGTATTGTTATTCTACGTGCTGCTATCTGGCCACGCAGTAACGGCCGTATATGTAAATAATAATAATAATAATAATAATAATAATAATAATAATAATAATAATAATAATAATAATAATAATAATATGGATACCCCCGGACAAACTTTTGCTGTTGTGATATTACGCACCTTACATATATACACAAATATTCTATATTCTCATATATGCCGTGCATGCAACGTAGATGCTAATTATTCAACCGCCAATGTTGCTGAAACCAGGGGTGCTACGCAGGATGCGCTGAGTTTGACGAAACTGGGGATCTTCACGAGCTCTGGCGACGCCCCAAGATGAAAGAACTAATGGTAGTAAGACAATGTTTGTCCCTCGGCACGCATCCAGCTTCATCGATTTATCTAGATTCACTCTGGGTGGTGTTATGAAGTGGGGGGGGGGGGGGGGGGGGGTCCGTGCGGCCACGACGGTTCATTGGATTGTGCCGTGCCAGGTACCGGGAGAAAGAAAGGTTCCGAGCGACGTTCAAAAGAACAAAAAAAAGTTTATATTCAAAAGTACATGATTCAGTTTTACAAACACAGCTCCAACTATCGGAGCACACTATACGTTAAAGTATTCGCATGTCCGAACCTCCCTTCTCACAGCCGTCCGGATCCATTTCTTAAGTCGTTTATTTCCCCCTTTCCCTCGTCGAGACAATCCACTGGCCAATCACAAACGTCGACCTTCCACTTGTCTCTAACGTCCCGTCTCCAATGTCCCATTCGTCTCCAACGTAGCCCAATGCGAGGCAACCACGTGGCAAGCTGTGAACTCGCCGTTGACGTCTTTTCGCAGGGAGTCCTCGACAATGACCTTGTCATCGATTAGCGGACTCTTCGTGATGGTCAGGAGGGGCGACGTAGTTGTCTTGAAGTGAGCCGTTATTTCTGGGCGTTCGAAATGCCGAACATCCGGAACGCGACTGCTTGTCCGTAAGACTTAGCTGCCTTGAGTCAACGATGAGGCGTGATCAGTAACCGTGACAGCTGCATGTCTGCCGGTGAAGCATCCTTCGTTCCGAGGGATCGCCAGGCGCAACAGAACCTCCGCCGCCAGATGGTGCATCGGGAGGTCGAGTTGTTCGATGCAGCTCGGCCGGCTTGATGCCTGCATTGCTCAGAGCCATCGGGCCGCAGCTTCTGAGAACTGAGATCTTCTGGCAAAACCTTCGTGGCCGCACGGACCCCCCGACTTCATAACACCACCCAGAATGAATCTAGATATATGAATGAAGCTGGATGCGTGCCGAGGGACAAACATTGTCTTACTGCCATTAGTTCTTTCATCTTGGGGCGTCGCAAGAGCTCGTGAAGATCCTATCAAGACGCCTTAAGCGTCTTGATAGGTGGGCTCTTACTGGACTGCATAAGTGCAAGATGACAAGCTCCAAGGCGCAAACCTTTGTCAGCCACACACAATGCCGCAAGCGCCACATGTAAGCCACTCTCATCGCCAGACTTCAATAAAAAAAATTTGACTCCTATCTAAAATAAAAGCTTAAAATGCAACGTGCGCGTTAATCCGGACAAGTACCAAGAAATTATGTGTTCGCGCAAATAGACACAAACGGGGTTTATGTAATGAAGCTAAGTAATCATGAATTAGAGCTTCCACAGATCAGGAAGGCGATGGTAGAAATGACCTAGATTAATTCATATCTGCAACACTTAGCACAAGAGAGCTCCGAAATTATTACATAATGCCACATTGCGAAGCAAACAAAAGGAAAAACCATCTACAACCCATATCACGTTCCTAAATTAGCTCAAAAGGCCCGACTTATTCCGCCTTTCTTCTAGCGCACTTCTAAATTGTTGTACTGTAAAGCTATGCTCCATCCAAGCATGTGGTCGTAATTATGTGACGTACCTTTACATAATACGACGCAGTGTGATTGGAATAAATCACCAAGTCCGACGAATAATAAAATACCTTAGGAAAAGTCGTGCGAACAAGTCGCAATCAAACTTACTCTGAGGCTTTTTATCTTCAGCCTACGCTCCGCGTAACTAAAGAAAACGAAAACACTGTCGATTTCCTTTCTCAGCGCTCAGCTGTCACGTTTTCATGAAAGTAAACATAAAACTACCGAGAAAGATCTGCCATACCACGAGCACAAAAGATCAATGATGCCCTCTGTCTAATAAAAGCTCGTAAAACTTAAACGGTAAAAAAATGTAATATAGGAGCCCTTGTCCTTTGCTTCCCTTTGTCCCTCTGCTTACAACGAGAAGTACGCAATGCGGTTAGGCGACGGTTACTACGCCTGAGTCGTCGCAAAACTTCTTTTCGCGACGTGCGTCACGCCTATCCCCGATATCCGCATGAACACCTAAGCTTGGCATTTACCTTCTATCGCTTTTTCACAGACTCCGGCAGGTTCCTGACTTTCACGCATTTGCCTCTGTCGCCTTGTCGCTTCGCGCTTTGATTCTAGAAGCATCGACCGCGTCCGCCTTTCTCATCTTGGGCCTATGCCTTTTGTTTACCATCTGTTCTGAGCTATTCCAACAGCCCTAGGGACTTTTTGGTCTAATGAGCCCTCTGTTTGTTGTGATTTTTCTGGCAGGCTGGGCAAACCTACCACGTCCGTAGACACTTTGCCTAACGGGACTTCCGTTTCTTATGCTTTTTTGGCAGGCTGGCCGAACTTGCCACCTCCATAAACACTTGGCCTAACGGGCCATCCGTTTCTTGTGCTTTTTCTGGCAGGCTGGGCAAACCTGCCACCTCAGTACAGACTTGGCCTAACGGGACCTCCGTTTCTCGTGCTTTTTCTGACAGGCTTGCCGAACTTGCCTCCTTCGTACACACTTGGCCTAACGGGCCATCCGTTTCTTGTGCTTTTTCTGTCAGGCTGGTCGAACTTGCCACCTCCGCGTATACTTGGCCAAACGGGCCCTCCGCTCGTGCTTTTTTTAGCAGGCTGGCCGAACGTTCCACCTCCGCGCATACTTGGCCAAACGGGCCCTCCGCTCATGCTTTTTTTAGCAGGCTGGCCGAACTTTCCACCTCCACACACACTTCACTTAACGGGCGCTCCGTTTATTGTGCTTTTTCTGTCAGGCTGGTCGAACCCGCCACCTCCGTACACACTTGGCCTGACGGACCCACCGTTTCTTATGCTTTTTTGGCAGGCTGGCCGAACTTGCCACCTCCGTACACACTTGGCCTAACGGGCCATCCGTTTCTTGTGCTTTTTCTGGCAGGCTGGCCGATCTTGCCACTCCGTACACACTTGGCCTAACAGGCCCTCCTTTTCTTGTGCTTTTTCTGGCAGGCTGACCGAACTTGCCACCTCCGTACACACTTGGCCTAACAGGCCCTCCTTTTCTTGTGCTTTTTCTGTCAGGCTGGCCGAGCTTGCCAGCTCCGTGCACACTTGGCCTAACGGGCCCTCCTTTTCTTGTGCTTTTTCTGTCCGGCTGGCCGAGCTTGCCACCTCCGTGCACACTTGGCCTAACGGGCCATCCGTTTCTTGTGCTTTTTCTGTCCGGCTGGCCGAGCTTGCCACCTCCGTACACACTTGGCCTAACGGGCCCTCCTTTTCTTGTGCTTTTTCTGTCAGGCTGGCCGAGCTTGCCACCTCCGTGCACACTTGGCCTAACGGGCCATCCGTTTCTTGTGCTTTTTCTGGCAGGCTGGCCGATCTTGCCACTCCGTACACACTTGGCCTAACAGGCCCTCCTTTTCTTGTGCTTTTTCTGGCAGGGTGACCGAACTTGCCACCTCCGTACACACTTGGCCTAACAGGCCCTCCTTTTCTTGTGCTTTTTCTGTCAGGCTGGCCGAGCTTGCCACCTCCGTGCACACTTGGCCTAACGGGCCCTCCTTTTCTTGTGCTTTTTCTGTCCGGCTGGCCGAGCTTGCCACCTCCGTGCACACTTGGCCTAACGGGCCATCCGTTTCTTGTGCTTTTTCTGTCCGGCTGGCCGAGCTTGCCACCTCCGTACACACTTGGCCTGACGGACCCACCGTTTCTTATGCTTTTTTGGCAGGCTGGCCGAACTTGCCACCTCCGTACACACTTGGCCTAACGGGCCATCCGTTTCTTGTGCTTTTTCTGGCAGGCTGGCCGATCTTGCCACTCCGTACACACTTGGCCTAACAGGCCCTCCTTTTCTTGTGCTTTTTCTGGCAGGCTGACCGAACTTGCCACCTCCGTACACACTTGGCCTAACAGGCCCTCCTTTTCTTGTGCTTTTTCTGTCAGGCTGGCCGAGCTTGCCACCTCCGTGCACACTTGGCCTAACGGGCCCTCCTTTTCTTGTGCTTTTTCTGTCCGGCTGGCCGAGCTTGCCACCTCCGTGCACACTTGGCCTAACGGGCCATCCGTTTCTTGTGCTTTTTCTGTCAGGCTGGCCAAACTTGCCACCTCCGTACACACTTGGCCTAACGGGCCCTCCTTTTCTTGTGCTTTTTCTGTCAGGCTGGCCGAGCTTGCCACCTCCGTGCACACTTGGCCTAACGGGCCATCCGTTTCTTGTGCTTTTTCTGTCAGGCTGGCCGAGCTTGCCACCTCCGTGCACACTTGGCCTAACGGGCCATCCGTTTCTTGTGCTTTTTCTGGCAGGCTGGCCGAACTTGCCACCTCCGTACACACTTGGCCTAACGGGCCATCCGTTTCTTCTGCTTTTTCTGGCCGGCTGGCCAAACTTGCCACCTCCGTACACACTTGGCCTAACGGGCCATCCGTTTCTTGTGCTTTTTCTGGCCGGCTGGCCGAACTTGCCACCTCCGTACACACTTGGCCTAACAGGCCCTCCTTTTCTTGTGCTTTTTCTGTCAGGCTGGCCGAGCTTGCCACCTCCGTGCACACTTGGCCTAACAGGCCCTCCTTTTCTTGTGCTTTTTCTGTCAGGCTGGCCAAACTTGCCACCTCCGTACACACTTGGCCTAACGGGCCATCCGTTTCTTGTGCTTTTTCTGGCAGGCTGGCCGAACTTGCCACCTCCATACACACTTGCCCTGACGGAACCACCGTTTCTTGTGCTTTTTCTGGCAGGCTGGCCGAACTTGCCAACTCCGTACACACTTGGCCTAACAGGCCCTCCTTTTCTTGTGCTTTTTCTGTCATGCTGGCCGAGCTTGCCACCTCCGTGCACACTTGGCCTAACAGGCCCTCCGTTTCTTGTGCTTTTTTCTGCCAGGATGGCCGAACTAGCCACCTCCACACATTTGGCCTAACGGGCCCTCCGTTAATTTCTTGTGCTTTTTTGTCAGGCTGGTAGAACCTGCCACCTCCGCACACACTTGGCTAACGGGCCCACTGTTTTTTGTACTTTTTATAGCAGGCTGGCTTAAGGGGCCCTCCGTTTCTTGTGCTTTTTCTGGCAGACTGGCCGAACTAGCCACCTACGCACACTTGGCCTAACGAGCCCTCCGTTTCTTATGCTTTTTTGTGAGGTTGGTGGAACCTGCCACCTCCGTACATACTTGGCCTAACGGACCCACTGCTTTTTGTGCTTTTTATAGCAGGCTGGCTTAACGGGACCTTCGTTTCTTGTGCTTCTTCTGGCAGGCTGGCAGAATTTGCCAACTCCGCACACACTTGGCCTAACGGGCACTTCGTTTCTTGTGCTTTTTCTGTCAGGCTGGTCGAAACTGCTACCTCTGTATACACACTCGGCCTAACGGACTGACAGTTTCTTGTGCTTTTTCTAGCAGGCTGGCCGAACTTGCCACCTCCGCACACACTCGACCTGACGGGCCCTCCGTTTCTTGTGCTTTTTCTAGCAGGCTGGCCGAACTTGCCACCTCCGCACACACTTGCCCTAACGGGCCCTCCGCTTCTTGTGCTTTGTCTGTCAGGCTGGTGGAACCTGCCACCTTCGTACACACTTGGCCTAACGGACCCACCGTTTCCTGTGCTTCTTCTAGCAGGCTGGCCTAACGGGCCCTCCATTTCTTGTGCTTTTTCTGGCTGGCTGGCCGAACTTGCCACCTCCGCACACTTGGCCTAACGGGCCCTCAGTTTCTTGTGCTTTTTATGTCCGGCTGGTGGAACCTGCCACCTTCGTACACACTTGGCCTAACGGACCCACCGTTTCCTGTGATTCTTCTAGCAGGCTGGCCTAACGGGCCCTCCGTTTCTTGTGCTTTTTCTGTCAGGCTGGTTGAACCTGCCACCTCCGTACACACTTGGCCTGACGGACCCACCGTTTCCTGTGCTTCTTCGAGCAGGCTGGCCTAACGGGCCCTCCGTTTCTTGTGCTTTTTCTAGCAGGCTGGCCGAACTTTCCACCTCTATACATACTTGGCCTAACGGGCCCACGTTGCTTGTGCTATTTCTGTCAAGCTGGTCGAACCTGCGACTTCCGTACACACTTGGCTTAACGGCCCTCCATTTCTTGTGCGGAAATACCATTCCTCTCTACTGCATTTCCCTCCCTTCCAGCTACTAATGCGTTTGAATCGTCACTAAACACAGCTGCCTCGAAAATCGTTCCATGGTTATCTAACCTCTGCTCAATATACGCCTGTCAGTCACCGAGTCTCCTACCGTGTTTTTGCTTTGAAAGCTCCCAGATTGGAGAATTCTCCTCGTTACGTCAGCGTTTGCTCCGACTTGTTCGAAGAGCCATAGCTGACTTGCCCTCGCAGGCTGGCAGAAATTGCCGCATCCGGACACACCTGGCCGTTCATGAAAGCTGTAGCATATACGGCTTCAACAGCTTCAGGTTGTTATCAGAGTCCTGAATCGTGGCAAATACCACCCGCTTCTCACAGCTTCTGGCCATGTGACCTTTTTCCCCGCAGTTGTAACACACAACTCTCTTCCGCGCCTCTACAGCACGTACACCGTCAGCGGGCGCCTTCGTTTGTTGCGCTACTTTAGGTGCATCACCCTCTTTCTCCTGACGCGTGCCGGAGGAATTTGGAGTCTCCAGTTTAAAATTCCTACGGAAAGACTTGTAACCCTTTTGCTTCCCGGAACCAAGTACCGCTTTGTCGCTTCTCTCTGCTCGTTGCGGAGTACTGGGGAAATTTCGGTGCGTGCAGTAATCCTCGTCGAATTCCGCCATTTTCTTTTTTTTATTCTTCTAAGTCGACGTGAAATGCTAGATCGAAGTGTCTAACAAAACCTTCTTAGCCCTGTCGTAGTCTCAAGCTTTCTTCTTGCACAAGGAGTTCATGAAACATTTAGCAATACTAAACGGGATTAGCGCTGGTAATCTCTCGGTCCAAAAGTCCCGGCTAACACCCTTTCTTTCACACTCGTTCAAAACCGGCGAGGAAATTACCTCTTCGTCTGCCCTGAAAGTGTGGAGCTGGCATCGCGCTATGTGCCAACTAAGCATCTGACTTTTCCGTTCAAGCTCTTCCATCCTGAGAGCGTGCCGTTGCGCTGCCTCCTGCTTTCGCCTCTCGTGCTCCTCTCCTTCACGCTTGCGGAATTCTGCCTCTTCACGCTTGCGCCTATCTGCCTCGTCTCGCTCGGGCCTCACACGCCTCGCTACTGCTTCACGCTCGCGCCTCTCGCACTCCTCTGACTTTTGCTTTCTTTCAACAATGGTTCCCCAATCCTCGTCAGCTTCCTCAACAGTCACATCTTCTGTCCTCATGACGTCAAGAACTGCTTCTTTCGTTCTTGCGAAGACAGCGGAAATGACCAATTCCTCGCAAATTAGAAGGTGGTCCTGCACTTCGAATTTCTCCATAGCAAATTTGTTTGCTTTCAAAATTCAGCCTTCCTTAAAGCTGAAATTCGCTATCTTAAAGGTGAATTTCCAAAGCAGTGCCTACCAGAAAACACAAACGTACTCTCCTAGCATCTGCTTACTTGTACTAGAGTTCTGGCGACATGAAGAGCAAAAATCAGGCACTAGCTAGCCCGTCCTTATAGCTAAGATCAGGAGACTGCAGAATTTCTCGTTCTTCGCGCTCTTTCCTTATGCAATATTTTTTCTGTCCTCACCAGCTTCCTCCAAATTCCCCTCCTCATTCTGCTAAAGTTCTAATTGTTACCTTTTTCCTGTCTCAGGGACAACCGAAATGCCAATCTGCTCAGACTTTCGAGGAGTTCTTACATTTTAAACTCATCCATGCTTACAGTGCACCCTGTGTTTCTTTCCTATTAGTATTTTAGCTTATGAGACACTCAATTCTTGGTCTACGAGACAAATTCACCAACGCCACCAAACACCATTACCGACTGCCTGCGCTAATGAGTCTGGCGAAAAGAGAAACAAAAACGTAACATTCACCACACCGATGCAGCCAACGCCGACTGATCCCATAAGCTGCCAGCCACTGTTGTGAAACTGGGGGGGGGGGGGGGTCCACGAGGCTACGGAGGTTCATTGGATGGTGCCGTGCCAGGCGCCGGGAGAAAGAAAGGTCCCTAGCGACGTTTAAGAGGACAAAAGAAGGTTTATATTCAAAGGTACATGGTTCAGTTTTACAAACACGGCTCCAACTATCGGAGCACACTACATGCTAGTCTTTGCATGTCCGAGCCTCCCTTCTCGCAGCCGTCCGGATTTGCTTTTATGCTGTTTATCTCCTTCTTTCCCTCGTCGATGAAATTCACTGGTCAATCACAAACGTCGAACCCCCCCTTGTCTCCAACGTGGCACACTACGAGGTTACCACGTGGCAAACCGTGAACCCGCCGTTGACGTCCTTTCCCCAGCAGTCCTTGAAAATCACCCTGTCATCGATTAGTGGCCTTTTCGTGACGGTGGCTTTTCGTTGTTGGCTTGAAGTGAACTGTCATTTTTGTGTGTTCGAAAAGGCGAAGATCTGGAACATGACTTCTTGTCCCTAAGACTCAGGTGACGCTGATTGAGTTGCCTTGAGTTAACGATGAGGCGTGATCAGCGCCCGTGACAGCTGCATGTATGTCGGTGAAGCGTCCTTTGTTTCGAGGGATCGCCAGGCACAACAGTGGCTATCGGCCCTTGGGCATTGCCTTATGGGCAGTTGACAAACTGGGGCTTGTTGCGTACTCCAAGGTAGCGTATCGTACTGCTGCCGAGTTGTAGCGACGCCTGTTTATCGAAGCTCGACTGACGTTACTATTGGGTAGCGTGGCGCTGTCGGCGGGCTGCAGGCATCCGGAAGACCATGGCGACCAGGCAAGGACGAGACGATTTCTAGTGCGAAACTTGCACGGTTTATTCAAAGGTTGGTGAAAGATGATGAGAAGAGAATGAAGTGATGAAAAGTACATGTCGGAGCCCCTTAATAGGCTCTCTACAATCGTGGGAGGGATCTCGCTCCCGTCGACGTCACGTGACAGGCACAGAGTCTCGTTTGTCGATGGGCGTCCGCCTCCGTAGATACCAAGTCGCTGCAAAGGAAAAGCGCGTCCCGCCTCCGGTTATACCAAGCCTCAGGTCCGGGAATTGTAGACGCTTGTCCTCTTTTGCGCGTTGCTGGCTCGCGGAAGTTCTCCGGCATAGCTTGACAGTTCGAGGAAAGGGTCCCTCTAAAGTCTCACACACACAAAAGGGGCCTGTAAACCCTGCGGGGCTTCCGCCAGATCGGCATACACTCGCGACAACCATGGCGAATTAGGAAGTCACACTTCGTTTCGGTGGGGCATGGTGGGCGAGAGTTCTTTTTGCACGGTGTGCTATACGCCGACCGTAACAGGCTCACGTGACCACTGTCGGTACATGGTCGGTGGCTTCTGTCCCTTATTTGTCTTTCCACGAGTGCATTACATAAAATAAATGCATTTATTACAATATTATTGGTCACCTTAATGTTATTTCAAAGTATTTTAATGTTTACAAGATGTACTTCACTGAATGCGTTTTAGACTACTTTGTAATTTATAACGTTTCGCGTTATGCCACGTGGAAACGCCCCACCACCTTTCCTCTGCATTGGATTGGCGCGGCTCGCTAAGTGCTTGCGTTCGCATTTCCGAGCAGAGATTGGTGTGCGCCTGGTTTCCGCCCTGGGCTTTCAACAGATCGCTCGTTGCTCGCGCTAAAGGCTGCGAGACGAAGTGAGCGTCGGCTAGCGCAGGAGTGGTTTCCCACGCGCTTAAGCACGCCGGAATGCCGGAAAACACTCATACAAGCAAAGGGTGAGAAAACGTTTTCTTTTACTTTGTGGTGCACTCTAATACCGGGTAGCGCCGAGCGATGGCTTCGGACAACCACAGGTAAGAGTCCTTATACTGAGTAGACCAAGCGACCCATGGCTTCTAACAAACGCAGGAATGGGTCTTTGCAGCGCACGTGGCCGTTAATTGACTTCCACCACATCCATGTCAGGTGGAACTCCAGCAGCGGCTCAGTTACCCTGTACCCGCCACTGACGAGTTGGCGCGTCGCTTTTTGACAATAACTTCTATTTTCTTTTTGCGTGTGAGCGTCCGTGATGGGCCCACAAAATTCACGCTGTGGATGACTTTCTCCCAATGCAGACTGAGGCTCGCCCCAATAGGGTCCACTAAATCTCGGACAGATTTGTATGCGGCCCATTCGTCACTGTGAATAATGGTCGCCGGTTGAACATTGGCTGCAGTAATGGGGCCTAGCGTCGCCGCGCCTCGTCGGTCGACCTTGAAAAGCCGCAGCGGCGCTCTGCTCACGCAGGCCATGCCAAAGACCCCATGGTCCACGATCTGCAACACCGCCGTAATTTCGGCGGCTCGGCGGAAGCTTGTCGCCCATCATCAGGCGGCCTCAATTGTGCTTTTGCTTGCCGCGAAATTCGCACTATCTTGCCGGGGCCACCGAGTGGAGGTCGCGCCAGCAGCTCGTTCCTCACGACCATGGCACACGGGCGTAGTTCCCCCGGTCGGCGATAGCGGGTTCCGACAGATCTGGGAAACAAGTCGCGAGTGATGTCCTTCAACAGCAATACATTTACGCTCTTGCTGACGCAGTACGTGAGCCAAATCATTTGCCGCCTGGAGATGTGGAGGTTCGGACGGCCGAGGCCGTCCGTGTTGGCGGAGTAACTTCCTTCGCCTCTCGGCACATGAAGTGAAGAGGTAACGTGTAATTTGCGAAAACTGCTTTCGCTATTTGTTGCACTGGAAGGCAGATCGACGCCCATTCTGAGTCTTCCGATATAATGTGATGACTTCGCAGGTTGGTTAGTCCGGATTGAACCTCAGGCATTTGCAGGTGCCCCAGCACTCCCATGACGCCGCCGGACCTCCCCTGGCGCTGGGTCGCAGTGGACGCATAGCGCTTGAAGCCGGAGGGAGCGGAAGCGATCGCACGAACTCTTCCTCGAGCCCAGTCACACAAATCTGTGCTCGGAAAGCGTAATTTGCCCGCCGCACTGCCTCCGCAGGCGAGGGTCTCCGTAGACACAGCCAGCGCACTGACTTTTGGAAAGGCGAAAATGGCGCTGAAGCTCTATGTCGGTCACGCATAGGTGAACGGGTCCAGACAGTTATACTGACGTTTGCTGCCGCTGGATGCGATGACACAGGCTGCTGCTGCCGCCGCCGCCATGTTCCCGAGTTCAACTCGTGAGGGTTTCGCGATGTACGAGTTTGGCACGAGTTCGCCTATCAGTCAAAACCATAGGCGACGCACCGCGAGAGGCGTGTAGCCCTTGAGCGCCTACCTACCACGGTTGGGTCACGCCCAACTTATTTTTCGGCAACAGCGACGCAGTGCTGAGCTCAGAGGCATCAACAATCTTGACCGCCGAAATGAAACACGGACAACGCACTGTCATCGGTGGTGTGCCGAGCACCGCTATCAGTGCCTGCGGTAACAGCCAATAGCCATGCCGCGGCGCTGCGTACGTTGCCATTCCCCTAATAAATGGAGAATGGTCAGATTGTTGGTCATGACTGACTTTATCGAAAATTAGGGTGCCTGAATGGTCTCTCCCTCACCGCCACTCCGTGCAGAGTGGGGACAACCGGCGTCTTTCGTCTGCTTCCACAGCTGGCTCGTTGGCGCCCCTCGGCGCTACCGTGCGGAGGCGCCCGTGCTGCCGCGTTCATCGTCGTAATTAATTATTTATTTAGAAACACAAAGATGCAACCAATTTTACAGTGAAGCGGTTAAGGGCTAGTTCTCCCAGAATCGTGCCCGTGTGTAGCCACAAAGCTCCCCATACGTGGGCCGATCCCGAAGATTGTGCAATGCCGGACCGACCCGCGGCGGAGGTGCAGTTCGCCATTAAGGGGCCCACATACACAACTTCGCTGGTCATCCTTCTTCAAAGAGTGGAAGGGCACCGAGTTTTTACAGCGAAAAGCTGTACAGCAACCGCCCCAGAATGGCGTCGGTTCCAGGTTCGACCCCTAGACCAGGACGAACTTTTTGACAACTGCGAAGTTTTGCTTTCTGAGAAACCTGTTTGTGTTTCCTCCGTAGCTTCATGATACAGTCGAGTAGAGCAAAGTTATTTGTGGCATTATCCTAGGCATACGGCACAATGAGTATTCAACCCACCCATCAACCTACTATTGAAGCTTTTGGCACAGGAGGACTCCACTTCTTGTCCTGCAGTGGTTGCTCAGACATCGGACAGCGACCCAAGTAGTCCATCATGACATACAGGTTGACCCACCAGGGAACCCCCAGTGTTGTCCTGTACCTGGGAAAAAAGTGAACAGTTAATCTCGGCTCGACAGTGCCAAGGGCACTCAAGCAAGGCTAGGCTAAACAATTCATGCAGACTTTACAACTACAGCTTGCTATTGCTAATTTTTTTATAAGACTCATTTTGGACTCTCGATCTCAATATGTCGACATTGTCAGAGTGCAGCCTTAATGTTGACATGGCAACTGACAGGTGGCCACAGGTAAAAAAACTGTTACAAGCAATAGCTTATACGTACATACTTTTCTGCTATCAGTATCAATTTTCAATTTTTTGCACCTGTGTGTTTGATATGGTAAGTCGCAAATATTATGCAACTGCAACCAAAGACCCGTACTACACTAGGCATAGCCAACTGCCACAAGGTGAAGATGAAATCAGTTCTGTAAAAATAAGATTAAGTCGACATACAGCAAGCTTAAGAACTTCTGCAATTGAAACAACATGCAATGCCCCGTGACGAGCTGGAAAGTGTTTGCTCCTACCTGTGTGTAAATTGTTCAAAGACTGTAGCTTCACTCAACTCATCACTCCTGCTTGGCAACTGGTGTTCTTGGTGCCGTCCACCTGCTCATGCGGTTCCACTAGCTGACTAACGAAGCAAAGCTTCAAGACCAACAGTGCATGAAAAGTGTGATGGAATCACAAGCAAATAGAAAAAAAAGAATAGCGAGATTCAGCACACAATTCAAGTTTATTACCACAAAATCATCGGTCAAACACAGTCTGGGAGACAAGCCACTGCTGTCTGTGTAAAATAAGTGTACTAGGCATTAACGCATTAAATATAATCTTTTATAGTCCAGGTTCTCAAGATCCCTTGAAAACTATAACCATACAATAAAATATGTAGTAATTTCCGTATTCATGCACCTAATGCGTACTGATGACAAGGGATCATTGACCCTAGCAGTAAAGCAAGGTTATACTGACGGAATATCTACAACCAAACTTGTGCTTGTACTCCTTTTTGCTGTCTGTGCTCTTAACTGTTTGCCAAAGACCTTTGATATGTCAGCTGCCTTATTCCTTTCAATAACAGCTCAAATACACTAAATAAAAAAATATGTTTCTCATAGAAGGTGCTTTCATGTAATCATAAGGTGAATCACTGCAGTGCATATGAGGCTTCCATTACTTTTTTTTGCTTCAAGAATACCACTATGAACACAATGACCATAGAAAGCACACTTACAAAAGCAACGTCTCACTTACAAAAGCGACGTCTATTCTTCATACAAGACAGTCTCACTTTAGAAACAAATAGATGTCGTAGTGGGTGACTACATTTTGCAGCACCAATATGTGTGCGCATAAAAATGCCAGAAAATTTTGGTGCCTGCAAGCCCGTAATGCAACAGTGTAGCGCATTTCTATATACTACTGTAGCCTTTTTTTTTTGCAAGTCTCCATGCCTGTCAATACATCAGCAAACTGATTGGAAAGTGCCAATTCCAGTTGCAGTGTGCTACCCCCAAGTGCCAATAAATAAGTTCTTGCTAAGTTGTTTCTTATTCACGAACCTCCCACTAAAGATTTCCAAAGAGACCCACCAAGTTGGACGTAAACCTTTCTCAACTAAGGACGAGCCAGGATAGTCGTTGAAATTTGTACTGCTTCTGCAGAGGACATGCTGGGCTCGTCCATACTAAAAACTTGCACAAATTTGATTTCACCATGAATTACATACTTTTGGTTCAATGCACGCGTTTTTCGATGTTGCGCAAGTGGTGACAGCAGAAAAAATTATATATCTACAATACATCTAATTGTAAGACCAGCATGTTCTTGTGCCAAACAGAGGTGGCTGCGGATTCGAACAACACAATATGGTGTCCACAAAACCATTCAGTACCTCACTTGATACCCATCAGCGTAATGTCATCAGAATGGTTTTAGTAAAAAAAAAAATTCCTTGCGCATATTACATTTTGCCCTTTTTCAATGTCTTTGTGTACAACAGGACGACTGGTAAGAATGATACCCATTTAGAGTTCCACCTGAGCCTCGTAGAGGCTCTGATTGACGAAAACTCCTTTACCTCAACCTTACGGCAAGAGATAAAAGACCTCAGCTGCTCAAATATGTCACAGCTTGTCCCTGGCCACTTCACCAAGTCTATTTCGTTAACTGCTAAATCTCAAAAGCTAACGCGATGCTTCGTGTGCTGGAAACAATCGTCTGATTGGAAGAACAAGGTACTGGTGCCGAGGCTGCAGCCTGGCACTGTGCGCTATTGCTTACTTTGAAATGTATCACACAGAAGCCAGCTTTCAGAGTAGTAGAAGACAAGTTATACGAGTTTTCATCAAAGTGATAGCATTGCTCTAATTTAGTGCAAAGAACACAGCTTCTCAGCTAAATTGAGAATTTTGAAGCTCTGCAGTGAAGCTTTTATTAGTACTGCAGTTAAGAAAACTGTTTTTTCCGTATTTTTCAAAATACCTTCTTTCCGAGGCTTTCTGATGAAATAAATATGTTCAATAGTACTTTTATTGGCTCTTTTACTGCATATACATTTTTTTGCACAAATAAGAACAATAAGTATATTTGGATCAATTTGGAAAGAAGTGCATGGTACTGAGAGGGTTAATCATGTTTTCTTTCTGAGCACAAAGGTCAAGAGTTCAGTTTCTAACCACTGCAGCTACTTTCCTATGAGTACAAAAGTGAAAATTCTCATGCACTGAGCTTTTGAATTGCGTCGTCTTCGTACTGAGCTGTCTCTTTCTTTAGCCAAGTATGATATACCTTGAACTTCCTGAGCTTTATAGCTGCCACAAATATTTTTGATTCTGATGCTTCTTCGTGCAAGTTGTGACCAGGGCGCTCCGAGAGCCTGGGCTGTATTGTGTAAAGCTACACATAGCGTCTGAGGAACATTGTCATACTCGTGATTGATTACAAGTACATTGTTCCCCACATGTAGTTCCTTGGTGTCTACAAAAACCTCAATTAACAGCCTCTTCCCTTCTTTTTCTGTTACATATCTTAACTTATGACCCCATACTCCGAAGTGGGATGTCATACAAGCTGTAAAACTAGGGGAAGTCAGTCACAAGGACCGGTTAATTTTACGCTCTAAATGAAGAGGCTTTGTACTGTGCATGTAGGACCCTGTAGAGAAAAGCATTTGGGCTCATTTGACAACCCACATTAAAAGGCTCTAATGCTGCACAACATGTAATCTTAACTCTTTCTGGACTATTTGGGGCATAATATCATATCAGCTCCAAGATTACATGACGTTGCATTTTAAGGACAGAACAGGACCTCAACAACACCTTTTAACAAGTTCATTTTTAGTACAGAAACTGTTTATACAATGTAGAAGTGTTAAATATATGTTAGGTGATTTAGCAGTTTCTGTATACAGATGTAGATAGTCGTGTGTGTTATATTTCCGTCCCTTCAAAAGCATGTGTACCTATGATGCAAGAAAAGGTTACAGTAGAAAACACATTGTGTGACAATCAACAATGCTGTGTACAATACACATTCTTGCAACATCCAATATGGCAAAGAAGTGCAACCAAATGTTCATATATAGAAGAGGTGAGAATTTGCAACATATTGATTCAAGCAGCAAGGTTTGAAGGAGGCAAAAGAATCTACAATATTACAAATGGTTTGCTTTTGTTTTGCATATAAGGCTATACAACACATGAACTATGCTTCAGCAGTCTATGGCACTATTTCATTTCCATGAAACAAAAAATTATCAGCATATGAGAAAGTGACATGTGGACCTAGCACCCAACCCGAGAGCTTAAGACAATTTTCTCGAGTAATGAAATCTAGATGTAAAATTTTCTAAAATAAAATATAAGTGTCTATGTAATATATCACCAAAGCCTGGAAGAACACAAAATGCTAACAAGGCAGAAAATAAGCTCTTGTGCACATTGCTTCTGAATAGAACATAGAATGGAATGTAAAATGCGCATATGAAAGGACAAAAATACAGACTTCTTGGCTTTTCCTTGTTACTATTAAGTTTGCATCTCTAGTAAAATCTCACTGGTCATAAAGCATTCCTTTGCATTGATGAAAGATCACACATATCTGCTTTTAGGTAGGCATCGTCTTCACACAAGCAATTGGGCGAGCAAATCACAGCAGTCTTCTCAGCACAGCAACCATACAAAATGTAATGTCCTAAACAAGGTTTCCATGCGGCATATCTCTACAACTCAATTAATGAGAACTGTCACAGTTATACAAGTTACAACAACAGCTTGACAGTTTACAGCTGGCAAATTCCAAGGATTGAGAGCAGATTAAAATGGTAGCAGTAAATGAGTATAAAGTAACATCACACTACATCACAAATTTCAAAGCCATTTTTTAAATCAGTGGAACATATTTTTTAAAAACATAAAAGAAAGGATGTATCTCAAATAATCCAATTTTGCCTTTGCAGCTGAGATGTATCGAAAAGCGGACACAGTCTGCATGATCCAATAGTAAATTGGCATGTCAGGAAATTCACCAATCAGCCTCTTAATTAAGGCCGACTTTTATATAGCAGATTTGAAGCCTGTTATTCTCCAAGGCACAAAGGCTTTATAAAATTTGACAGCAAACAGCAGCTAATGATTTTTTTTGGCATGAGCAACGTCTTCCGCTGCACTGAGAATTTGCAAATAGATGCCTTCCTAGCAACCTGCCCCTTTCTGCCTGTGCTATGATGCATGACAGTGGGGAAAGCGGCAGCGCTACGCTTAGAATATGCCACCAGATGTCACCAACTTCACATGTTGCGGTGGCAGTGGATCAGAGCGCCAGGTTTCTGTCCTGCAGTGGATTTCACTGAAATTCTGTCTAGTCTACTACTGGTGCTGTATAACATCTTATGAACAAAGAACTACCAATAACTCCTTCAGCTGCAAACTAAAATAGACTGCAGGAAAATATTTCAGAGCTATGTCATCTTATGTTACAGCAATATAAACTTGATGAAAAATATTCAAGGCCATAGACTGATTATTTTTGCACAAATAACCACATATATGTAAAAGATTAATCACCTGTGCTACCACTGCATCTATAGCCCAGCAACTGTTTACGATCTATGAGGCAAGGCTGCTGACAGTCATGCAGATCTCCCAGAATTCTTGCTTAGTGATATCGATAATCAAAGGCAACACTTTATCTGCTATCTTCAAGCGCACGTGGCCTGAATCGCCAGAGCACAATGATTGATGTGGTGTCAAGATCCAAACTTAAGGAATAAGGTACGAGTCGAAGCATATTAAAGGGCTTTGCAACAAATTTGACCACCTGTGTTCTCAAAGGGACTGACAAGTGGCCAGTGTGTTGCGAGACATTAATGGAAATAAACGGACCATGCTTTATAGTGATAGAATCCAGCACGCGGTTTGCAATTTAAGTAGGAATTAAAACTTTAAACTGGCAAACAATGTCTAAAAAACCAGTATAAGCGATGAGGCCCGGTGGTGAAATCTTGGTACTTCGGACACAGTCTATGAAATTACTGCACACAAGTCGCTGTTATTAAGCACATAATTATTGCTTAAAATTGCAGTTGCCATATTATTAGACATTTTAGCTTTATTCTATGCTTCGCAAATCAAAAGCGCACGCATGGCTAAGGCAACATGCTGAACTGCACATCACGGGTAAAAGTGTCATTTCGTCTTCGATCTTATTGGTTTCCTTCTGACTGGTTAAATACCAAAGCAGTTGGACAGGAAAACATGAAAACACGTAGCTATTATCGCAGAAATACCTTAACATTTCGGAAAACATGAATCATAGAAACATCGATTTCATAAACAAAATAACATTTTCTCACAGTTACGGCCGCACTTGTCATCTGCCTCCCACTAATGCTGGCATATAGACGCCATCGCGCTCACCTATCACCATTTTGAGCATGCTTCCAGTGAACGACATCCTCACTGCAGATAAAAAAAAATTCGGATAAAAATGTTCCACAGCGTTTCCGCGTTACTACTACATGATTGGACACTGACCAGTAAGCTTTCCATTGCACTAAAAAGGTAGGTACCATGAAAATTGGTTTCAGTCTTTTTATATGTCCACTTATATCCACAAACAAGCATTTCCCATTCTACCCCAACAGGCCCATGTTCCCAGGCTCCCATGTTCGAAAATGAAACCCACAGCCTAGTTTTTAGATTCACTGCAGAAAGCACCTCATTTAATATCCCAGTGGAAACACTTCCGTCCATAGGACATCCAAATCATGTGTCAATGTCCATGAAGTGTTTTGGATACAAATAGGACATCCGCTGAACGTCCAGTTTTTGAATATCTTACCACATATGTCCCAAGGATATCGCACATGGACCCGCTTTGGATATCCTACCATGGATGACCCAAGGTTACCCCACATGGGCCTTTTTTGAGATGGAAGGAAGGAAATCAACTTTATTCAGGTCCTGCAGGCCACGAGAGCTTTGGGCTCTCATGGAGTGGGCGTCTCCCACGACGGAACCGGGAGGTTGAGTTTCCTGGCGGCGTCGTGGACCTGCTGGACGGCCCAGAGTTGGGGAGCGAGTTCGCTCCGGATTGCTTCTTCAAACTTGCGCTTGTCCTGTTCGTAGTTTACGTAAGCTTGCGAGCACGGCCAGAGTAAATGATATACGTTAAGGGATGTATTGCAATTGGTGCAATGAGACTTGTCGTAGAGCTCAGGCATGTAATGGTGTAATCTGTTTTGAGTGGGGTATGTGTCTGTTTGTAGCATTCTGAGTGTAACCCCTTGAGCTCGAATGAGCGTGCGGTGTGGCGTGCTATACTGTCTGCGTTGTAGGTAGTAGTGTTTAGTGATTTCATTGTACGTAGTGGGCGCGTCCTTATTCTCCGAGTGGTTGGGTGAAGCCGCGCGGTCTGTAAGCGCGCGCGTAGCCTCGTGTGCCGCCTCGTTAAGGTTGGGGACGTCGCCGATCTTTGGTCCTAAGTGTGCCGGGAACCAGTATATGAAGTGGTTCTTAATCTCTTTATTTGAAACAATTCTGAGAGCCTGTGCGCAGACCGTGCCCTTTTGGAAAGCTCTGATAGCGGCTATGGAGTCGCTGTAGATATGGGAAAGATTGTCGTCGGTGAGCGCAACAGCGATCGCAACCTGTTCGGCCTGTTCAGGCTTCCTTGCAATTACCGTGGCTTCATATTTTGTGGATCCGCGGCCGTCCACAACCGCCACTGCGAAAGCTTTGTTTCCCGTGTATGCCGCTGCGTCCACAAAAGCTGAGCGTTCACGGTTCACCAAGGCTTGGTTAAGAAGGAATTGTCCTCTCGCTTGTCGTCTGCCTCTGTTGTTTTCGGGGTGTACGTTTCTGGGTATAGGGCGGACCGTGATCTTGGCGCGGATGTCCCGCGGGACGTCCGCAAAGTCTTTTTCTATGTCTCCTTGTGCAAAGCCTAGCTTCTCTAGGATCGTGCGCCCCGGAGGCGTCGTCGAAAGCCTAGCAAGCTGGGCGCGCTGCTGGGCTTCGGCAATTTCTTCCAGGGTGTTGTGCATGCCCAGGTGCCCTAGCTTCTCGTTGCTGGTGCTGGTTGGAATGCCGAAAGCTTGCTTGGTGACCTTTCTGATTAGGGCATTCAGTCTGTCTCTTTCAGATCGTGTCCAATTGAGCATTGCCGCAACGTATGCGAAGTGACAGGTGACGAACGCGTGTATGAGTTTGATGAGATTATGTTCCTTGAGGCCCCTGTGTCTATTGGCAATTCTTCTGATGAGCCCAATAGCGTTGTTGGTTTTGGCGATGAGCTTCTGAACCGTAGAGGCATTGACGTCTTTAGTCTCTACGATCATACCCAGGACTCTGATTTTGTCGACGCACGGTATGGCGTGTCCCGAAGTGGTTCGTACGGTAATTTCTTGACTATAATCGAAGTCTGACGAGTATGGCCTGCGGCCCTTCTGCGTGGGTCTGCGTACGAGCAGCTCCGACTTGGTAGGCGAGCATCTGAGTCCTGTGGGAATTAGAAATTCTTCTATGGCGTTCACTGCTTCTTGCAAGATGTCCAGCACCATGCCCGGGGTTCCTTTGGACACCCACATGGTGCTGTCATCTGCGTATATGGTATGCTCGAGCCCATGGATCTGCCCTAGTTTCTCAGCAAGTCCCGCCATGGCAAGGTTGAAAAGCATAGGGGAGATGACCGAGCCTTGGGGAGTGCCCCTGCTCCCCAGCGAGAGTGTCTCCGTGGAGAAGTCGGCAAATCGGAGCGTAGCCGTTCTGTTATCCAAGAATGACTTGACGTACGAGTGGAACCTAGCTCCGAGGTTGAGTTCGGAAATGGTGTCCACAATGTATTGGTGAGAGAGGTTATCGAACGCTTTCTCTAGATCCAACCCAAGAATGGCCTTGGCGTTTCTAATGGAGTCATCAATGATTTGGTGCTTGATTAAAATCATGGTGTCTTGAGTTGATAGACCGGGTCTAAATCCAATGAGGGTGTGTGGTAACAGTCCCTTGGTTTCGAGGAATCTGGAGATTCTGTTCTGAATGGCATGTTCCGCCGCCTTACCCACGCATGACGTGAGTGATATGGGTCTGAGGTTCTCGACGCCCGAGGGCTTATTGGGCTTTGGAATGAGAACCGTGGTGGCGTTCTTCCATTCCGGTGGGACCCTGCCTCCAGTTAAGGCTTTGTCTTCGAGTTTCCTCCCAAAACAATTGTTTTCTCGCATCTTTGAATTACAATCCGAAGTTATGGGTGCAGCTCGTGTGTACGTCGTACTTAACAAATCTTCTGACACAATCTTCTTTGAAAACTTCAGTTATATCAATGAGCCACTTGTGCATGGCGGAAGGCCTAAGAATGAGGAGTATGTTGCACCTCCACACACATGCACATAACGTGTACACAAAACGTATGTGTTCTTGATGCATGGGCGCTCTGCTCCTTACATCGGTCAAACAGCGTGTGCTACGTCTGTAGCAGACATTATGGCAAACACTGTGCAAAGGGCCCTGGCTATATAGTGTACTAGAATAACGTTCTAGGGACATTATTCTAGTACACTATAGCCCTGGCATATGTCTGTAAAACGTACGCAGCACACCCCCATGATGTCCCTCATGGACATGAAAAGGATGTCCGCAGGACACGGAAAGTGTAGCCAAAATATTGTGTGGGGATGTCCGAAGGGTATATTCGACACAGCTATAGGATATCCATGTCCTGGCAGTGGATATCCATGAGAACCATAGGATGTCACTGTTGTCACTGAGGTGATAGAGGTGGCCAATATGGTAACACCAACGCTGCAGTATGTGCAAATTTGCTTCACCTCATGTGACTGTTTTAAATGGTGTAACATAAACAAGGACACAAAACAAAGAAGTCAATGTTACATGCACTGATCAACTCTGTCCTATATGTTTGTTGTCTCCCGCAGATTGGCTGCTGTCTGCTATCAGTAATTGTGCCTGGTAAGAAGGAAGACAAGAATGTCCCTAGGGAATGAGAGATGAGACAATATGCACAGACAGTGTGCAAAAAAAAAGAGAAGGTGATGGATCAAACTGCTTGTCTTTATGCTTGAAGGCCTTCGTCCACCCTTATGAAGAAGCCGGCCCCACTTCCACTGAGGATTCTCGCCTTTTCAGTGCCCTCATCTCTTACACACTTTAGTTTATGGCCATGTCCAATCAACTAGCCGACCAACTTGCACTGAGTTGACCATGTCAGCCGCTCAACTAAAGTAATGTGGACAGCCTGCACATTGGTCAAGTAAAAAGGGGCACCAGGGCAGCTTTCCCTTTTTAAGAAACACAAATGGCCGATTTTGATTGCAATTTAACAATAGGTGCCTTGACGAACAATGACATAAAGAATTCTACAAAATGAATTGGCAAAGGGAACTGATTGGCTTCAAATCTGCAACACAAAAATGTGTCCCAAGCCAACTTATCAAAACTTAATATCTGTTAATTAGCTAATCTGTTTTTGCAAATTGCTTAGTATGTTGTGTCCGCCTTTCTAACTAGCACACAAATAAGAAATTGTGCCATGTACCTTGGGTAGATTTACAAAAACTCAGCGTTTGGATAGCACAGATTTCTCAGAGGAATTGAATACTGAATATCTTCTCTTCATGAAGGATAAAAAGAAACACAAAATGTGGCAAAATAACAATTTCAAGCAATGTACAATACGGTCTACAGTTAAAGGGAACACAAAATTAGTAGTTAAAAATTATTACAGCTCAGTTTTGGCATGAAGCCTAGACAAAAACTTCTTTTTACTATTACAGATTTATCTAAAGTGTAGCATCAGGCACCTCTTATAAATTTCATATGCTCAAGTTACTTAAAATACTAATTAGATGTTCCTTTTAAAAGTAGACTGCTGTCATGCTATTTGGCAGTCCATTAAAGAGGACAACTTGTACGTGAGTGAAAAGTGACAAACAACTTCACTTTTCAGTTACTTTACATCAAGCACTTGAAGTGGCTAGCAGAGCATGTGTGCGGCCTTTTATCATGACAGCCAATGTCCAATAACTGCAGTAACCACTTATATCAAGTCGTAAGAAATATAGGAAAAAGAAACTCAAATATTACTCATTGAAATATTTCAATTCAAAAACAAGTATTCGATTTGCATCCTAAAGCTTGAAATACTTGTGCATACATAATATCAATTTGTTAATATTAAACAAAAAAGGCTACATAGCACAAACGCAGCTTGTCAAAAGTTGCTGATAAAATGATCTAACAACATGTCCACTTGCGAGTCATAACAGCTACAACCTTGTCTCTAAAGATGTTAAAGAGGAGCACAAGGCTAAGGTGGATTGGCAAATAACTTCTGATGTATCAAAAACAGCAGGCTTGCTGTAAGTGGAATCTATTCAAAACTATTTAAAACAAAAGACTCAAAACTTGTGCGTTACTACCACATTTTACATGCAGTACAGCCCGAGCATGTAAAACTGCATTGAAATTTGTGATGTCACACTAACATACTGGCGGTGCATTTTGGGCATGTAATTCAAATAGAGAAATTTGGCCCTGACTTTGCTCACTAGTGACTGAACGTTTGGTGCCAAATAAATGCGATTAGATCCTAAGAGAGAATATCCTTACCATCTAATCTGCTTTGGTGCTGCTCTTTAGCGTGTATTTTTAACACAAAGTAGTGATAACACAGCACAATTATACATGCTCGCTCACAGGGGCCATAAACTCGGATCATTCGCTCTCAGCAATATTAACCTTCAGCGCAGGCTGATTGACTAAACTAGCAGAAGTGAGCGCAGCGAAAAAAAAATAACTTTCAGGCAAACCCACTCTTCCTCACCTGTTTGCCAGCACGTTAGACTGGAACCACAGAAAAGGACACACACAGCACTGTGTGTGTCCTTTTCTGCCGTCCTTGTCTAATGCGCTGGGAAACATATTATGCAGCACCAATTAGCCCGATGTTCAACCTTGGTGACACTTCTCATCATTGCTTCAGCTAGCATAGTTGCCAAGTTCACTGACAAGACTATGATCTCCATAAATGTTGAGTACTTTGGCAAGGCAACATGTAGGGGTGCCGAGTCAAGATACCAGGGTGAAAGCATTGCCGAAAGTAAGTGATCGAGGGTATGGCTTCGAACTAGCGCTGACTGTCAGCCACATCATCTTGAGCTTTCAAGCGTTCTCTTGATAACAGCTGTGCAGGATGTGTAATCCACGCTGTGGTGAGCAAAGATCTTTAGCAGGTCACGAATATTCCTAAGCCACCACTCCTCTTTGGCGATTCTGTGCCTGAGATGGAAAAGGCAGAAGGGGACAAGTAAACAACACTGAACTTAAACTTCCTTGTGTTCCGTATGAGCAAGGCATGCAAGAAGTTTGAATTTGCTGAGCAGGACATATGGCCTAAAAACTTCAGTACTATTAATACAATAACAAAATACAGGGGCTTTTACTCTGAACTGTAAGAGAAAAATTATAATGACTTGCAAGCAATGCAGTGACCTGTGCTTTAGTCCACTGACTTCAAGAGAATGAGCAGATTATTCTGCTTGGTTTTCACTATTAGTGGTCTTCATAGTTCAATAAAATATTTATTACAGTCATGATTCGTCTCCACTTTCGATTGCTGACAGGCTGCGAAAAGAGTCCACACCTCTGCAGCAACTTATTCTTCTAAATGATTAAGTGAGAGCAACATTTTTTTTTTCAGATGAACAAAACGAATTCAGCAGTCAAGTGTGCACTGAATGAAACAGACCAAAAAATGGGATTGTCTTACAAAGCTTTAACGCTTCAACAATGCAGCACCAAGCATGAAATCCTCTCTTAAGGTTGCTATAATAAAAATGAAGGTTACTTTATAGCAAATATGTGAAGTACTTAAAGCAGAATACAAAATTTGTGAGATCCATAAGATGCATTATCACAGCATAGGAAACACCACAGCCACAATGTGCTAAACAACTTTAGCAGCAGGTCACTATAGGATGACAAGGCAGTGCCACTTCCACAAAACTCTACTAAAAGTGCTCAGCCATCACTTCGGCTTATCCAGGCTGAATAGTAAAGGCATCCTGAACTACCTCTCGAGCTAGGCAAAAAAAAAATCATTCCATGAATAGCACACACTGCTGTGAACATGTCAGCCAAATTTTGCCCTTGTGCATGGCAGGTTAGGCTCACAAGTGGAGCGCGGAGTCACTTAAAAACTTTCAACAGAACCCTTCTCCTCACACTCTTTAGGGCTGCAATATTTAGGGCTGCTACTGGCCAGTAACGGATATCAAGCAAAAACTATGGGCCGTTGGCTCAAGCTCGGCCATGGCCGCCCAGGTAGGAATAAAGCTCTCAGTAAATACACTTAGTCTGTAGGACACCCAAATCATGTCCCAATGTCCATGCACCAATTCAAAAAGAAATAGGACACCCACTAGATGTCCAGTTTTGGATATCCTACCATGGATGATTGAAGGATATTGCACATACACCTTTTTTCGGCAAGCACATGAGTATTTGTCCTCCTACAGGCTTTGCCTGAGTTTTCTCGTAACAGAATTAGGTTTTTTCGCATGTTCGAATTAGAATTGGAGGCGATCATGTGTGTAGCTCGTGTGTACTTTGCACTTTGCAAATGTTGTGATATAATTTAGTTTGAAAAGTTCAGTTCAATAAGCCACTGGCGCATGAAAAAAGGCCCAGAAAAACGAGGAGTATCATGCACTTTTGGTCGCGTGCGTGCACTAGGGTTGCCAATTTTCAAGTGAGCGACGTTGAGACGGAAAGGGAAAGGGGTGACGACGACCTACCCTGTCGAGGCCAGGAACCACCAGTTTGTACTTGCAACAAAGGTAACATTTAAAAAAAAATCTTACCATGTTGCGATTTACAAGGTGCAGCATAGCTGCCTGACTAACACGGCTACCAACATGGATAGAGGTACTGTGAACGGTTAGGGCCTACAACAGAACCATGACAATATCACTTTTACGTTCATGACAAAACAACATAACACAAAAAAGAATGTGCAAACAAGCTGTCAGGATTTATTAAAAGGAAATCTATTCAATTTCTGTTATCGACCAGAAAAATAAAGTCAAGACATTTGGCTGTCCCAATTGGGTCAAGTCGGGACACGAAACATTTTCTCAAAAGTAGTGGCAACTCAGTGTGCTTGCATAATGTGCGCACATCATGTATCTGTTCTTGATGCATAGGTGCTGTACCCGTAGCATCTCTCACACAGCGTGTGCTGCGAACATGAAAAAGGCCCTGGCATATGTCTGTAAAATGTGCGCAGCATGTCTCTATGCTGTCCCTCGAGGACTTGTAAGGGATGTCTGCAGGACACGGAAAGTGAGGCCAAACGATCATGTGAGGGATATCCACATGATGTATTTGACACATCCCTAGGATGTCCTGGCTGTGGATGTTCACACGATATCCATTGGATGTCATCGTTGTCAGTGGGCTTTGGCTGTGCCATGAGGCTATAAAATTCCTAACTGATGTTGCGGGGAAACAAGTAAGTGTCACTTCCATTCAGGCCACAGCAGCCTTATAATATAATCATCTTTACAGGCATGGTTGAAGATTGGCATAAACAATGAAGTGCAAGGCAAACTATTTAACAGGAAATTAACTATTTTATGAAAGCAAAGTTTAGGGATCCTTAATATATAGCTTACTGATCATTTATCAGAATATTCCTGAAGACAAAATGAAACAAGAGGTCAGGGTAATGTAGAACATCAGGTAGTAAATACTAAATCAAGATAACAACCAACAAAGAAAATTTCCAGACAAAATAAATATGTACGAGTGCTAACTGAGCAAGAACTGTGAAGTAGTTTGTTCAGGTTTATAAATGCGGGAAAATGTTAACTACTCTAAAGTATGGCCTGTCCATGTGAACAGGTATATAATCAATTGTTTGCTTACTAAATGGATTTGGTCAGCCTAGCAAAACAATACACACTGCAATGCAAACACACATTAAACGTATCCCATTTGAAAAGTCACCTGAAAAAATCTTAATTATGCAGATGGATTTTCTAATTAGTAATGTCTGTTTACCCATAATACAAGCTAAATTTTACTCCATAATGCCCCACGTGTAATCTTAACTATGCCCATAACTCTAACATATAAGCAGAAGAAAGGGGGTTAACCGAGGGGCCCGATTTTTAATAGTCATATCATAAGAAGCCAATAAACACTGACACCAAGGACAACATAGGGGAAATTACTTGTGCTTAAAAAATGAAATAAAGAAACGAAAAAATAATGGAAATTGAAGTGGATGAAAAAACAACTTGCCGCAGGTGGGAACCGAACCCACAATCTTCGCATTTCGCGAAATGCGAAGGTTGTGGGTTGGCTTCTTATGACTTATAAGCAGGAAATTTAACACAAGTTATAGCAGCTTTACTGATATTCTGGAGCAAATTTTCAGTTCTAGATAGTTTGGAAACCAAGTGCTAAATAACTGCTATACTAATTTCTTACTCAAATTCCATTTCATTGTTGTTTTGTAGAAATATGTTTTCCGTGGGCAGAAATAAAGGCAAGCAAGTTGTGCTAATTTTTCTTGATCTGTAATTGTGCTTGGGCTTTACAGGGTGTAAGATCAACCCAAATAAAGAAAGACAGACCGACACACAGAAAGAAAAAAAATCTGTGTTGTCTGGGATAAGCACAGCACTGCAGCTTTTGTAGATGTATTTGACACAAAGCTTAGAGATTTGTACCAATTAAAAACACGACTACACATCACAAAAATTGGTGTTTAAGATTTTATTTTATTCTTGAAGTGCTATTACACAGTCACATACAATTACAGCAGAAGTATAGATCTTGTCGATTAAAAAAATTATATCGGACCAAAACCACGATCTGAGGCACATCGTAGTGGGAAACTCCAGAAAGTTGGACCACCTGGGGTTCTTTAACGTGCGCCTAAAGCTAACCAGATGGGTGTTTTCACATTTTGCGCCCATCGAGACGCGGCTGCTATGGCCGTGATTTGGTTCCGCGACCTCGCGCTCAGCAGTCCAACACCATAGCCACTAAGCAACCACGGTGGGTTCATTTACCTTTACCTTTAAGATGCAATTGTTTTATATGCAAGTTTAGCCATATTTTATCATCCATAAAGTTTATTTAATGCCAAAGGTGCACCTAGGCTAACAGAGGCACTCGCAGTGGAGACTTGAAATTAAATTTGACCACACAGGATGACAGGTGGTAATAAATTGTTGCACAGACACTTTAGAATTAACATGTCCTTATCTGAATGCAGCAACCAAGGCTGGAAACCAAACCGTGGCCTTATCCTTCACAGCAGAATGCTCTAGCCACTAGGTCACCATATCAGGCATATATGTGCAAGACTAAACACAAGAATGTACGTAAACCTGAAGCCCGATGACACTATCAACATGCACATAAAACACTGCTATTGACAATGTAATTGACCTAAAATAATTAAAAGTGCTAAAAAGTTTGAGAAACATTCCGTAAATAGATTAAATTCTCTCTCCCAATGAGCCTTCAGGACACTGGCTAGTAACGAATTTTGTGATGTTTTTCATTATAACACACTTGCTGCAGTAAAACTTTTTCAAAGAACTGGCACCTTGAAATTATAACAGATAGATATAGCAGTAAAACCCTGACTGAATATATTTATGCGAACGCAAGTCCTGGTTGCAGAATAGAAGAAAATAACTTCAAGTTTTTTTATAAATAAGGGAGGCACGTATTAATTGCTATTCTAACAAAACTCATCTCTGCTTGAATTTCATACAGAAATGGCATTTTGCGGTGTATTTTGTCTAATACCAATACCAAATCAATGTGGATGTTCTGAGGAAAGTTGAAGTAAAGCTTCAGATTTATTTTTACCATCCGGCGTTCTCAAACATGCACACGAAGCTCAGTGCGCATGCATTCAAATTCAAAATCAAGTTTATTTACCAGACAATATGGTGGAAGGTTCACTGGGCTAAGAGCCGTAAAAACGGCTTGACGGGGCCAAGGTGGCCGTTACTTCGATGCTTCTTAGCAGCAGAATGTGGCTACCACTGCTGGGAATCTAACCCACAACCTATGCTTGGGAGCAGAACCCCACTGACGCTTAGCCACTACAACTTGCCTGTTTTGTTCAGAATAGATGAAAAGTGTGAGTTGTCTCCAACAATGCTGACTCAAAAAATGTCGATTTTTCTCAGCAACAGAATGGTGGCATCATCACTGTTCGGCAAGAAACAGCACTGGCCATGTTCAGCCCTTACGCTAACAGGTGAGACCAGTTCCTTTCGGTGAGGCACTGTTTTGGTTCTTGCATCACTGCACCTGACAAATAGTTGTCACCTTCAGGGCGAAGCTATTAAGAAAATTTCCACAATGGTTTTCATGAAGCAGCGGCGAGAGCCTATGGTGGCGTGCAGCAGCATGGTCGGAATCAAATTCAAATCAAAGAGCAACAGGCAATGCAGCCTGTGCCGGATCCTCGGAGTGGCCACATGACTAGGGCACTACTGTAAAAGCACAGCCAGATGCTGGCGTCGGCACTGAGCTGTCACTAAAGAGAGGCAGCAACGCTGCTCTACCAGGCCACCTGAACACGCAGTCAGACGGCACCATTGGCAGAGCCAGTGTAGCACGCAGGAACATGCATCTAGCATAACAGAGACAATAGAAGTACTAAGTTTGGATATAGTAAAGCATCTGAATAGGCTAGGGTATAGTGAAGGAACTGCACCATGTCCAGTGAAGCCTTCGCAAAGCCTTGGGTAGATTTTGGGCAGAGGCAAAAGAGACCCCTAGGACTTTGAGAACATTGAAAGGCTCCAAGAACTTCCACATACAGCTTCGCTGTCTCTGGTGTATGAGTCGCTTGTATTGGCATACATCTGCGAATTTGTTTTTCTAGAAGAGCAGTTTATACGTGACTTCCTTACTTTTGCAACATTCAGTAGCGAACATTTGTCAAAGGGAAATATGTACGAAATGCCTTGGGCAACGAAAAGGTTCTAAACATACAGCATCGCTGGGGTTTGCTTGCCATGTTTACCATGGAAAGACCAGCGCAGAGTTGATTCATGTACAGACACATGAAAGACTATGGCCACAGCTCACTGGCAGCTCTATGCACAATAACAATCTAACCGACAGGAAGTCACCACAACTTGCATTATTAGTATAGAAAAAAAAAACATCACAGTACACAGTGGCACAGGCTGATATGAGGGCACACGTACACTTCATTCTACAATGTAAAAGCAGTGCTTAAAATTTAAAAGGAGAAAAATAAGGTGGCAGTGACTAGAGACATAGGCAAAAGAAAATGGAGAGGGGTTGTTATGAACTTGCAAAAAATAAATAGTAATAATAGCACATTCTTTATGTGTCATACATACTGGCAGTCCACGTCTGGAACTGGAACTAAGGGAAGTAACGCAATATGAGCCGCTGCCACTGATAAAAACATTATTTTTCTTCAAAATAAAAAAATACTGAGGTGTTGCATCTTTTGGCATAATTGTGTTCTTATGCAGGCAAATACAGATATAAAGAATTATTTAATACAAATAAGCTAGATTTTTTTGGCATGTACCAGGTATACGTACACTCATAACGAATATAGGATATAAAAGTTATTTTTATGTTGAACGTAACTCCATTATAACGAAAAATGAACTGTATCAGAGCTTGAGTGAAAACAGTATGTAGATTCCCTGATGCATGTAGAAAAAATAAGCATGAAAACAACACTTGCCAATAACATGTGACAGGAAAGGCCAAGCACAGCAAGAACGTCAGAGTTCTCATTTAACCTAATTTTCTCTTGCCATAAAACGTCAATACCAGTTCATCAGTCACTCCATTTTTCCGTTTGGCAAGTAAGCACTTTTGCACCAGTATGACCGGCACCGATGGCCCTCTGTAGAAAGCCAGAAAGAATGCTTCTTAGCACCATCAACATCAATGCCAATTATTAAAAAAAATGCAACTTTAGTGATCCAGACAGAACTCACAGGGCCCTTGAAATTAGGTGTATGTGTATCATTCAATACTATAGTTCTGACTAATATATCAATAACTTAACTTATTCTGATACATGTCTATGGCTTCATAAGAAAACAAAAGGTTAAAGCATAGTTACAAATTTTATCAACCAGCCAGCACTTTATATGATTATACGTGTAATGGACATACATGCCTTACAGCAAACTGGTAAGTGAGACAAGTGTACTGCTTCTGGGTCATTTGAGAAAGAAGCTCACTACCATTACACACTATCAGAATTAGTTACAAACGTGCATACAGCATTGGATAAAGCCTTCACTGCATAAATCTAATAAATAATAATTTGACAGCATGAAAGTAATCTCTGCAGCAATTCTAATCTTTTTCTGAACGTTCCAGAACACTGGCAAAAAATAATTTTGCTGAGCCTTGCACAAGCAGCCACTTTAAGTGCCACGGTTGTTCTTCAACAAAGCTTGTGAGGAAGCGATCACTCCATAAGAGTGCTTAAAGACACTTTCCAGCCACCAGAAGAAGACAGATCATTGTAATAGTTGGTTTTGTGCTAAAGCAAAAAAGTGGCCAAAGAGATTGTACATTACAGTTACGACATCTCAGGAACCAAAGAAGCCTCTAAAGACACAAACCGTGCTTAAAAGTTGCTTAAAAGCAAAGGGAGTGATGTTGGACTCCTGAAAAGTTTAGGAATAAGTGATAACGCAGTCACTTGGTTAGTGAAATCAGTAAGTGTTTTGGTAACATTGCAACAGATATTTTTAAAGACAAAACAATTGTATGATAACAATTCCTACCTGCCTTAGACACAACATACTATAATACTTAATGTTCACTTAGTTTAAACATACATTTGGGAAAGAGATTGGTGGAAGTCATCTATGACCACAATGGAAGCAACAACAGCATCCTCAAAAGCCTAACATGGTGTAGTTGCCGTGCCTGCTGCTACAAATGTAAAGGACAACTGGTTCACAACTCTGCATTGATCTGTCTGCATGACCTGTTTGTTCAAGTACGACATACAATAACAAGCATACACAGACAGAAACTTACATAAATGAAGTCTTGAATACAGCAATAAAATGAGCAACATCTCATGTGTGGAGTTTTCTTTTAAGTGCCAAACAGACATGAAAATAAATAAGGCAAAGTAACACGAATACCCTCAACATCATTCTCATGTTACCCATGAGACAACCTGTGATTCAACCCGCTGCAACACTCAACTGTAGTGTATATAGCTATAGTACATTTGGCTAGTGAGGGTGAAGAAAATAAGGATGGGTACGCAGCATGTGGCTGCATTCTCAATTGATTGCTTTGGTAATGCCTTCAGCTTTGCATGCCACAACTATTATGCCTTAGTTTGATGCCGGCCCCATTTTTAAAGCAGCAGAACGACATCACTGCAGCAACAGGTAGTATTCACTGATGATGCCATGTTCATGCTTCCAGAGTCACTGATGCACTCAACTATGCAGCAGGGAAGTGACAGTGACATAAAACACATTTGACTTCAGTGGTTGAGCCAACCGATGTGCAGAAAGATGACATCTGCGAAAGTGGTTAGCCAAAAATAGGCTTCTGCTTACGTGCAGGCTTATTTGGACAGCAACAAAAGCTGGGAGCAAGTACACCTCAACAACAGCCCAGCAATTATAAAATAGCTGCACAAGACAGCAACAGCACCATTAGGGGAGGTGATTCCACCCCGTTGTGCTCCCAACATTGGCATCAATCCAAGGAAAACTGGGAAAAAAAGAGCCTAAGACATAACAATGGGAAGGGCAAGGACAGGATTATTAGATGCAGTAGGCCACTTCATCGATGTCCTCAGAGATGGACTGCTCTATGAGCAGGGGGTGCTTTCCGGCCATTTCACGCAAGTAGCGGTCGGAAGTTGCCAGCATGTTCAGCATAGGCCGCAGGTCAAGCCACCACATGTTCTTGGGCAGGCGATGTCTGAAAGGTCGTACAATGTAATTATGTACTGTGCTCAGCTGATGTTGAATGTTAAAAGCATAGCTTTACCTCTTAAGAAAGCAGCTGTTTTTTCCTGGGTTCACTATTAAGCTTTGGGCAAGTTATCAACGAGCCCTGTTATATAACATTGTTAGCATGAACGAACACAAAGTAGAAAAGCAAGATGCACAGCGTGCCCTCCTACATGTCACTTCAAGTTCTCTGTTTATGTTGGTCATGTTTTGTCACATGCTACACTAATGGATTCTCACAGTAGCCAGATAACCTCAAGTCGTGTTTCATCCATGGCTTTGCACATCAAATGCCACATTCGTCTGACTGAAACACCTATACCCTATTCTTGTGGTCAAGAAAAAGAACAATAATATTTGTGCAGTTTCAGCATTGCACCTGATTTTAATGCACATGCCATATTTAGATATGCGTATATTTCACACTACAGAATACAGTCAAACGCCTAATGGCCTGTATAATGAAGGAATAATTCCATTCTAGTCCTATTGTGAGCTGTGTGGTGTGTGACATTTACCGTGAGTGACCTTTATAATGAATGAATTCAGAGGTCCCAAGAACTTCATTATAAAGGTGTTCGACTATATGTACATTAGAATCAGGTAAGTAAATACTAATTCTCATATGCATGCTTTTGAAAGTTGGTGACCAGGAAGAAACAAGGTCATATCATCATGTTCATTAAGCAATGGATGCTATGCATGTGGCTAGTGGGCAGTCCAGCAAAAAAGGGCATAATTTTTACACCACTGCTCAATTAAAATGGCTGCAAAGATCAAGATGATGCAGTGTTACGAAGAAAAAAACAAGCTTCACAATTAAAAGCATAAATTTCAGTTATTTTATATAACTAAGGCGCACGTGACACACATACGCAGTGGTGGGAATGCCCATCAGCATCTTGGAATAGCCATTGGAGCAGGCAAAATCAAATTTTTGAGCACTTATCCTGTGTTTGGAGCATTTGGAGCCTGTGTTACCCTTGCATTCCTTGTCCATGCAAGCTCTCGCCTGCATTCTAATGCTGCTTCAGCAAGGCCAAATCAAAACTGATCAAGTATCTCAACACACTCGCTCGACTGTGAGGAGTTCATAACTCGAACGACACTCAACGGTACTCAATGGGATGTAATGCTTTTGCATTAACAACTCGTAAGAAGTGCTTAGGTGTCCTCAGAATTTTTTTTGTAGCGAGGCATTTGTGGCTCAATAAAAGCTTTTGAAATTTGCTAAATTGATTCTTTGACTCTTTTAGAATACATTACAGCCAAACTCTGTCAAAAAGCAGTTAACAATTGCCATCAAAAGCCATGATGTCATGTCGAGCTGACGCAGAAACATTAAGGTGGCTTTGCCATGCATCTTGTGTTCTTGCATCTTTTCTGGCTTACCAAGCCTCTTCTCACAGTAAGAGTGGCTTTACTGGTACTGTATGTGTACAATTTACTATTGCATCTCAAATTATTTCTCTTTACTGTCCCTTTATGACAGGACCTCTTTGCAAGCTTGACATTCAGCACATTATGAATCATAATCAGCAGTGCGAGCACATAATATTCCTTATTCCACCCCTGATATACACTTTCAGGACAAAGTGCAAGGGTGAGGCCGCTTGCTTGTTCGTGTTCAATTTCTTTACCATGAGATTTACCAAATTTGTATGTACAGTAGAACCTCGTTTATACGTTCCCGTTACGTACGTTTTCCCGGCGCCAACGTTTGCGATCGAGAACACACACAAAAATATGACCCAATAGAGTTACACTCATTTGTTACCAGTTCATACATTCCTGGAAAACGCGATTTTTCGGCACCAACGTTCAGTACGTTATCAAACTGCAATCGTATGATACATTTTCCAGCTGCTAGATCCCATGTAAAAAAGGAAATGCGCGAGGCGTGTGCGGATCGAGCACAGCGCGTAGCTGTCTACCGTGGCAGCTTCACTACAATACTCGCCTGCCCGCCTCTCATGAAAACGCCGGCACACACTCAGTTTCTCATTTGGGTACCAGTAAATCTTCTCTGGGGTCGCCGCATAAGGCATTCACAGGTATCACCGCCAATCCTATTGCAGTAAGCATCTTGAGATATGTTTCACAGCATGTGGTGCCGTCTGAAGCGTAGCGTATGCTTTTAATAGGCGATAACCGAAATGCGCCACCGTTTCCTGCTACAGACTGCAATCGTATAGGTTTTCCAGCCACTAGATCTCATGTGAACAAGAAAAAAAATTTGGAGGACGCTTAAGCTTTGCCTTTAAGAGTGGAATGCGATAGCATTCAAAGATCCCTGACTGCTTCTCACGCTTCCTGGCAACTGCAGTGTATGTGACCGCAATGTTTACCGGGGAACGCTCGCAGCGAACGCTACGTATGAACGTGGGCTTTCTGGTAGAAACGTGGCCTCTTGCGTGGGCCACAATGCGACGGAGACGAGCACCATCTGAGAGTGTTTCAAGGAAGCGGGCGTGCCACTACGTGGACTCCGAGATATTCATGCGCCAGCATGCACGAATGACTGATGCAGGCGGCTGTCTATGGATTGTAGAAACGCTGGAAAAGAGGTTTGTTTGAGTTTTCGCATAACAGAATTGTCTTTTCTCGTATATTCAAATTACAATCCGAAAGCTATCATGTTTGTAGGTTGTGCGTAAGTCGCACTTTACGATTTTTCTACGTATTTTAGCTTGAGAAATACAATTAGTTCAATAAGTTCCTCGCGCCATGTGGAGGGATTGGGTATGGATGATTTGAAAATCTTTTTGCTGAAATGACGTCCGATGCCGAATTTTCTGTGACACGAAGTCCTTAATGCTATCGCATTAAAAGGCGCAAGGTGCGCACGATCGAGAACGGTATATAGCCGCCCGTCTCACGTAAAAACAATGGCGCGTGCAGTTTTTTTTATTCCGGCACCAGCAGATCTCCACCTGGGTCGTCGCGCGCCGCATTCACAGCTGTCACCACCAAACATATTGCGTTAAGCATCTTCACCTATCTGTTTTACAGCATGTGGTGCGTAGTGTCATGTATGAAACCTTATGCGTAGTGCCATTGGTAGCATGCTGCATGCTTTGAGTAGGTGATAATCCAAACGCAGCGTCGTTCCCTGCTGCAGGCGGCATCACGTAGGCATCACGTGTCACTTCAGCGGCATCCGGCGTCGGCCTCTTAAAACACCACGTAATAAGAAAACAACAAAGCACATCTCTGGCCACCGGAGCACTACCAGCTAGATGCACACAGGCGGCAATAGTTGAGTCTGTCAGTTTCTTTAGTTACTTCAGATCGTACCTTTTCCCAGTTAGTACGTTTTTCTCACGGCTTTCTTCCAAAATGCATGAACGAGGTTCTACTGTATTACCAAAGGCAGTTGACAAAGCGTGAACCCTGGTGTGGTACCCGATCACCAAGCGCACATTTATAAATCCCAATGCTAGAACCAACGACCTCGAATTCTTTTGAAAAGTCGCACAGTACAACGAACAAAGTCGCAAGCAAGCAACAGGGATAAGTACACTGTGCAAGAATGCATCAGCCCTCTATCTGTAAAACTACTGCATTAATAATACAGCATGGCCACTAAACCCATTGTAGCCTCATGACTAGCACATAAAAATAATGTTGAAATGAATTCTATTGGCTGTCACAACAGCCGTCTCACTGGCTGTAACACCATGAACCAATGCAGGCAATGAATGCAAGTGTCACGCTTTGTATGCATTGCGTGGTAGATTCCCAACTTTTGCACCACCAAAACTATGTTGTGGCACAACAATCGTGCAATTTAGGTAAAAAAGACACTTCTGGAGCAGTATGCAGCAATAAATGCCATTCACTGCAGATTGGCGCAATTGGCCCCGCATTCCCACCACTGCACACAAAATGTTGAATCGATAAGGGCGTCTAGCATAAATGACTCTTCTAGCTAGTGCTAACTTGTTTGCAGACAAATTTTAGACGGATGTTGCATTTCAGTGTGCGCTTTGCTTGATACAGTGGGTGGATGCAATGCTTGCGTGTTTCATGCAGAACAAATGAGAGGTATGTATATACATAGCAGTGCCAGAGAAAAAAAAATGTCTTTCTCTGCAGAAGGAAAACAGTAGGGTGAAACTATTCCACATTTCAATGTCCATGCAGTGGGTGTTTCAACATGCCAGGACAGAAGCATCACCATTCATTTCAGTAAGATGATTACTTTTCTTCAGCACTGCTGCGGACAAGCTGTAGTGCTGATTTTTTTTTCTGGGAAGAACATACAAAGAAACGAAGCTTCTAGGGCATGGTATGACTGTTTTGCCTATTGCAGTTAAACATTTGACAAACATGCAAACGAAGACAAGCAGTGTGGTGACTTTGATGATCCTTAATGGTAAGACCACATAACGGAAAAGGAATGTCAAGGCTGTTTCAGGTGTTCTGCATGTCAAGTAGATAGTCGCCAAGTTGAAAGGGAGAATTGGCGCATGAACAGTGGCCTGAACACCTCAGTCCTTCCCGCTGAGAATTTTAACATATAGAAGTTTCGAGTAAAGGGAATGAAAAATTTGACGTGGATTTGTTAGGCAATAAAAACACAAAGTGACTATTCGAGAGACAGCCAAGGTCGCAGACTTTCAAGCAAATATTTAAGAGTCTTGCCACATTAAAACAAGCAACAAGAAAGCAATGATGACTGAAGTTGCACAGAAGATGAAGCAAGCTTAGCCTGAGGAAAGCTGGCAAGACATTGCTGAGTCTGATCCCCAGCCACGAAGCTAAAAGCTAAAATCCTGCCCTATTATGGGCAAATAAGATGTGCACAAGTAAGTGACAACAAATGCTCCTTTACCACTTTTAGCTATGTTGTGCGACACTGTCATGACTTCCACTTACTTTAAAGCCTGCACCATTTCTTTAAACTGGATACACAGCAATTTGAAATCACTCTCTTTGCGGCCAACCTCGTAAACTATATGAAAAATTTAGAAAAGTTGGCAGGTATGATGATGCCTTTACATAGAGACAGTGTAGTACAGTCTACTGAAAACTCTCCACGTCACTGTAAAACCTGCTTTTATGGTTATTGTGAGCCAACCAACCAAAAGGATGCCGACAGGATGCATTTTGGGAAAGTTATCTGCTAACTGCTCTAAGATCAATCGCTGACTAAAAAACTGTTTAGGCAAGCTTTGTGCATGTGTTAAGTAACTCATGCCAAGTTTCTTCCATTATGCCTGATCATAGCTTGCATTCAATTCTGAGCATCTGGTGCTTAAGGGTTAGAAATACTGCAGAAGGCCGAAAGTGCCACTATTTAGTCATCGGACACAGTGGTTCGAAGATCTGGCCTCTGCAACTACTATGTTACTGCATCCTTCCGTTATACTGGCAAAGGCAGCCATATAGATGCAACTAATATTCCCATCACTATTACCTGGGCAACAAGGTTTTTTACGAGTCATATGTGCAAGAAACTTGGGCACTTCAAGGCATTTGCATTACATTGTATTCAAAATAAAGTGGCTAGTAAAAAGACAACTGAACTGCGCCACATATTGCTCCATATGTTGCCAAGTTTTGCATAAGGCTCCTCGTCATGTAATACTGACAATGCTGCTGATCTCTCCCAATGACGATGATTTAACCTATGATGCAAGTTAAGCATTATAATGGTTAGCGTATAATTTCCATAATAAAATGCCCTTTGCTGGGATGCTTTTTTTTTTCTATCCTCACTATTCAGTTGGATTTGCACTGGCTCTATGTGTAGTAGACTCAGTTTGATTCTCATTATCTGTATAATTCTAGTTATTCAGTCTAGTTATTCTCATTAATTATTCAATGACAACTGTGCATGTATTCATTTTGTTCTCCAGTTCATTAAAACATATCAAGCACATGCGCTGTTTTGATGAAAAATGTATGAAAGCTATCATAATCACAAACCATCATCATAAAAGGAATGCATTAGTCATTAGTACTTGTAGCGAAGATCAGATAACAAGCAGTAACTTATGAATTTCTGAACAATTCAGAAAATTCACAGAAAAGAAATGTGTTCAATGCATGCCACTTAAAAAAATTACAGAGGCACAAAATGTTTGTTCAGTGCACTAATATCTAGCCAACTTATTTTGTCATTTACCAAATCTTGTGCTAAAAGAAAGAAAATACTTTTATGCAAGGTACTTTGGTATTTGTTAGTGTGGCACATGCTTACTCGTGATACATGTTTACCTTGAAATTTGTCATGATATATGCTCATGTTACACTAAATTCATAGTTCAATGTATCGCTAACCATTAACAAATGTGTCAAACACAAATACACGGGCGGATCAATATAATTTTCAAAGGTTTACATTTCCTGTAATTTGCTTTCAAATGTTTAGAACTAGGCCTGATGTTACAAACACAGCAAGAATAGACAAATGAAGTAGTTATCTGCCCATAATTCTTATCCTGTTAGCAAAAGAGTTAACTATCTTACATTTGTAGCTGTAAGATCTTGCATATCTTGCAGTTACAAACGTGCAGGCGCCAGATAAACAATGAAGGTTTTGTGTACAGGTGTCAATAGCTAACAATGCTAATGCTAATATCTACTTGAACAATAAATGTAAAATAGTACAAAATTAAACACTGAAAACTGACTAAAGAAACACTGCAAAACCACATAAAGCATCATGAGTGCATAATTTAAACCAAGAAGGCACCACACATTTTTTTCCCTTTCCATTTGCAGATTTGCAATGTCACTGAGGTTTCACTACTAAAGAAAGAAATGGCAGTGGAGCTGAGTTGCATAGGGTGCAGACACTTCTAGGGGAAAAAATGCAAGAAAGGCAAGCACGTGCCACTTGCTAGTAGGTGTTCAGGCACCAGCCATCTACCAAACCAGCAGAAACAAACATAGCAGCTGGCAAGAACATGCACACACAAAAAGAAATGTAAAGTGTATGAGAGCATTCAGGAACTTAAAACTAACATACACATGTGCAAAAGGAAACAGAAGACAAAAAAAAAAGTTAGAAAAGTATTTACATGCAGACAGGCAGCAGGAAACGTGTGGAGCTCAGCAATCTTCATCTCTCCGGTGGCTTCTCTCGGCGACGCGCACATCATGTGCTGGCCAAATTTCTCTTCGCATTTCAACCACCGTCTTCGGTAGAACCTATGAGTCTAACCTGGACTAGCAAGTGGCTTGCAGCTGCTTCTGTTTGGCAAGAAGGTGTACAACTAACTTCCAACTTTTCAAAAACTATCATGAGGCACTGAAACACGACTGCGGCAGCCATAAGTAACCATTCCAATACAACATGACGTTGGTATTGTTGGTGATAGTCATAATAGAGCCTGTTGAGAGCAAATTAAACAGCATGATGAAAGCACAACAACCATGCAGTGCCCCGTTGTCTGTCATCTGCTCTGAACATGTCCCATTAGTATAAGAAAAACTCATGTTCGACTAATAAAAAATATGCCATGTAACCCTTTAAATCTGTTTGGAAGTGCAATATTAAGCTTTCTGGCTCTCTGAAGTTTCAACAAGAATTAGTCCACATTGTGACAATATTTTCTTTTTTAGCAGCCAATAGCCTGGTCCCCTCTGTCTAAAAAACAGTGAGCTCTGTCTTTCTTTGGTATAGTTGTACACCATATATAAGTATTAAACTGTCTAGAAGGACAAAACTGAAGTTCAGTACAATTAAGGTATACAAATGAGATAAAGTAGCGAGCTACAAAGCACTACCGGAAAGTAAGACCTGTTTATCATGAAGGCATTTGCGTAAAGGGGGAGATAGAAAAAAAAAATGCATGCAGTTCAGTTCTGAATACAGATGTACAGGTACCATGCATATGTGCTATTTTAAGATAAACCTACAGAAAATGAGAAAAGAAAGGTAACTTGCCTTGGTAATGTGGTTTTACAAAAAATGAAAGTAACAAAATGTGGTAAATGCAGCGGCTGAGTATCTACCAGAGTATTCTTATACAGTTAAATCTCGTTAATTCGAACATGCTTAATTTGAACTTTCGGTTTATTCAAGCTGACGCTATGGCCCCGTCAGTCATGTGTATTCCAATGGCTGAAAACGCCCAGTTATTCGAACATGCAAGCATTTGCGATTATTCATTCGAACATACTGTGCTCTGACAATGCTCTTAGCAGCACGCCAAATCACGTGGTGGTGCCTCCAACCAGCATTCATTTGAACCTGCCATAGAGGAAGGGTGTAGGAGGAATCCGTCAAAGCTGCGTGCAAAGAAAAAGCTACACAAAAATCTGAGAATTGTCTACTAATGCATAAGCATTATTAGGTTTGGCTGCGACTTTGTTTTTGCTTAGTTGCTTTTCCTAGCTTATGAGCATCTACCCATGGCCTTTTTGGTGGCAAAGAATGCTTAGGGCTTAGTAGAAAACTCAGATTTTCTCGCCGCATTCAATCCCTTCAATGAAATCGTATCAGTTGAGCTGGAACGCTGGCCACGAGCGCACTTCAACGTAGCAGATCGGTCGAAAGGGAACAGCAGCTGCTGCAGTAGAACTGAGGTGTTGCGTGAGGGAACAGTGCATCACTGCGATGCCATGTCACTCTCGCTGTTGCTCTCACAAGCCTGTGCAACGCGCGCGTTTCTTTTCCACGCAAGTTCTCACCTACGGTCTGACTGCGCCTTCGTAAGGCCCAATGAAAATGCGCCAAGTGTCCTAACGTGCTCGCTTGCCGATAAGGTTTTCATAACTGGAAAGACGTTTAGCATCACTCAATTGGACATTGGGCTACCCCAAAAACTCTAGTTGGCCCAACCCCCAAATTTCAAGCTGGTCCAACCCCCAAATTTCAAGTTGGCCCAACCCCACATTTCAGTTGGGCCACCCCTACCCCTATACTTCAATTTGACCCACCCATAAATTTGAACTGGCCCACATGCAAACTTCAATTTGGCGTACCCCCTAATTTCACTTAGCCCATCTCCAAATTTCACTTGAATCACTCCCAAATTTAACTTGACCCACCCCCAAATTTCCAGTTAACCCAACCCCAAATAGTTAGCCCACTTCCAAATTTAAGTTGGGCCACCCTCAAATATCTGGTTGGCCCACCCCCAAATTTAAGTTAGCCCACTTCTAAATTTCAAGTTGCCCAACCCCAACTTTCAAGTTGGTCCACACTGAAACTTCAAGTTGACCCACTCCTACTATAAGCTTCCCACGCATTTTCTAAAGAGCTCTATGTATCTCTATCGGTATGCTCTCATTTTATTTTTTGCTTGAGATTGTTCCTTATCGCTCAAAAGCTACCAGTCATCTACATTTACACTATCATAATGATTACCGTATTTACTCACATAATGATTGCACTCGCGCAGCCCTGAATTTTGTCGTCAAAATTCAATTTTTTTCTTTCCCGTGTAATGATCGCACCCTGAACTTGTCGCAGCGATATGTCGTGTGCCAAGTCTAGCTAATGATGATCATGCTTACAATCTGTCGAATGCTACGCAAATGACTCTTGAAGACATACCAGGCAGTCTCACGCACCCAACATTCTTAAGCAGATGCTCCATTTCATTCCTTTCATCACTTCCGCCCTTCCATGAAAAAAAAAAAACTACAACCAAACTTGCCTCGGCTTTATTATTTGTAGGCTTCATAACGGTTTTGGTCAACAACAACAACATAAAGGGCACCTTTCAATTTTTCTCGTCTGCACTCGTGGACACGTAACAAATCACAAGTGGCAACGATAGTGGCCATGTTTACATGGATACGTTAGAAGTGTACCGTATTCATACACCGACGCTTGTAACACAGCTAAGATAGTTGTCCACCCTTAGCGGAAACATGCTGTATTAGGATAGCAGTGAAGACAAATGCCGCAGTTTCCGCAGCATGCTCACCGTATGTTTCTATGTCACTGGCAGCTAAGTGTGCCCATCTCTGTTTCTGTCCCCTCAAAGTGGACATGGCTACGTTATTGTCACAAACTTGCCAATATTAATGATATTATTCATTACTTATACGGAAGAAACTGTCTGAATGCGCGTAGTGTACTCACGAGAAGAAAAATAATCGTGTGTGGCGCATTCAGCTTGCTCTGCTGGCCGCCATTTTTGTTTTGGTGTCTCGCACTGACAGCGGCAGCCATCTGCTTGTCGTCCCACAGCAAATGCAGGATGAAAAATGAAAATGTTTCTTTTCTTGTGAAATTTAACCCGCATAATGATTGCACCCCTGAATTCGCATCAATATTTTTTTACATAGAAGGGCGATCATTGTGCGAGTAAATACAGTAAGTGTCTTAACTTTGCAAATTACACATATTGTGCAGATACAAGGCATTACACTTTTGATGTGACAGGGCTGGGGAGCTCGCCAAAGAATTCTTCCGCATTAAAAATAAAACCATGGTGGAAATTTGTGCGCAGGTGTGTGCAAGCATGCATCGCCGATTACTTCTGTTAGTGAGAGGTGTACTGTACAGTCAATGACCGATTTTCCGGACTCCCAATTTTTCAGGCATGCCCGATAATTTGGATACTTTCGCGGCAATGCTATGCACCCCACATTTCGGACGCAAAAAACCTTCGCCGTCTGATTTCCCCCACTTTTTGGCATGACCTCAGGTCCGAAACGGCATTAATCGAAACGTTAATCAAGGCATTAACTACCCCCGCCATTTTGATTACCTCGCTGCCTCGAGCCGGCGCTCTCGCACGCAGAACCGCTGGCAGCCGTAGCCACACCGCGGCAACGCTAGGCCTAGCTACTTCGACGTTCGCTACCAAGCTTCTTGCTGTTTGGTGCCGTGGGTTTCATTGAAACAATTCACCGCTGTTAGCAATGGCGCCGACTCCACCTTTGTACTCCTCGCCAATGGCTCCGGAGCGCGGAATGCATGGCCCGTGGCCCGGTTCCCGAAAGTCAGCTTCGCCCAATACAGTAGTGTTTTGCGGTGAAGCATACCAAAAGTTAGAAGGGGCAATTGTCACGGGAGATGGTACGCTTCCTTTAATTATACACGCGTGCAACCACCGTCTCCTGTCACAGTCCGAGCACCAATACGCCTAATAAGTGTACTGGCAGGCCTTTAGAGTTATTTCGGATGTGCCTGTGGCAATTTGAGCCCTTGGAGGCCGTAAAAAGCACGCATTCATTTTTTTCGGACCGCCTGGTTTTTTGGAAGTTTTCGCGGCTCTAGGGAGGGCGAAAAACCGGACGTTGACGGTAATTTGTAAATATGTGTGAATAAATTTTCTGGAACTTCCCACTCGTGTGTTAGCTCAGTGCACTTGCGCCACTGCAGGTAAGTCCTCCATTCAATTAGCTTCCTTTACTTCGAACTTCTTTTAATTTGAACAAATTTTCGGGCCCCTTCGAGTTCGAATTATTGAGATTCGACTGTACTAGGTGTTTTACGCTGCCTTAAGTTCCTGCAAGGATACCAGTAAAAACAGATATGTTGGCTCTTAACTCTAAAAGCACGAGAAAAGATAAAGATGAGGTTTTTTTTTAAATGTGCACAAGTATTGCTTACACTGCGTTTTACGCTACAATTTTTCACCTATACTACAAGGCCTGTTAAAGTGATAATGTTACAACGCATTTCGTAATAGCAATGACTGTTGCTATCGCCAAAACAAAGGGTTAACACTTTTGAAGATATATAAACATGAAAGTAAAACAAAAAACACTATTTGAAATGGGAAAGGTGTACAAAAAATTGCAGATCAAAGCATAAAGGATTGTGTTGATGAGATTCATTTTTTTAATCTGTCATATTCTTCTCATATATGCATGGTACGCTGATCAAAGCACGAAATAAGCTGACCAATCCTAAATAATTTTGGTACTGTACTATGATAGCGGTGCACAGTTAAGACTGCCGCTATAAAGAGCTAGGCGTGTAGATTCCAAAGGCAATTCACACACAAGCCACAAGTGACTGCAGTTACTTCCAGATGTGTGCACAATGTAGCACTAATTGCATGCGGAGTGATCCAAACCTCTTGTGTACGAATGCGTGAGCTCTCGCTTTACAATATGTTTAACTACAGCTATATGGAATATGTCTCTAACATTTTTCCAGTGTAGAACTTCTATGCCTGTTTTATAGCATTCAATGCACATGCTACAGTCGCATCTGAATGGCTTTCCATGTAGTGCTAAGTTAAAGCAACAACCTCAAGGTGTGCATTTCAGTCACAAACACAGCACGAGATTGATGGAGTGGCGTCACAAGAGAAACACATTCCACGTGGTTGCCACCTTTAAAGAGAGCTTGATACAAGATAACTCGGATTGATCTTTGGTCACGTGAGACGTGGTCTGTATAGAAGCACAACAAAATAATGTAGGCTTTTTTGTTGTTTTCGTTGTATGAACTGCACATGCTTCCAGGTTTGAAGGGCAATTACTTTGCTCAGTGCTTGCTAAGTGAATGCTCCACACGCAATCCACACAGAGGAAGGGAAGAGAGATGAAATTAGGCCACTTAGGCGTGGTTGGTACAGGCTGCAAGCAGTATAGTGTGCATCTGCTAAGAATCATATTTCATCCAATGAAATGCCTCAGAAGGTTTTCAGGATGGGTAGGAATGAGTGCAAATGATTATGACAAATGAGAAGCACGCAACACAAGAAACTGACAAAAACAATCCACCTTGCCGACTATGTACAAACTGGGGTTCTTAAAAGAAGTTATTGGAAGAGGAAGAGTAGAAAAGACTAAACAAGTGATGACAAGCGGCCATATGTGCACTGTTTCGAACGAGGTTCACTTGAGAGTTATTCTGAAATTCTTTTATTTAGCCGCAGTGTGAACTTGGCCGCAACTAAATTTAGGAGCAATTACCAAGCAATGCTGTGCCAGCTGCAGTGTGACCGATGGTGTTGCACAATGACAGAGAGTTTTTTTAAAGTCAGCTTCACCGCAATACAGCCATATCGTGCGGTAAAGCATACGAACGCCGCAAAGCACTTTGTGAGCTCTACGAAAGCATCGCACTTAGAGAGCTACAATTATCACTGTGCTAGCAATTATATAGACCCTCCAGGTGCATTTCTGCCATCATCATAGCCATTTGTGTGATGTTCCGTATAAAGTCCAAGTGCAATAATATCATGGCCAAGCACAGTATACTGTGTGTGCGAGTGAAAGCGTGCGAGGATGAGCCGACGATGGCAGCTCCATCTCGCACTTGCAAGGGAGGAAAGTGGGGAGGAAGTGTGCCGTCTTCCATTGCGTGCAAGGCACCATGGGAAAGGAGGGGGGAGGGGCGTTCTGCTCCAGCAGCTGCTGCACATGGCGCAGGCCCTATCTTGAAAGAAATCTGCGATGGGGACAATGCGCCAAGTGCTGATAGATTCGTGTACAGTGTGTTTTCACTGCTTAGTTTGCGTAGAAGCGAGAGGCAGCATGAAGGTCACTTCACTTGCTGCTGCTGCCGTGCTTACTCGCTCCAACGTTTTGACAGCGCGTTTCCGCAGTCATCGAGCGAAATGTGTTCATGTTCGCTTGTACGCGCATCACACCATGCTTGTTAAATTAGTTCGCGAATGTTTACAAATTCATATGGCCAATAAGAATACTATCCTTACTTCATATAGCTGTCTACTAATTTGCTATTACAATCGACGCTTCACCCTTTGGGTGGAACTGCGACATTTTGTTTAAACATCTTCCTAGAGAAGGCCAAAAATTGACGTTTTCCCTGAAAGATTTATGTGAGTTCAACACATTCACTGTCCCCTAAGCGTCATAGAGACAGACGCTGTCACTAAAGGGGTAGCTATTGGGGTCACCATAGGGGTCAGGCATGTGCGTCCACACTGGTCAAATTCGAATCATCAAGCGAATGCCAACTTTAGGATCGAAATAACGAAAAATTTGGGCCTATAGAGAAGCATGGTTGCCAGCCAAGACTTTTGGCTGAGATTGAATTAACTGAAAAATTAAATTAACCACAGCCGAATTAACAAAAGTCTACTATATCTGTTACACGCCGATATCAGTGAGAAACATATTATACTGACTCCGTTATGGTGCATGATTAGTTATATCCATGTTTGTTAGCATGAGGTTCAACTACCAGGCTGCACACCCAGGCTGCAAACATATTCAGCTTTTTCTTAGACCCCATGGATTGTAAACTTTTGATGCCAACTGCATGTTCTGCATCTGCAAACACCACGTGCAGCACTTCTGCTTGACCAGCTAGATGTGCATAGTTCATGTGCACATGAGTACCATGTGAGTGTACGTACTTCCAGTCGGTCCGCGACTTGAGATCCTGCACGGGTGTGAAGTAGTACTGCCGCCGGATGAGACCCAGCAGGCATGCGGTCTCAGGAGTGGTGGCGTTCACAACGCCATTTGGCTGCATGTGGCCCTTTAGCTGCATCACAAGCCACTCAAAGGCCCGAGTGGCCGTCTTGGTGCCAAAGTTGCGATCAAACGGCGACGGTGTGCCACCCTGCACGCAGACGGGGAACACGAAGGAGTCAGCCATTAGCACTGTATGCAATTAAGCCCTTCCACTTGCCGTCTCTAAAGCACGCGTGGTAAGAAAGGTATGTTTTCTTTCCTTTCTGCCACAACGCGACCTTTCTGTTTATATAACTGGCATATGTGTCGCCTTTTTCATCTCTTTTGAGTCGACATAAGTATCCTTTTTGTCAACAAGTGTCATGTGACTGAGGAGGACTTCCAGAAAAACTCTCCTCATAGTCAACTTTGAAGTATCGTAACCCTTGTTCTATAGTAGACAGAGCAATAAGGTTGGCCTTATTGAGTTCTGTCAGGATACAGAAGCCACTGATACACGAAATCTTCAGCGAAATCTGAAGAACCAATTCACAGCAAATTAATGCAGTGATATAAGCCGAGTATGATGCTAGAAAAATGGATAATCATTGTATTTGGGAACAAAGAACTAAAGAGAAAGGTTCTGTTGAAGTTAAGATAATATTAAGTAAAAGAAACTTGCATAAAATTAGGATCAATTGAAGTAAATAAGTATGGACTTCATATTTGAAATAGGCACGTAACATTTCATATCTACAAGGCCTCAGTACCATAATTCATATTTGAAAGATCTTGAAAATTTTTTGGCCTATAATTTCACTCCTCCCTTAGAAACATGGACAAAAGACATCTGCTTTATGTTGTGTTCTCCCTTCATTGTGCCGAGTTTCAAGGTGACTTATGGTCCCTAATTCACCCAGCTTTCAGCTCCACCAACCAGAATAATATCTTGGGATGATGGGAAAGCATACACAGAACACTTAACGTAAAAATGTAAAGCCACTTACCTGTTGCATGTGACCCAGAATGTTTTGCCTGGCAGTGAATACATCTTTTCCTTCCTCGCTGTACAGTCGGTAAATGAAGTCTGTTGTGTAATTTTCATTGGCTTTTTCATTTCTGAAAGGTAGAGAGAATGCAACGACTGACACGCCTCAATCAAGTGAGTATGGAGGAAGCACTGTTTTGCAACAAAACGTCAAGGTGAACATAGTATTCCGATATGAAGGTAGGAGCAACACATAAGAAATCTCTGTCCAACACACACCCATTTCGCAAACATTCTTACGATAAGAATCTGCCAAAAGGATATCCATCAAAGATCCCAGAATCAAAATTCAATGCACACACAAGAATAAAAAAAGGGGTTAAACTGTATAATAGGCTCAAAGAACTAGCAGCACCTGCATGAAACTATATAGTCAGCAATTTACATGGCATGAAAGAGCATTTAGGTACTACAAGAAACCTCACACTATTTTAGCCACTATGATTGGTGTGTGCTCAATAATAGCTCACACTTCATGAGTGTGTGTGTGTGCAGGTGCATGTGTGTGCGTGTGCAAGTGCATTCACATGTGCACCATAGGATGTGATACACAAATTGCCTAACCATGACTTGTGACAGTTATAGACCATTTTATTCTGCCACAATTTGTTCACAGTCTATAGTGCTCTCACTGGAGAGCACACTAGACAGATGCACATCTTATTACCCGATTTAAATAAAGAGAGAAAATGTGGATGTGGCAACTAGTTTCAATCTCGCTGATAGGAGAATGCGAAGAAAACATTTTTAAGGGCCTAGCTTGATTACATATTGTTCCCACACTGTCAACACACTAAAATGTATTCTTGATTGGCAATCCCTCTGAAATAGCATTAATTACATACTACAAGAATGTGGAATGTATGACGTTTTCTTTAAAATCACTTTGCATTCTGAGGAAGACTGCCTCACACTAACAGCAACACCAGCAAGTAATTTCATTTTCACTCGAACTCTAAAAGACCATTCTGGATGTTGTCCTTTCGTCGCCCTTGTAAGACAAATACAACTTTACAGACTGGAATTTAAACCGTCCATAGTTTAGCCTGCGAGACTGCTGCCCGCTTAAAAAAAAAAAACGGAAAAAAAAAATGAGGAAAACGAAAAATTAAGACAGCGCCAACTACATGACAAAGACTAGCTTATTAACAAGACTTTTGTCAAGGCCCTTAGCCATGACAAAATGCATTATGTATGTTACACTGAATTTGATGCTTCAAAATGGCAATTTAAACATAGGAAGCTTAGTGCACTTGTCCTGTGCCTTGTCCTGTCTTCATCTTGTCCTGTCGTGTTTGAGCTAAAGTTTATTATGAATATGCACGAAGCTTGCAGGGACACCAAAGAGAAACACAAAAATCAGTTTAGACTAAGAAAGCATTCTTTGAAAACAGTATTTTAGTAATTTTGCTATAATGAGTTGACTATTAGACGAGAAAGAAAATTGAAAATTAAAGTTCATAAAAAAAAAAGAAATTTTTGCACCAGAACCCCAGCATCGGTAAGCCAGTGTGAATCCACAGATTTCAAAACATTTCTTTGCAATTAGGCCGTCCACAGTTGGTTCAATAAAAGTTCTTGAAACTTGCCATGTTCAATCATTGGCTCTTTTAGAACACAATGTAGTTCATTTTTACTGATAAAGAATCAACTAGGCCCATGAAGGCGTCGTCAAAATCCATGATGTCAGTGCAAGCTGATGTGGGAACTTCAAGGTGGCATTGACGCCCATCTTTTCTTTTTGCGCCTTCTTTAGCTCAACAAGCCTCTTCTCACAGCAAGAGTAGTGCTTTTTGTTATTGTAGAAGGGCAATCCAAAAATACATGTGAAATAATTTTTCTATTTTGTGTCCCATAAATGAAAAGCCCACAGTTGCCCTTTTGACATGCTGGAGTGAAGCTTCCAGCTGTGGAGAGTTCAAATGAATTACCAATTGCTATGCTAATTATGTTTCAATTAAAGTAACATTGCGATGTCTTTTTTATTTACAAATGTACTCTCCATGGCAAGAAATAAAAGTACACAAGTTGTTTCAACTTGCCTTGACGCTGAACTGCGTTTAGGCATTATAGGATTGAATAAAAGGTTGCTCCCACCGTGCTCATAGAAAACGTGTTCTGGTACTCACTGACATTACACGAAGAAGGACAAAGAATGCAGTGATATAACCCAAGTATGATGCTAGAAAAATGGATAATCATTGTATTCTGGAACAAAGAACTAAAGAGAAAGGTTCTGTTGAAGTTAAGACAAAATAGCAGATGAAAGCCGTCTCTCTGAAGCCTTGCCTACTGGCTAGATTTGTGCATGGCAAGATGACCAAAACATTGCGACTATTACTTCGAACTTGAAGACGTTAATTATCTACTCCTGCAAAGAGCAGACACTTGCAGAGGTGTGTATAGCCTTCTTCAATTCAAGCGCTGAGTAGCAGCACCACTGTCGGAACGTACTTGCATCGTCAGAACCATGCATCGTCTTTGCCATAACACAAGGGACACCATCATAATGTGTTAAGTAAGCCCTGTCGCATGCACGCACCTGAGGATGAGACCTCGTTGGACACCCTCGGACATCTTGACCTGCATGTGCAGCACATCGTTCATGAGGTCCTTGATGCCAAAGTTCTCCTCAAAGATGTACGCTGCATCGGCACCTCCAGCTAACCCTGCCAGTGTTGCCAGGTAACCACAGTAGCCACCCATGGTCTCCACGACAAACACGCGCCTCTTGGTTCCCTGAGCCGACTGGCGGATCCGGTCGCAAATCTGCAGTTCGGCAACAGGTCAGCATTGTGCAAGATCAGTTTTGAAGAAAAGCTCGAAGCAATAGACACCCTTGGCTTATCGTTACAGTACGCTTCGCTCAGAGCTGTGCACTTTATACTGACAAGTTGCACACAGCTGCTCAGCGGGAATGCCAGTATGCGTGCACCCAAAGCTCATTCTGGCAACAGGAAGTAGGACAGAGCCCTTGCTCCTCAGCTAAACCGACTTAGCAGAATGTGATGGTGCAGTCAGTGGGCTTGTCATTTTTCAGCTAAGCTGAGCTCAGGTCGTTTGAGTCTCTGCATAAACACTCGTAAAAATTTGTGAAACAAACGTCGTTCTTTGCAACACCAGAGCGCTGAAATGGGACTGGAGTGAGGTGACGCTCAGACAAAACTTTCCAATAGTACTACAAACTGCATTACTGATGCCAGTGTAACTATTATGCAGTTATTATGAACAAAGCTAGGCAAATTTGATGTGACATTCGTCAGAGAAGTAATAAGGTGAATTTTCAAGTAAACAAAAGTGTGCATTTTCACTTCAGTGTACACAAGAGACACTTAGGTACTACTATTGGGTAACAATTATAACTACAGCTCAGACTGTAAGAGCCATTAACCGTTCAAGTTTGATTCTGAAGGTTTTGTGCATGACGAACTGATGTGTAGCGGCTAGTGACACAAACGTGAAAATGACGTGATGCATTTTTCCACTGTGAAATGCATGGAGGGAGACTTGTATCACCACACTACTTCGTAGGTTCTGCAGAGTGTATGAAACAGAGTCTTTCCAAAGCCTATTATTCCCTGTCACTTAGTATCCTATATCCATATGAGCATTCAGAGTTCAGCTACTTCTCCTTTAGCTGATAAACCTTGCCTGCCAATGTGATCGCCAGCTGTTATTTAAAGATGCTAACTGATAACCTTTTGACATGGAAACAGATTTCAGATTTGGTGCTTGGGGAATTCAGAAGTGATGTGCCAGCAGCAGCAAATCACACAAAAAAATTTCTTCATGTAGTGGGGCCTTGTGGGGTTCGAAATGCTATATTTAATGAGCCAAAATCTTTTAAAAAAGTGTAACAAAATATTTCATTTCCTTAACTACTTTTATTTGGTTGTTGTCATTCCACCATAAGCAGATTCTGAAAGCAACAAGTCTGCATGTTGCCATGTGTTGTTCGCGAAAGTTCAATACACGTATTTTCTAATGTGACTAAACACTGAGTCTGCACTATGAGGCTGCATCCATTAACACGTGTCAATAATAACATGAACCTGCAACATGAACTGTTTTCTGTGATAAGGCACGAGGTTATGTTCTTTCCAAATTGAAATAAATACCGTGAGAGGAGGTGCGAATAGAAAGTCATTTTTCTTTTTGCAACTGTCATCTGTTCTTGGTTTCAGAAGCAGGTCAAAAATTTCAACTTGAGGCAACACATGACGAAAAAGCATTTTTTAGATATTATCAGAACAATAACAAACACCTTAAAACGCAATTCAAGTGTATTTTTAAGATTATGTTAGGTCATAACACAAAATGCAAATTTGTTGTATGCCAAATGGCTCAACGAAGGCTTGCCTTATAGCAAGGCATGCAAAAGAAAGAGGGGAGGGGTGGCAGAACAAAAGTACAGCTGTGCACCAACTAAACGAGCAAGGACATGCGCTCAGCATGTCCGTGGGTTTGCGATGCGACAGCAAATTGCAATTCTCAGAAAGTATTTTCTGTAGTTGTGGACATCAATCTTTTGAAGAGTTTTAATGTATGTTCTCGTCACAGACATATCTTTTCAATTTTTTTTTCACAGCTCAAACAACCTTAAAATAAAAGTTCCTACAAAACATCTGTACATGAATATGAGGCCATCAGCTTTAGATTAGATTGTAGCTGCAACTTGAAAAACAAAATACCGGAGAGGGTGACTCGGCGACAATGGTGCAAAGTCTCACAGGTGACTCACCTCGGTGATCTCGTTAAGTGCAGTGTCAGCACCCAGGGAGAACTCTGTGCCTGGGACATTGTTGCTGATCGTGGCGGGGATCACACACATGGGGATGCGCAACTCGGGGTACCTCTCCCGGGCTTCAGCAAACTGCAGCACTGCGTGGTAGCCCTAAAAAATCATGCAAGAATTAGGCGTTGCATATAACATCAAGCTCTAACGACATTAACCTTGTATAATGCTCTGGTTAATGTTCTGGATACTATAGACAAACCACTGAAGAACAGAAGGACACCAGCAGACAAGAACAACAGAGTGCAATATTACCAAATGTGCCACTAAAGATTCGGTTAAAAAGATGAGGGCAGCATGTCAGCTACAATAGAGAGGGAGTTTCCACTCCGTCATTCTTCACTGGTGTGTCCATCCATGTTTCGGTGAGCAGATATGCCAACTAGCTGAATTTTTCACTACACTTTATCTATGGTGACCTACATTTCTACCATCAAAACTTTTGAAAAAGATGCGTTGTAGTGGGCCAGTTGGTTCTCAGAATGGTGGAACACTGTGGTGCGAAGCAGGGCTGTGAACAAGGATTTGATGAACTGAGACGCTAGACACACACGAAGCATATACTGTCACCTGTTCAATGAAAATGACGAAAAAAGCATAAATAGCGAGAATAAGCAACTAGCACTTAGTCACATGGCCTTTCCTATCTGCATCAAGTTTGTGTACATGTGCAGCAGCAAGCACAACATATTTTTAAAAACATGTGCTTACTGCTGTACTGCTTAAACTTTGCATCAATATTTCATGTTTATGGCCTGGATTGTTTAATATAATACTTGGCATGGTTACTTGTCTGGTTTGTAAAGAAAAAAAAAACTGTGCAGTTGCTATTGTCTGCATCCTTTGTGGTGTCCACATCACACCCGACAAGCCCCGTCAGAGTAAAGGGAACCAATTTCGAATGCCCTGCTTTGCTGTAATGCAGGCATCAAAAGCAACCATAGACATCACGACTGCCATTTCTCAGCCACCACTTATGGGAAGGGGCATAGATAAAGGTGAATGCATATATATATATATATATACGTATATATATTTTTCCAGACAAACAGGACAAATAATAATTCCAAGAGTTATAGTGAACAATCCAGACGATACAATGTAACCTTGCTATGAAATTTAATGGAAGTAAAGCAGCGTTAACTCTGTCACACACAGAGGTAAAGGCCTGGGAAAATATTTTTTTAAGGTAATGTTATTCAACCTATACATTGTGTGAATACATATATTTTTTATGCACATTGCATCCATAAGCTTGTGTGTGTTGTAAATATGTGTTCATGTATGTATATGTTGGGTACGTATATAATGTTTGGCAGGTGTTGCCAATTACCATTAGGGGACACAGACCCAATCAAGCTGAACCAGCAGCATTTTGTCTGTGCAGCCCCATTATTGGGGGCAAGATCCACCACTTGAAATGCTAGCACCGCCATCGGCATGACATGGTTTGAGGGATCACGTGGATACAGCGGTCTTCTGATCTTCTGCAGCCGTGTCTTCTGCCTCGGAAGCGCTGAAGCGAGCTGAAAACAAAAGTTTAAAGTACCACCTGCGTTGCGGTTCTGATTAGGTGGGAAGGATTCTCCCACTTCGGGTGTCTGCTTAACAACACTGGCACTATAATAGGTAGTGGCTGCCTTTTAAGGCATCCAGCATGGTAGGCTACTACTTGCTGCTGCAGTGCCGGATGTATAGAACGGAGCTCAATGTCAGCCTTCACCTGTACCCACAGTACAAGAAGCTACGAGAAGCTTGAATAGTGAAACTTAGAATCGGCAAGCAGCCATTAGCTACAACTTGGGTGTGCAGTAAGCACTTCCACAAAGAAGCTTCTGCTACGACGTTGCGGGCAGCGATGTTCGTGGTGGGTAGCAGAAAGCACGCGTGGACACCCGCGCCTACTGGCTGGCTAATGTCACGACGATTTGGTCTATGAACTTAATGATGCTAGACACTGACAAGTTCACTGGAATGGAAAGGGAACACTAAAAAGCACATTAAAGAAAGGCATAGCATATGCTCATGCTTGTGTTAGCATGAAACAATGAATGTACTGGATTAAGAAAAATAAGCAGCGGGAAATTGCTCACTGAGAAGACCGATAAACATACAGTGCGATGTAATTAAAGAAATCGTATTAGAACGTCCAAGAATTTAGAAGAAAAAAGATTGAATCGTTGCGACGGCGCAACACAAGTCACCATAGACGTTGAAGACGTTAGTTATAATGATTTTTGAACAGCTCTGATGGTCCATGTAACAATGGTTGCTTGTGTACTGTCAAATGCTCATATGGTGCGACCTAAAGCTCACGGCACGAAGTGAATCATTGTGCGCGGACATCCATGAAGACACGCTGTTGGTCGCTGCGAACCCGTGTGATCGCTGCATTGGGGCTTTCTTCTTTATGCCCCATTTGGTTATACAGACAGCCCACTATAAGAACATATTCTGCATGGTTTGCTTTCATCGAGTGCCAACCTTTCATGCAGAATCCAGCAGTTCAGGGTACTCCATCGTGGCGACCGCACACAGTGGGCGTTCACTGTACGTATTCGGCAAAGAGAGGGTGTCTGCAAACCATTCTGTACTTTCTGGTTGCCTAAGATTATTTTGACAGTAAAAAGCTTTGCTCGTTTCGAGAATACTTACAGAAATCTCCCAGAGGTCTCCCGCATGGTGTTTTCATTAAGCAGCGACAACCAAACCTATGAGGAGCACGCCACATTATCCCTCACACTACGCAAACGAGGCGATACCGACAGACAGCGACTCCGTAAGCCCTCACCCCCAATAGGTATGTTATTTGGTGGCGAAATAACTTTCAACTTCAAAGCTAAAACTTTTCATTTGGAGTTGAGAATGTAGATGCTACCGAACTCAGCTTGTACGATAAAATCCATGCCAGCAGACTGCGGTAGACTGCGACACAAAAAAAAAGGTCACTTACCTCAAAGCCACCGATGATGAGCAGCGCCTGAATCCTGAACTCCTTTAGCTTGGCCACAACTTGCTCCATTACTTCACCTGGAAGTGTCCTACAGAAATGGGGAAAACGTGAAAAGGCACATGCATTACATTACAGTGCCCAGTGATAAAACAGCGAGCGAGCAAGAAAAGCTTAAGCAGGAGCCAATCATTTCAACAAGGAGATTTATCTTCACTAGGGCAAAAACTGCTTTCCTTGGCTGCCATTTATACACGGTGATTTATTTATTTAGACTACACCGAATTTTCAAACTGCCTATAGCCCAATTCTGGTCCTTGAGCTGGGTGAAGAGAGCTGCAGGCTTTATAGAATGTTGAGGTGATGGGAGGAAATAAACAAACATGCCATACTGGCACCACCTGCTTACATGTTAGCACTCTTTAGCATTCTTTTTCTTATTTTCTATTTCTTCTTGTGGCAGTGTTTTGCGCTGTTGTGTTCATTATGTTCGCTATGCTTCTTGAAAAGCAAGCATAGTGGTTCATGTGAAACCTCTCCCCAAGCAGTGCATGCCTGAAAAGCCAGATGCCTGGTTGGGGTGCTGCTTGTACCAGGCTTGCAGAATGCATTTTGCACCAACCGTACAATGTTTCAAAATTTTGATTCAGCTTTAATTTTAACAAGCTTCAAAACACATGCTGGTGCATTCATATGTGCTAGCTTGAGATTAGCCTAAAATGTTATGCACCGGCAAACAAACCGAAAAACAGAATTTGTGCCCACCGCTTTGTTCCAAGGAAGGCGCCACCTTGGCCAACCCAGCCGGCGACGTCATGCCAAGAGAAGGGCTGGATCTGTTGAGGGACACAAAGGACACAAACAAACATTTTTCTTTTGATGGCCTAGCCGTGTCTCGCGGTAGTGTACAGAACACACTTTTTACATTCCGTTAGAGGGCCGTGCACTCATTTGGATGCCTATTACCTAAGTAGTGTCAAATTCCAAATTTATGGTACCGATAATACAAACTTTTATGAATGCCCCTCGTATGTGTGTGCCCTTGAGCACCGACCATGTGCAACTCCTGTGTGTTCTCAAGAACACACAGGAGTTGCAATATGTTGCACAGGAGTTGCAATAAGTATCAATATGAATATGTTCTCAAGACATGCAAAATACCTTATTATAGAACTTAAAAACAACTCACGTTGCCCTCAACAAGGCCTTCAACACCATCGTGGATTCCATAAACAGTATCTCCACGGGTCAAGCAGTTCCGGACGAATGACCGGACAGCTGCATTCATGCCACAGCACGGAGCGCCAACGTGCATCACCGCCATCCGATAGCCATCCTAGAAATGGTGTCAAAATAAAGAAACAAAAAGGAAAGCAATGAGCACGCAAATGGTATGGAAAGGGGTATTTGTTTCTTGTTTGTATTAATGATTTGGTAGTAGGCCTTAAATCAACCATTAGACTGTATGCCGACGACGGTGTCATGTATCATACAGTGAGCATGTTAAATACCTCGGAGTTACGTATTCTGGGATGCTGTACTGGACTAATCATGTTAACTCAATTAGTGCGAAAGCTTACCGTCTTCTTCACTTTTTTCCGACGAAATTTTAAGCATTCTTCTTCATCACTGAAGGCAACCTTGTATTTAACAAACGTCGGGCCTATTCTAGAATATGCATGTGTTAGCTGGGATCCGTACACTAAAAACCTGGCAGACAAAATAGAATGCGTCCAGAAGCAAGCAGCACGCTTCGTAACAGAAAATTATATATTTATTATCAGAGGATCCGGAATACAGGAATGGTTGGGTTGGAAAAATCTCTCTTCATGCAGGAAAATCCTAAGATTGATATTCCTTTACAATATATACAAAAGTGAAACTGGTATCGACAAAACACTGTTCATTAAGGAGCCGCATTACCTTTCATCTAGGAGAGACCACGCAAACAAAATTAGACCTTATCAGTGTCACACCAATGTGTTTAAGTATTCATTTTTTCCTAACACGATTAACGATTGGAATGAGCTCCTTAATGAAGTTATGGCAGTGTCTAGTATTGAAAATGCTATTGAGAGCCATAGTCTTTGAGTGTTTTGTTATTCAGCTCTGCACACACGCTACTGTCTTTTTGTTAGTTACTTTGTTACTTACTTTGTTTGGTACTTTATTAGTTTTTCTTATGCTTCTGCGAGTTTCAGAGCTTAAACAATGTTGCATTTACTGATTTATTCTTTCGAGGTTGCTGAATATTTTTCTATTGTGACCCCCTGTATTTTAACCCCCCTACGATAATGTCATGCAGGCGATGTAGGTATACCGAATAAATAAATAAATAAAGTGTGGTGAACAAACCAGACACACCTCTCGCAATAAACATCAGTGGTGTCCGCAATGTTCTTTTGTGGCAGCAATGCACACATGCCCAGCTAAAGTAATCTACAAAACGACAGCCAAGCTCACGGCACTAACCACGAACATGCCTCCATGCATAGCAGTGTCTGCCTAGCAAATCTTATTTTTATCTTGTAGCTGGTATGCCTCACTGCTACCATTGGCAAGGTAGCAGCAAGCCACAGCTAAGCCAGAACAGGAAGGAGTTCTTTAATTTGGCTTTACTGTCACCAGGTGCTTGGTAAACACCTGTAAAAGAATGCCCCACCATGAGCAGCACAGAGTGCTTTTGTGGTTTTATTGCAAACGGATTGCAAGGAAATGTAGGCAGGTGCTTCTGATTGCAGTGTGTGCTGTGTTATGCAAGCATGCAGAACAAGCATGCTGCAGACTCCTGCAAGCTGCCATCAATAACCTTGAAGTTCTTGGTTTACATATTCTCTTCGCTGTGTCAACCTAAACTGAGAAGTCAGTTGGCTTAAAGGTGCTTTTACATTCGTCCAACAAGACAGAAGTTCAAGATAGAGGTCTGAAGTCATTAGCAGTGGTTGAACAAGGAAGGTCGCTGGCGCCAAGATTCCGACAGGTGGACTCCTCTTCGTCGAGGCAGAAATGCTGCTAAGGAAAGCAGTTGCTGCCTTGTCATCAAAACCTTGGCTCCAGCAACATTTTTTCTTCAACCACTGTTGATGACTTTTGCATTCATGTAATTTGTTCCTTTTTCCCTCTGGTAAGGCAATTTTATTTGGCTCAAGTGCTGTGATGACTCGGCCTAAAATAAATGTCCCACTATAGCGAGAACTCAGTCCAGACAAAATCCTATCTAATATAATGTTTTACTGTATCAGGATTCAGTTGCAGAAAGAATCCATTAATCAGACTGTTTTGTACACATGACTAAGCCTGCTGAAACATAATGTATAAATGACAGCATGACAACGAAAGCAATGAGGTGAGTTCTAAGTAAACTGCCGTGCAACAGAGAATCCTAGGCTCTTTGTTTTGGCTTGGCAACTCTACCAAGCTCAAAAAGCTACAGCACAGAAGAAAAAAAGGCCCTTAAACAAGTTACTGCGTGGTAATAGCAATAAAAAGAGAACAAGTATCACTCAGAAGTGTATAAGCTGTACCAAAAACAGTACACAAAACCGCTAACACCGTAATTAAAAGACAAACAACATTCACTCACATTTTTACCCTATATGAGAAGGCTACTAGTTCCTTTCTTTTTTTAATTGGAAGATACATCTGCTTTCTTTAAAGCAATTTCAACATGCTTATTATCGACACTCAGGGATAGTTTCAATACAGCTGCAACATGCACTCTTTTCTTGTGATAGTTATTTGTACCAGTCAACCAGTCAAGGTTAAGAATGCTTTCATAGGTGTCTTCATAGGGGAGATCAAGATTAGCTATAAAGTAGCCTAAAACACACTCCAAGCTGCCACTAGCCTTTGTAATAAAGTATTCCAAAAGCGCTCCCAAGCATAAATAATATTTTACATCAATACTATCTAATGTTATCAAGCAATGAGTGCCTTATAATAGCGTTCCTGGAGGTACCAAGGGTCACACATTTCCACAATAGAAACTGGACATGCTAGTTAACGCAAAAGTAAGCCCTCAATTCAACGTCACCATAACAGCCTGTTTGCACCCTAGATGTATCATATGCAGACATCTTGAAAATTATATTAAAATTCGGAGAATGCAAGTGACTGTGTGCACAAAATTAAATCCAGTTTTACTGGCACAAGTTCTAAATTCATTTATTTGCTGGAACGTTCATTCTATCGCAAGCAATAGATCAACAAAACAGGACAACAAATGAAGGTTAGATTAAACAGACATCGCATAGATACAACTAAGACACTTCCGAAAGCAGTAACAAAGAGTTTTAACCTGCCAGGTCACTGTTTTGAGGAACTTAAACTTCATATCCCACAGTCACACCTTAGTTTGTCCAGAGACAGAAAACATAGAGAATCTTATCTCATATACAAGTTCAATATACTGCAACCAACAGGTATTAATTTTAGATTTTGAAAAGCATTAGCTCTCAAAAAGATCTGTACAGTAGACTTCCGATAATTTGCCGCCGATTAATTCAATCTTTTGATTAACTTGATCTCGACTAAAGGTCCAGGCAAGCGCCCATGCATTTCTATGGGCCCTAACTTTAATTATTTCAATCCCGAAATTGGCTTCAGACCCCTATGGCAACCCCTATGGTGACCCCTTCCGACCCATATGTTGACTACAACAGTGACCCCTTTAGTGGCAATACGTTTCGGTGGAACTTAGGGGACAGTAAATGCACTGAACACACATCCTCTCCCGTCAAGAACGCCTATTTTCAGCCTGTCGTAGAAAGATTTTCAAGCAATAACTGCAGCTTACTATGTCTGATTACGGTGTTTACGATCAAGGCCTTTTTATTTTTCTTTCTTTCAGGAAGAATGGGCCGCAAATTGCCAGTGCAGGTCAATCAGATACAAAACCAAAACTGCCTCTGCAGCATTTGTATGCTTTAGCGCATAACATAAATGTAGAACGCTGACTAAAATGGTGATGCTGACTTTAAAAACTGTGCGGAAAAATTGATGTTAGGAAACTGGTTGCCATTATGCAATGCGTAATTTTCCTGATAAAAAATCAGGTGCGTGCTAGACTTCTACATTGTTCAGGAGCTTCAATGTAATTTCTACACTAGTTTCCTACATTAGAAACATAGAAAATAGGCATGCATTTGATTTAGGGGTCTGTTAGATTCTGGAAAATACTGCCAAATGAATTGGTGCTGTGTTTCGAGTTTTATGCATCTTGCTTAATTAGACTCGCCAGATAATTTGATCAATTTTGTCAGTCCCGTTAGGATCAAATCAATAGAAGTCGACTGTATTCGTATGTTTAAACATAACTGAAGACATCTTTCTAAAACTTTGTTTTTTGTACTAATTTTTGCTTCCTCTAACTTCACTTTTATTAATTCTTTTTTTACGTGTTCAAACAGCATATCTTATTTCCCGTTTCGCACAAAGATGGGTTCGTCGTATTGTCAGTGCTGCTTGCATGTCTGGATCTGTTTACAATTTTCTCAGCCCTGCTATTAAGCCAACAATAGTTCCCCTACCTATTGCCTCTTTGTAACGAAATGCAGCCCCCACACCTTTTTTCCTTTTCTCCCCCCAACCCTTTTCATTTTGAATAATTTAACTTCTCCTTGCTACCTACACCAGCTTATTCTCCTCCTTCCACACTGAGGGTGGGGAAGAGTGAGCTACGCGTACATAAAGACACTGCTAAGGAAAGTAGTTTCTGCCCTGATGAAGACATCCTTTTGTCGAAAAGTTGGTTTCAGGAACAACCCTAGAGCAACATACTGCTCATCACTTCAAGCCTCTGGCCATCTTCCTGTAAACCACTCTTGCTTTGGGCATGTAGGTGTATACAATACGAAGATGTCATACGAAGATGTTAAGGAAAAAAAAAAGAAGAATGGGCTAACTGACCATAGGGCCCAGAGCTATGTAGACAGTGCACAATGAAGTCAGTTTGGGGATTAAAAATGTATATGGCCTTGTTTTCTATCTGTGCTGTCAAAGCATTTTCTAGTAGTGAAAAAAGAAATAAGCCCATAAATTAAAAAGTCACGATGCCCATTGTTCCATAATAGAAGCGAAATGCGGGGCAGGAGAACATGCATTGATCTGGATGCTTGTGCAACCGAACAATGACACTTTTGAGAACTTCAAAGTTCCCTGGAACAAGCCCATGAACTACTGGGACGCAGAGTGACTTTGGTTCACATGCTGTGAGCCACTGATGTCTTTTCTGACATTTCACAGACCTTTTTGTACATTTGTTTATTCATTCTCATGCTTTCAATCATCTGGAGACATTACGGATAGAAGAGCCCAAATAGAGACATGCGTGCCAGCAACAGTCTCTATACTGAAACCGCACTAAGTTTTCAACACAGCATGCAGCAGGGAGAGGGTCACCATTTAATGCAGGGATGGAACTTTAATAGATCAAAAAGTTACAACGATAATGCACAGGTAACATGCTGCATTATATTTCACTCACCCTTTTTGGCACCTAATCCCAGTATGCATTGAAGTCAAAAGGATTTTTTTAGCTGTCAACTGAGACATCTACGTACAGGTTGCTCAAACAACACAGAAGATCTGAGAAAGACAACCTACCAAGAGAGGCTTGTCCATGGCAGACTTTGGGGGATTCGACCTTGTCAGCATGCGATATGTCTGAACATTCCGCTCAAAGCTCCTGAAAAAAGCATGTTATACACACAAGTGCTGTGTGATCATGACATAACAGTATGCACAAAATCAGTTATTTATTTATTGACTGATTGGGTTTAACATCTTTAAGCAACAAGGGGGGCCATGAGAGTAGTGCAGAACTTTGTATGAACTTTAACCACCGGGCATTCTTTACAGGAGTCCTAAAAATCGACACCAAACCAGAGTATGATAGCCAAGTATATATTTAAACATAAATTTTCCTACATTTGGCAAAAAATAAACATTCTTTATAAATAGAAAAAAAAATGAAGGCTATGTTTTAATTTCTTGAACTTTTCATCAAAATCACGATGTTTGTATATAAATGTGGCACCCCGAATTTCATTGGCGTAGCCACGAGGAGGGGGAGTCAAACCCCCACCTTCCTTGAAGTTTTCTGATGAATCGCCTTCCCCCTTTCCTAAAAGAACAGAAAGTTTCAGGAAGTGGGCTCCAAAAGAGTGACATGGATGAAAGAGTAAGCTTGAACGTGAAAGCAAGGTGAGGGTTAGTGGCGGTACGAAGGGGGAGGGGGTGTCATGCAAGAGATATCCTCTCCTATGCACAGAATATTGCGGCCCTACAGTGCGCCTCTACCTCACCCCAGACTGTGTTAACCATAACTGCTGAGAGGGGATCAATGCTAAAAATTCCACACACAGATCAATATGGGCGAGCATGTGCACAAAAAGCTTGGGGGCATTGTTGCTCCCCACCAGGCCTTCGTGTTGTTGAAGAGCTTCTCATTTCTGGTACTGGACCAAATCATTGACCATGCTGCATGGAAGAAAAGCATTCCGAAAATAATTTGACATGCTTGTCTAGGAGACGAATAATAAGCATCTCCCCCCCACCTTTTTTCTTCTTTCTCTTTCCTTTGTCTCGGACTTCCATTATGTTAATAAACTTGAGAAGTGCTTGCTGTTAGGCTAGTTTGTACCCCCGCTGGTAAAAATGAAAACATGGCAAAAAAGCAGGACAAGAAAGGAAGACCACAAGAACGTTGAGTTGCACACGGCAAAAGATATCAAGGACGGGGGGTGCTGGGTCAGGGAACCTAGGAAACTGCCATAACAAACAGGTGGGAAAGTAAGTGAATGACCTCAAAGTCCACACAGAAACATAAACATAGGACTGTTAAGAGCCACTGCGCCATTCGACAACCCAGTGGGTGTTGAAGAGTGTGACTGATTAACGGAAAATAATTTTAAGAAGGGCAGTGTGGCGATGGATACAAGGAAGGGGGGGGGGGGGGTTGCACAAAACAAGGCGTCAAGGACAAAGCTGGCAGATGATTATGGACGTAAGGAGAACCTCTTGTCCCTCTCCGATCGTTCAACACCAGACGGACGGCCATGGCTAGTCGCCTGGCTTAGGCTCACCTATCCCATCGTAACACGTGCTGCTTGCTGCGGAGAGTCCATCCTAACCAAACATCTCTGCAATTTTCAGATTAGACGGGTGTCAGGAGACATGATGCTTTCAAATCACTCGGAGCTACTGGCCCTTATTTTACTGTCATCTACAGACGCCGTAATTTTCACAAACGCTTCAACCAGGATGCAGCCGTGCTGTGGACCATCTGCCTCCTTTCCGAGTGTTATTAAATAACAATATGCATCGCGTGATGACTACAACATTATTATGGCAACTTACTTCCAAACGTCTCCAAGAAAAGTTGGACAGCAGGTAATCGAAAGTGAGTGAAACTTGCATCATATGATACTATCCGAAGTTTTAGTGTAAAAAATCGTTCCTGTATTTTTAAATCTAGAGTAATATAGCATTCCCACAATGCCAAAAGCGCAATTGGGAGATAGGAGACCTGCAAAATAGTAGCTGTGGCCGTAACACTCACTAGAAGATCTGGCTGGAAAACAATGGTGATCTCTACTGTTACTTGGGCTGCAACGAGTCTGGCCTGCAAATAACAAGACACAAGACAGTGTGCTGTCTTGTTTTTGTTTGGACCCGTTTCTAGCACTGTTCGTTTTTTCAGGTCATCTACCAGCTAGGTAATTGACCTACATTGTATATAAATGCATAGATTTGTAAACAAGATGTTACTTTTTTAATCTCATCATTTTAAGGGGGGATATGGGGATCAAAACTAACTTTTTTATTTACCAGCCGATCTTGATGAAATTTTGCACAGGGGTTAATAATACTACATAAACAAAACTGTGAAAATATGGTGAAAATATGGCTGCAATATCTGAAGTGCTTTAGTGTTTACAAAATTTTTCTGCTTTCATTTTTGCAAAATGCCTGCACACCTGTATATTGATGCTAGGAGTTCAAGCAAACATTGATAACACTCCTATATGTATTCTCCACACAGTGACATTCCTGTAATTTTTTTAGCCTAACAGAATTTTTTTATATTTTCATTCTTTGGCATCTACTTCAGTTGCATGAAAATCTCGACTGTGAAAACAAAAGATAACAAATTATCGAAGCAAGTATTTTGAAAACAAAACATGTCACTGTGTGCAGTGGTGCACTATGAGTGTAACAAAACAAACGGTGTAAAAATATTCATAACGGTGGCTGAGATATTGGCTTTGCAAGTTGACCTTGGTGGCAGAAAAAAGTTTTGAGAAAAAGGCGTTTGAAGTTCTGGGCCATATTTATTCGACTAGAAACCACCGGCCTTGTAGGTGCAGGTGTCAGGTTGATCTCTTGGCTTCTTGGATCTTTTATGCTTGCTTTCATGTGCTTTTTGTGCCCTCTTCTTGCACAAGGCATCTTTCTTAGCCGCTCGACTCGCTTGAGTCCATCGCCACCGAGCATGCCACTCCAGCCGTAAACCCCATCTTCCGTTCGTTTGCCGGCACAGAACCAAGTGACGCGCGGACAGTGGCGGCTGTCATATTCAACACCTCCGACAAGATTACTTGTGACTAAAGATGCGACTGTATGGTGCGACCGTTGCCGATGCACGGTTCGTCTTCACGGCCGGCAGACGCACGCGCTTGGACCGCACTTTCGTCGTTCATCTCGGTGACGGCGGTGGCACAATCGGGGTACGTCGCGGAGCATTTGCGGGGCGTTGCAGGCCCGGAAGCATCGCAAAAGGCCGTTATTAGTTCGGTATAATCACCACTGGAACTCAAGTATGCAACAGTCTGCGAACTGCCCGGCAATGCGTCGATAGTCTAAGCTCGCGCGTGGACGCATCTCTGCTAGGACTACTTATCCTTCGGAAGTTCGGCGGCTTGCGCTTGCGGCTGCCGAAGCGGTGCTTGGTCGCGTATTTCGTCGTCCACGTCCGCCCAGTGATGCTCGAAACCACAAAATGAAAATAGAAAACTCAAATCCGAATAAAGCGATGAAGCGGCGGCGCACCTCGAATATCCAACACGTATACAAAGGGGCAGCAGCCAGCGCGCGAAGAAACGGGAGAAGCAGACGCCGCAGCAGCTCGCCTCCGGAACCGGCCAATGGGGCGGCTCATACAACGCACGTGACGGAGCAAGCCAATCGGCGGCCGCGACAAGCAGCTACGCGACCTTCAGACTTTTTGCTTTTTTATGCTTGCTCTTCTCTCTATCAGGAAACGAAAGAGAGGCGTCAAAAGGCGAAGAGGCGCGCTTTTCAACGGTACCAGCATGGCCGCGCCGCGCACTGCCGTTCCGGAGCTAGGGACGCTTGAAAACAGCGACTTTTCCACCGATTTTCACGAAATTTTCGCTGTATTGCCTTATGTATATATTTATTTATGGTACTTAGCAGTCGTTTTCAGCGGAAATACTTGGAAAACTTATAGAAAAGGGGTCAAAGATTCAATATCTGCAACTTTCTAAAAAGTGATTTTTGGGTCGTTTTTCAAGATTTGATCCCCGCGTCCCCCCTTAAAAAACAACATAAGGATGATAGCATAATTTGACGTGAAGTGGCTGCACACTTCAGCAATGAAAACATTTGTCAGAAGTGTGTGTCATTAGTTTGTCATTAGTGTGTGTTTCGGCAATGCAAAAACGTGCATCCTCGTTAAAGCATTCATGTCCGGGGAGTGCAAGGAGTTTGTCTTTTAGAGAAAGGTGAAGGTGTTGGAGAAGTGGCACTTGTCAGCTGAGAGCCCCCCCACCAAAAAGAAATGTTTGGCTATGCCACTGCCGAGTGTGAAAGCATATTTTTTTAGTTATTTAGGCCATTTTAGTACAGGAGAAACCTTCAAAACCCCTCACGTCGAGTTGTTCGCTCCTTTAGAATGCAGCGTAGTTCTTGTTTACCAACGAACGGTTAACTAGCCAATATAGCAGGTGCAGTCAATGTCCATGATGTCACAGATAGCTTGTGTGGAAATTTTAGAACTGGAATCACCACCAGTGTTTCATTTTAGCATTTCTTCTGGTGTATTGAGTCTTCTCCTAGTAAACAGCGGCCATATCGCTATTGTAGAAGCACTGTTTACAAATAAAGCTGAGCTTAGCTTGATACAGTTAGGTCTTGACATAACGAACTTCAATATAACGAAATTCTTGATATAATGAAGTATTTACCTTTATATAGGTTCTTATCTATAGAACACTATGTATTTAGGACCTCAATGTAACAAAGTGTGTTTCAACACGATTTCAATATAAGGAAATTTCACTGCCACCAAAGAAGAATACCAAGACGATAAATGGAGACTTCCACAGATGCAGATGGTCAAATGGTTGAATTACACATGGCTGCTTGCAAACGCACCTCTCAAATCGTGTGCGATGTGACCAAAAGCGACCGTCGAAGCAGAGCAATGTCTTAATCCGTATAAAGTCCGAGAGCGATAAGATCCTGTCACACCCTGCACACTGTACGCTTTGAGTGCGAGCGAACGTGGTGAGCTGAAAAGGATGGTGATTTGATGAGCTTCATCTTTCTGTGCGAGCACAGGGAAATGGGGGAGGGCAGTGAGCTCGCAGTACCGCTATCAAGCATGCGTGAGGAGGGGGCAGGTTGCTGTGCATCTTTTTTCTTAATTTTGCTTGACTTTGCATGGATGTCAGCATGGCTGATTGTGTATGCAGCCTGCCTGCCCTGTTTTAGAGCTAATCTGCTGCGTCTGCAAAGAGTGGGTGTGCTGAGATGGCATGGCATCATGTGCATTGTCTTCCTGCATGTTTAGTACTGGAGTATGAACGCCGCCCCCTACCACTCTGTAGTGTATGCGGTTTGGTCGTGCTCATCTCTCTTTCTATCTCCCCTTTCCTCTCTCTCTTTCTCCTTTTATCCCCCCTTCACCCTTCCCCCGTGCAGGGTAGTCAACCGGAACTGCCTCTGGTTAACCTCCCTGCCTTTCTATGCATCCTTTTCTCTCTCTCTTTAGTACTGGAGGCATAATGTCGAGTTTCAGAGACTCGTTCAAGCGAGAGGCAGATGAAGCATTTGCTCTGGCACTTTTCATGATAACATCGTCCCACTGTGAGTGACACTACAAGTCACGGGAGCGAAGTGGATGTGAAAGTGCGGATGGCTCTTCTTCATACCGTCAGTGTGAAGATATCGTCGACATGGCATGAAACCATATCTTTCGTCGCCGACTTTCAAATTCAATAGAATGAATTATTTCCTCATTCAAATTTGCTTTTCCCAATTGTGTGATAATTCTGAAAATTTTGTGGCCCCTTCCCTGTAAGAAAAGTCCATCATTGACTGTACTTACTTGCATGAAAGGTTGAATTTCAACGTAATGACATTTTGATATAATGAAATAAATTGCCAGTTTTATTGACTTTGTTATATAGACCAAACCAAAGCCAGCATGCAAGCATTTCTGCATCAATTCCTATCGAAATTGAATCATTTGATTTATTTATTTCAATACCTAAAGAAAGAAAGTATGCATCTATAAGCAGTATCCACAATACCTTCCAATGGTAGGTTCAAATGTGGAAGTAAATGAGAATGGTGACGACTGAGGTGGGCAAGTGGTTCCATTCACTGGCTGCCTTCAGAATGAATGAGTAAAAAAACAAATGTGTGTACCAAAAAGGAATGCAAACCTTGCTGTGGTAATCAATGGAAGATTACACATAACTTGGCTCACTAGAAAGTTAATTTTTCAGGTCTGTAATTACAAAATAACTTGTGGAACAATGATAAATAGGACATTTTCCTGCACAATGAGAGGTTAAGTGCAAAGTGAGTTTCATAAAAGATACACCACAGGAGTGGGAATAATCTGACATCCAATTGATTAATTGAGAAATGTGTACATCGTTAAGAGAAATCAAGTTTCTGACATTGTTCTGAGTACCAGAATGCCATAGTCACTGAACTATTAAGGCAGGTAAAAACTGTGGTGGAAAGCTATGGTTTAATTTTAGTGATCTGGGCTTCTTTTTAATGTGCAGCCAAAGCATAGTGCACGAGTGCTTTTGCACTGCCCCTACAGCAAATAGGGTTGAGATGTCACGGAATCAAATCCGCAATCTCATGCTAATGGCAAACCAGTTCTGCGGAAATCCATAAAGTTGAGAAGCTTTGCAAAACAGAAAAATTGCTATCGGCCGAGAGTAGCACACTCAGTAGCAGGACATCATAGCTGCTGCAGCCATTGCAGCAGGTTTTTTTCAGTAAAGTGCACAAAGCTTTTGATACCCTTTTTTGACGTTGGAAGCGTTAATCTTGGAATCTACAAGATGCTCTAAAGTGTGTACCTGCCAGCCTGTGAACATTATAAGTAAAAACTGCAATGACACAAGACTGAAGAGGTGGGGGAAGCGGGAGATAACAGGCATTTTCTTCTACAAGCAACCCCTTGATCTTAGATTAGTAACATTTTAAGTGACATTGCTGCTGCCGATATTGCCTTGCATAAAATTTTTTGCATAACTTGTTTGCATAAAATTGCTTGAAGCAAGTTCCAAGAGGAGGTGTGGTGACCAGTGAGAAATATTTTTTCACAAGATTACTTTTTGCAAAACTTGAAGCAACATTCGTAAAATGAGCCAAAATTTGTAAACTCTGTGAAAAAAATTGGAGGACGCTTAAGCTTCACCTTTAAGAGTGGAATGCAATAGCATCCAAAGATTCCAGATTGCTTCTCAAGCTTCCCGCCAACTGCAGCTTGTGTAACCGTAATGCTTTCCTGGAAACGATGGTGGCGAACGCTATGCACGAGGGTGAGCTTTCTGGTTATTTTTGTAACACCCACCCCCCTGCATGGCAGGTGCCGCTGCTGCCACGAATTCATGTAGGCGATCTCCATCTGGATGATGTTGCAAGGAATAGAGCGGGGTGCGCCGCTCCTACTAAGAAAGACTTAATGGCGCAGCGGGAAAAAAAAGAGTTTGTGTTCGAGTTTCCATGTAACAGAATTATGTTTTCTTCTATATTCAAATTACAATCTGATGCTATCATGTCTGTAGGCTGCGTGTAAGTCGTATCTTATGAATATTCTGATGCATTCTGGGTAATTCAATTAGTTCAGTGACTCCCATGTGCCATGTGGAGGGCCTGCATGGTTCGGGATTATTTTTATTTAATGGACAATGTTGCAGACACCGATACTGGATTTTCTGTGACAAGGGGCCCTTAATGCTATTGCATTAAAATGCTGCAGAGTTGGTAGGCACGAAAATGGTGTTGGCCGCTATAACTTACCTGCCCCGCAACTGCACTGCCTTCTGCCACTCCTTGTTGGCCATGCACTTGGCAACAGCTTGAGTCTGCACAGCAAGATATTGCGCAAAGTTTGACTCTGCTGGCTGCTGCTGCACGAGGCAAAGCAGGTAATCTTCTGCAAATTAAAGCCACTCTGCAGCACCTCTTACCATGGTGGCCATTTTTGCATCCCCCTCTCCACCCAACTTCCCCACCTTACCAAATGCACTTGGTCTACCACAGTGCAGTATGTGTGGCCCGTATGGTACTCTGTTGGTTCCGTGCAGTGCTCCTCAGTGTTCTACAGTAAAGACCTGCTTTCACCGCACTCTGAACTGATCTTGTCTGCCTTTTATGCATGCTTTGAAATTTTTATGAGGAGTCTGGAACTTCTTCACTCACTTTTTACTGCAGATAAAGCATAAGTGGTGTACAGCTTATGTGGCATTGCACCATGTGTAGAGCTGCCATCAGAATTAATTTGAACAAAGATGACACATCTATAGTGACTTGACTTTGTTTGTTTGTTAAAGTATGGGCTGTAAATAGCAAACATTGAATGCTTTGGAAGGCACATTCAAGGCGCCCCAACCAGAAATCGTTAGCACATCCTGCAGGAGAAGCAAAAAAAGTGCCCGATTAAATTTTGTTTTGCCCTAACCCTATGGCACAGCATTGTAAAGCTTTTTAGAGACTCTCTTCCGAGCAAAGCGTCAGGAAACAATGGTGTTGGTACCCACCTTCTCTACACACTGCATAAGCGGCACTCGCACGGCTTGATTGCCATCCAGAGACACGACACAAGCCTCAGAGTCTGGTTTAGCCTCGAACAGGGCCAGGACGGCCTCTGCACCCATTCGGCAGCCCTGCATTGAGAAAACGCCGGTTAATGTTAATGAGTGCGCATTAGCATGTCGGATAGCAAATGCACCTTGTACGATATAGGACATATTCTCCAAAACTCTTAGCAAAAGGCACTTTTGAGAACCACTACTAGGAGCGAAAGAGACCATAAAGTTTTCATTAAAGGTAACAGCATTCGAGAGTGGTAATGCAACAAGTGGTGTCTGGTGTCTTGATACAAGCAAAGGTGTAAGAGCTGTTCGCAGAATAGAAAGTGTTTGGGCAACGCTGACTTAAAACTGAACAGTTAGTGTTTGAAATGGTAGAGGCCAGCTAGGTGGTTCTGGTTCATGCTCCTTAGCATGAAGGCCTGGAATACCATTTCACAGAACGTTTTCATATAGCTACTTTTAATGAATGGTAACATTACATTTATTTACGCTGTTCATAATGCCAATGCAATATTTTCTTGTGCTTCATGCTTAAAGGGGTCTTGAATCACTCTTTATTGAAGTTGAGAAATGCATTTGACATTAAAACAGACTATTTCAGAAATACTTTGCCAAAAAAGAGTTCTTCAATGTGTTCAGCAAAGTGGAGTTACTGGCAATCAAAGATCACTTGCTATTCCATTTGCAGTGCTCTTGATCTTTCTTCAATGCCTTGCACTGTGAAGGCAACAAAAAAGCAGTGCAATGCTCACAAGGCTCCGCCTACTGAATGTCACCGTGGCGTGCAGTTCTAATTTTTTTGGATGTTCACGTAGATGCCACTATTTCTGTTTTGGCGCCTACGACATGCCAAACTTAGAGGCTATCGATCTAGCTAGCTTACGGCTACGGCGATCTAACTAGCTTACGGCTACGGCGATCTAGCTATCGGCTAGCTTATGGTGTCTCATCCCTTTGCTGTGCTACAGAGTATGCAATTCCTATCAAAATTCAAAATCCAGATTTTCACTTACTTTAGCCTTTTTATTAAACGGTGTGAATAAATATACGCAGCAGCAGTAGGAAGAAGTGCTGTTACAATCTCGCCTGGCTGAGGTGGGTCTTCACTGCAGGAACCGGGAAACAACGACGAAGTCGGGCATAGTGATGATGAAAAAAAGTAGAAAAGATTGTATTCTCTTCATTGGTACATGGATGTGACTCTTATCTGAGTCTCAAGCGGTTCTGATCAACATGGGGGCCAGCACGGCCTTTGTGGTTGCTGACGTATTCTTCGGGAGCCTGCGGAAGTATTAGTGCTTTCGTTGTTCATCCTTTTGTGTCAGCTCGTGGAGAAAGGGGTGGCGCCATCTTGACCTTGTGGTCGGCGATCTCAATCCTGATCTTCTTTTTGCCCTCCTTTGGCACATCCTTTTGTGTCGGCTCATGGAGTGGGGGGGACAGGTGATGTCGTCTTGACGTTGTGGTTGGCGATCTCGATCCTGATCTTCTTTTTGCCCTCCCTTGGCACATCCTTTTGCGTCAGCTCATGGAGGGGGGGGGGGGGGGGGGCAGGTGATGTGGTCTTGACCTTGTGGTTGGCAATCTCCTGATCTTCTTTTTGCCCTCCCTTTGAACATCCTTTTGTGTCAGCTTGGAGGGGGGAGACGGCGGGGGGGTGACACCGTCTTGGAGAAAAGGGCAATTATGTTGACATGGGAACACCCGTTTGAACAATTCTCACACCTGACAGGTCGATCATAACAGCGCACTGATCCAAACACCCTTCTTGATTGGTGTCAGCTATTGGCCAATAGCAGCAGCATATGTGAATCTGTTATATGATGAAATATAGCAGACTGAAAAGAGTGCACAGGAGAAGGCTCCGGTTGAAAAGAGAGTGTTTGAGAAATGGGTGACTCCGTGCTCCCCTTTCGAGCTCCACGCACTGTGCATGACTGCATAATTTGGCTGAGATGTTCACAGCAGCGTATGCTGTCTGTGGACTGTGTTATTTTACCAAGCCGGCGGGGTGCTTCAGGACCCCTTTAAAAAATTTACCACCAGGATTTTAGTGACTGGTGAGCTCTGTAGAAGCTGCCAAGCTTCCTCTTTCTGTGATGGTACATACAGCAAAATTCGGCTCATATTCGCATAGAGAAACACACAACAAAGTCTCATATGGCATCTAAAACCGGAAAACGAAAACAAAAAACAAACACTCTTCCATAAAACGTTTACAACAGACAAACTTTCCAGCAGTAAGCTGAAAAGCAAGGTGTGTGATGACGCTTCAGCATGTGACCAAACTTAAGCCATTCAGGCAATGGTGTTAGGCGGTGCCACAACATGTCTTTGTGCCCAATACATACACTATGAAATATGCTGCAGTTGTAGGCACTCACCAAGATTCTGTCAAAAGCAGACGGGCTCCCTCCTCTTTGGACGTGGCCCAGGACTGTGATGCGAGTGTCCTGCTTCAGATTATCAACTACCACCTGAAAGAGACAGAATGAAATGCAACAAGTCCCAGCTGTTACGACTGCAGCATAAACAAACAGCATGGGCACAAGCATATACAGTATTGGTACGTATTTTTAAATTTATCTCAATAAACCAATTTGTTACCCACAAGATGGTGACTTGATATTGCTCTCGCAAAATGAATCCGCCTGCTTCCTGTTTTATAATAAACTCTTTGTATGCCTGTGTTAATTCATCATTTAATGGATAGGACCAGACAACAACATACGCTTTGTTTACGCCATCAGTCATGAGTTCCTGACGTTATCAGGCTGCTGATTTGGGAACCCACTGGAACAAAGACAATCAAAACGAACAGCATAACACAAGACTGAAAAAGAACCACAGGAATGAAGGAATAAAGTGATGTGTCCATCTGGTTCCTTCTTTGCTCTGTGTTGCATTGTTTGTTCTACCTTATGCCTACTTTTCTCACATACGTGCATGCATACACACACACGCACACACATGCACAAATACAATAAAAACTTCAGCTTTCAAAACCTTTGTGCACCCTGGTACATTGCTCCCTCCTGATGCCTCCAATAACCTTTTACAACAGCTTTTGGTTCATCTTTGGCAACCTTTGAATTGCTTTCAATATGCCTAAAGGGACCCCGAAACAATACTGTCAGTTTCATACAAACCTTCTGAACATTAAGTGACACATTTAGGCGTTCTGCATAAAATTATGTGCGCCAGCTGCCTCCTGCATCCGTCCAGTTGTTTATTGCTACCTGCGAAAGATAGCGGCAGTGAAGTGGGCAACTTTGGCTCACAAGGCACGTGCAATCGAAGCAACGTGTCATCATCAAGGCATCAAGCTACTCATAGAGAAAGTGGCTGCGACCTCAGCAAGCCCGGGAGTTAGCTGCAGCACGTCAGCATATAAGACGCTCGGCTGGCGCAGTAGTGGCGATTGGGGCTGCGCACTGAGCTGTGGTTCCCAGACCTTCCCAGAGTGGGCATTACCTCTTCATGAACCACGTCTGCCAGCGAAGAGAGCGTTGGAGTGTTCTGTTCAAGTCATATCCTCTGAAGCTCTTCTTGCACTACAGGTTGCACAAGCTCCCGTATGACCTCCACACTGTTTCCGAAGACGGCTGGAACTGCGTCTAAAGAAATGATGTTCATTTCCTGGTTGTACATCTTTGATCGCTGTTGCAACGTGCTTTCCATTGTTGTCGCTTCGGAACGAAACTTGGTGACGGTGCGCAGCGGGCGCCGAACCAACCCTGCAAACAGTTTCTGTTTTACGCCCCACATTAGATGGCGCAGTGTCTTGTCCTCGCTCATGTTCGGACCAGCTTGGCGGAATACGTGGGACATGTGTTCTACATACATGGCCACGCTTTCATTGTTCCGCTGGTTTCTTGCTTGCAGGGCAGCTTCGGTCCTCTCCCTGCGGTTGGTACTCAAGTAAGTTGCCAGCAACTCCCGTCGGAAAGCATCCCATGACGCAAATGTTGCTTCGTGGTTTTCAAACCTCAGTTGTGCACTGTTCTCTAATGTGAAGTAAATGTTTTGTATCTTGCACTCTCCATTCCATCCATTGAACTCAGCGACGCGCTCAAAACGTTCCAGCCAGTCCTCTGCGTCTTCAGATGTGTCGCCGTGGAAAGGCTCTGGCGTCATTGGCGAGTTCACAATGAGGTCAGTTGGCATGATTGGAATTGTCATCTCGGTAGCATTTCCATTAGCAGCTGCAGACCCTCTGATACAATCCCGCAAGGGAAAAACTAGGGAGGGCTCAGCACGTAGGCGACGACTGCTGCGTTGGTGAACAGGAGTCAATTCGATGGGTCCAAGTCGCTGCGAGACCGGGCTCCTTTCTCTGACTCGAGAAGGGCTTGAAATCGTTTGCCGGCACCTCCACCACCACCAGAATTGCAACGTACGGTTGAGTGACAGTACATTATTCACTTTATATTGGCAATTGAGCGATGGTACTTTAATCACTTTACGTTGGGCAAACCTATGCCTGACAAACAGCTAAGCGAGAGCCTCCCTAAAACGTCCAAACTCTTTTCGCAAGAGTTCCCCACATCTTCTTCCCTCGTGTCCCGTGCTGATGACACGTTGCTCTGATTGCGCGTGCCTTATGAGCCCGTGTTGCCCACTTCAATGCCGCTATCTTTCGGAGGTAGCAGTAAACAACTGGATGGACGCAGGAGGCGGCTGGCGCACGTAATTTGAAATCACATTGCATCAATACGTATAAAAAAATTCAAGCTGCACTTAGTTATTCCTATGTGGATGAATGTGAAAGCATTGTGACCACTGCGCGATGCTTAGACATTATACCACAATGCAAGGTCGTGGGTTCGATTCCCACCAAAACTCATGCATTTGAGTATTTTAATTAATTAACTATGTTAAGTCACTGTTCATTAATTACCTTCACTTTAATTAACATCCGAAGCCATGGGTTTGACTCCCACCAAAGGTCGAGGGTTCGAGTGCCTTAAGTAACTATATCTTAATGAGAAATTTCTTAATTAACTTTGCCTTAATTAACATCAAGGCTTGTAGGTTCGACACCCACCAATGGTCGTGGTTTCAACTCCCACCAAAGGTTGAGAATTTGATCACTTTTAGGACCATCGGTGGTCATGCCCACGCCGACAACTGCACCGGATTTTGTGCCTCATGAGCCATATAAAGCTTTCGAATTAAAAGTAACAGAAAGAGAATTTCTAACAGTGACTTATCACTACACTCAAGCACTTCTGGCACACAGCAAGTGTCGTCTGCCTGTGTTACAATGTGCTCTGTGTTGACGCGAGCTGCAAGGCTAGTGTTGGTCTCAAGGTTTCTTTTCGCGAGGACTGCAAATATAGCAATTGGCAACATGTCAAGTTGCGACATTGTGTCCCTCTACAAGGCAACAAGTGTGTGGAGTGGCTGCAGTGCATCGAGCTGTCGGGATCTGATCAGCGCCAGGATCTACTCGTTTGCAATCATCACTTCATGCCACAATATTGCTATCACAGCAGAGAGCTTTAGCATGTCTAGTGTTTCGATAAACGCCGGTGAACTGGGCATTTTCCTGAATGGGCGGAGGTGCAAACATGAGTGACCTGCAGGGTGAAGCCACCTGGTGGCGCAGGGCTCAACTTCTACATTGTATTCTGCTTTGCTGCTGGTGTAAATTTTCAGCAGCAGTGTAATTGTGAACACATCTTTTTATATGTTTAAAATGTTTTATGCTTGGTTACAGCAATATTAGCTCTGTGTTTCGCTGGTTGAGCTCTGCACCATGCAGGCTGCTCACATTTACGCCTGCAATTATCCATCAAAACGCCCAGCTCACCTATGTTTACTAGAATTTTGGACATGCTCGGCACTGTGACAGAATGCTCGCAACGCACTTTTTTTTTTGTTGTCAGTGCGATCGTGACGCCTCGAAGGCTTTTTGTAGGGACCTCTGTGTATTCTCTGTCCCGCATGTGCATTGAGAAGCTTACTAAGAAGGCTGGGGTGCAAATACTTTGAAATATGTGGTGTCTCTGTGCAATCCTGTGTCCAAATTGCTGACAGTGTATGTGTGCCAACAGCGCTGTGTGGCACAGCGGAACAACCAACCAGCTCGTACACCCTGTCGACGACTTCGTGCCGCTGGTGAATGGGTGACAAGCTGCGACAATCACAAATGCATCTTAACTTGATGCCCATGCTTGACTTGATTTAAATGACACCTGTCGTGAATGCACTAAAGGAAATGCAATGAGCGCCTTGGGCACATTTGCACCAGGCGTCAT